>NC_141348.1:48706407-49166407 GCF_057382095.1 Aulonocara sp. 'chitande type north' Nkhata Bay | reverse complement strand
AAACCTAAAAAGAAACACTAGGTACGAGATACATGAGGACCTATGATACGGTGATACTTTTGGTAAACAACCATGTGACTAACATGTGTGTCTCACCTGCTCTTGTTCATCTGTTCTGTCCTCATTCTCCATCTCAATCTCTGCTCCTCTCTCTCCCTCTTTGTGCTGACAATCATCAAATATACAGATATTTACAAACTCTTCAGATAAAAACACAAACACTTTTTAATTGTAACATCAAATCAGACTAAATGTTTATTTTTTTAGATTGATAAATATAAAAAACATATTTGTTAACTTTAAGAGTAAAGAGAGAAACTGTCTGTATTTCTTAATTGCAAATGGCACCAAATTGTATTCAAACTTGAGCCACACTTATGGAGCTCCACAGTTCTTTTCCTGGTGTTTTGGTTGACATCTCTTGATGTTCCCATGTCAAAGAAACAGGCTCTGTGTTTTGCCTTATATGCATCCACAGCTGTGCCACCAATTTACTCACATGGACTCTACGAACCTATCAGAAGCTTCTTCAGCTCAGAATGGAATCGTCTGCAGTTTTCTTATTAATTAACAATAAAACTTAGTGTATATGTACTCCTACATTTGATCAAAGTGATAAAAAATAGAAGCTCTGTCTCTTTATTCTGACATTTAACTAATTCAAAATATATTTCAATATTTATCTAAAACAAAAGTTTACTCTAAATTGATGTTGTACAGTAAAAATGTTTTATGTTTTCTCCCTAAAGTGTAAATATCTGGTTACAAATGTGAATATCCTGCTGTGTACTGAAATCCCTCTTGTTTTGCATAGAAATATACTGAACAACATACAAAGCATAATATATAAAATAACATTTACCTGAGTTTTTCTTTGAAAGAAGCCTCTAATGTCCATTCTTATGTTTCAGTACATAACTGAAACCGATTTAGTCGGGGAGGGTAAGAACTGAAAATATGAAATAAACACATGTAAGCTAAGACTCTCTAAAGAAACAGCATTGTTGTTGTTCGGCTTTTCATTTCGCCATTTGTTGATTCACTTGAAGAGCAAGTAACGTAATATTGGTCAAGTGATCAGTTTGATATCAATCTTTCGTGATGCACCGTCATATTTACATTATTTGTACGGTACGAATGATTTGCTTTGGTACCTGGTCAAACTTAAGCTCTCCTTAGTATGGCTGGCTCCGTCTCTACAACAGCGCACTCACAGGCAGCAGCTGCCCCGCCCCCTCGCTCAGTCGCTTAGTGCCTGAGCTCGGATCATACCAATATCAGGGGGGGATTCACGCACAGTCGTAAATTCCCACAGTGTGCACTATGTGCTTCGAATATTGTGTGTACTTTTTGTTTTATACAGTTGTCAGCCAGGCATCTAACTATGAAAAAATTACACTCCAAAAGACCCCGGGCTTCTGACAAAACAACCCGGGCTTAAGCCCAGTAAGCCACCCCCACGCTCCGCCCCTGAGTATAGACCGTCCAATGGTTTACTGTCAAAAACTGGACCAGAGACAAATATGACAAATAATGTGGCACAGCCGCCGTATTATTTATCCGATAACTGCATAAAAAGGACACAAACATGGTCCAGAAGTTCAGTTCAGGGACTTGTCACCTAGTCAGCTGATCCAAGTGTCAGAAAATAATCAGCTGAGCACAGTGGACTCGGAGAGGTGCTGTTGTGTGTCAGGCCTGTGCACCAAGGTGCCGCCGCACTATAATAAAGTGAGGGTAACGGACTACTACTTTTAGTGCCGACTAGCACGAGCAGCAACATTTAAAGTTGAAGCAGCACACATCCACAGCTGGGATACTACTCAAAGTCGCCTAACTCGAGTATGAAATTGGATTAGGGAAAGGATTTTTGTATCCAGCTGTAAACATGTTTTTTTTCCTGCTGTAAAGTTGGACATTTTAATATCAGTCTGAGGGTCCAGGGTGTCCAATGCACGCGGGCTCTTTTAATACATGCAGGATGTTTGGGCTTCGTCTTGCTGAAGTAAGCGGTGCTTTACCTGGAAAAAGACTGGAGCGCAGAAAATATTATTCTGAAGTCTGTAATACTGTTTAGCATAAATGGTGCCTTCACAGACAAACAGTCCATCGGTCCGTCACAGGAGCTGGTTTTTGAGCTGTGCAGGGTCACGTTTAGGTTATTGATTATTCAGCTCACAGGAAAGGTGACCCCCCCTCATGTCTGATCATCTTAAATGAACTCTGGGCTCAGAGGAGGTGGCCCACTTTCTCAGTCTTGTGTGCATTTCTTTCTGAGTGTGGTGAAGTTTTATTTTGGCACCGCTTTGAAATCTCGAGGTGTTTGTCTTCTGCCACAGGCCTGGCTGATTCAGTCTGTGACAGAGGCTTTAAGCTGTGCTCTTTGCACATGTGCAGTGCAGCAGCTGTTTCAATAACCACCATTTAAAGCAACAACCAGATAATGACCTAAAGGTTCTTTAGGTACTAAATGTTTTTTGAGAATTGAACTAAAGCTTTGCCAGCAGTTGTGCTGATGCAGATGTTGAGGTTTAATATTTGTTGTTGTTCCCTCAGTGTCTCTTTGAGACAGTATATGGGAGTTTAGGCCATCAGCTCATAGCAGCGGTCTCTTCATTCTCTTTGAGCTTTAGTCCATTTTGAAAGGTTTTAAATTTACATCATGTTTTTACAAATCTGAATGAACTTAATCAGATCAGTTAATCAGATTATTGTTGCAGGTCTTTCTACTCAGTGACGTTGGGTGGTGCAGAGACTTAACAGTTTATAAATGTTGACTCAGAGAAAGCCTGTCCAGCAGTCAGAGGGTTAATGAAGGATGTTTCGTGCAGTTCAAACAAAAAATGCTAAAGGGTCACGAAAACTGGCTAAACCTGAGAACAACACTGAGCTGTGACGTGAAGATCACTGCTGTTAGTGGGAGACGAGCAGGTGTTTGATCCGTCTTTAAAAACAAGTCAACAAATAAAACAGTCGATCGTTTGTGTTCAGCCTGACTTAACTTCTCTCTCCTTGCAGGGGTTGGATCAGGAAGCCTGTTTCAGAGCGCTGGCCGCCTGTCAGCAGGCGGGCGTCTCCTCTCCATTAGTAACGCCGTGCCGGACGCTGCATGTCGCCACACAGGTAACATCTCACGCAAGCACATGAACAAATAACCCTCATTGTTTAACCCACAGATGGACTGCTTCAAAACAGCTGTGCAGCAGCTCTTTTGTCCCAGTGGGGGGGGCCACCGATATGCCAAACATATATACTCTTTGCTGATAAATAACACTTTTCTTTTCACTCGGTCGATTCCATCTCCGTCATCTCGGAGGCATTTTGTGAAGCCAGTTGTTCTGCACTCGGGACCTCCTCATTTTCTGCTTAAATGAAAACAAATAAACTGTAATTCCTCTTTTAAAGGGTTGATTATTCAGCCTGTAGTTTTTCACACCTGCTTGGATTTCAGGATGAATTTAATGAATTCTGAGTTCAGTCGTGTCGTATTCGTGCCTTTAAAGCACTTCCTGCCTGCTCCGTGTGTTCGAGGCTTCAACTGGTTTTGTTGTTTTTAATGAAGCTTGAAAACTGGGAGAAAACTTCGGCACATCTGCGCGTCCTGATGAAGGTTAGCGGGGTCGTGGTGGCTGTAATAAAACTGTCAAAGCACGAAGACGGCGTGCAGCTCGGAGTAGGTCAGCGTATTAATTTAGTGAGCGGTAAAGGTCGCGCCGCACAGGTGCGTCGTCACGTGCTGATTAAACCAGGGTCACGCAGCACACGTTTGACATCCCACCTGCTGAAGGAGCAGTTTCTGTTTTCGCTGTCGTTTTTTTCACCGCTCCGCTTTTTCTTTTTGTCCTTCAGCTCCGTAACGTGAAGGAGACGCATCAGCACACGGACGAGGAGGTCGGCGCCTTCACAAAGCTCATCGAGGCGATGGGCTTCACGGGACCGCTCAAATACAATAAATGGGTGAGTGCAGAAGAGACGGGTGAGACGTGGGCTGAAAACGAGCAGGTGATGGTGATTTGGCTTCATTTGATGTGTGAAATCAACACGAGCACTTAGTGTCATGTTAAATGTGTTTAATGTGCCTCCCAGGCCGCCTGTTACCTGCTGACGTGTCCGTTCTGCACTCAAACAACCTTTCATTCAAAAGCAACACGCTTACGTCCTTTAAACGCACCTTCTGATGAATGTGTGCCACCCTGATTGGTCGACAGGTAACAAAAACTAACCGGTGTGTCGGGTCAGACGTTTCTACCTGTACTGTCAGGGCAGCGTTTCCCCTCCTGCTCTCTGTGGTTGAATAAAACCAAACTGCACTTGGACACAACAGAGTAATAAAACATTTGTTATGGAAGATGCAGAAGGCCAAAAATACAAATAACGTCACTGCAGTGGGAGTGATATTCACCAGAGGTGTGTGTGTGCACGCGTGTGTAGCTTTCATTCATGGCGTCACACTCTTGTAGTCGGTATGTTTTCCAGGAATGCGCAGGTCACTAAAGGAATAAACAGTTGGAGCTGTGGCAGGCTTCAGTGATGTGGGAGGTTTTGGCTAAAGGCGGGAAGGTTGCGTGCGTGCCGAGGAATGTCAGGCGAGCAGAGAGCTGGGCCGCCCGCCGGACCGGCAGCGTTTGGCTCGCTGGCACACCTCCGAACTCGTGTCCTGCTCCTGCGCGTGTTTACTCTACAGATAAAACCGCCGTCAGAGACGCACAGATCAGCCTTAAATCCCAGAACAATCCCACAGAAATGCTCGCTGTTGTTAAATGAAGCTCATCGGGCGAGTCGCCCTTCCAGCTGAAAGTTGCTGAACCAGGCAAACTCATTTGGATAAGTTTGCCTGTTTGATGTCATTTTGTACCCCCCCCCCCCCCCCCCCCCGGTTTCCATTGACAAATGTTGGTAATGGAAGTGTAGTGGTGCATTTACACTAGGCAGGAAGTGTAATTACTCCCACACAGTCCAGTCGCTTCGCCCCAACAGCCAGCAGGACGGAGGAGTAAAGAAAGGCTGGAATGAGTGTCTGCACTGTGGCCGCTGGGGTGTAAAGGCTGATTGGCTGTTACTCGGGCAGCGTGGCCCCCTGACAGCTTCAACAGGAAGCCAGCGTGTTGTCTCTGCGCCATCGCAGGAGGGTCGCCTGCCGAGGCCTTTCCTATGAGTGATGTTTGCCACAACGCAGCAGAGCTCTGAAGTTGGTGTTTTCCTTCACTTACACCATGTTCAGCTGCCCTCAAACGTCATCACTAAGCCCCTCCTCCATTTCTGAATGTCAGTGACATCACGAGAATCAGCTGATTGAAATACTTCGCCTCATGACTCCCCTTTCATGTTTGGTGAGAGCAACTCGTAGCTGTCAGCTGTAGCTGTGAGTGCGATGTTGTGGTTGCAGAGTGACGACGTCAGACGTGATGTTTTTGTTTCCACAGAAAATCAAGATTGCTGCTCTGCGGATGTACACGTGCTGCGTGGAGAGAATCAACTACGACGAGTTCTTCGACAGTGAGTTTACCACGCTCGGCTCCCTGGGCCGCCGTTCATGTTGTTCCCACTTTGCCTCGGACATGCTTATTGGTGACGGGCTTGTGTTTGCTGATATTTATCCCAAAAAAACCTGAAGAACAACTTTTCTCAGTAACATAAAAACACAAACGCAGAACAAACCGAAGAGCTCAGATATAAATCTCACGTAATGAGAAGCTTAAAACGAACGCTGATATGACTCCCAGCTGTGAAGGATTCAACTCTGAGCTGTGGATTTGTCCTCCGTTCTGTGGTATCGTTACCTTCCCGCTCAGGCGTGGACGGTAAATGTGTCACTTTGTGTTTTGGAGACGTTCAAACCTTCAGCTCTGCCGCTTATTCCCCTTAAACTCTCAGATATGAGTGTTTTAAAAAGAAAAGCACATCTTATGACCAAAATCTCATTTGTCGTCCCGACAGCCATATTTATCACAAAAATGTTACATTTTCTGTAAATTCTGTGAATCGCGATGCGTGAAACGATACATTTGTAGACATAAGTTGTAACGGCCGCCATTTTTCTTTGTGAGTATTTATCCCACGACGTGCTGCGGGGAAAAGCCCGTGCTAACGTTTGAGTCTGAGGTTTATTTGGAGCACCTGGCGGCTCTTCGTTGCTCCTCATCAGTAAACTCTCTCCACACTCTGTCACGTGACTCGTGCGTCGGTGGCAGCAGAGGTTTGTCGTGTTTGAGTCTGAGGTGTTGGTGTGAGACTTCTCATAACCAAACCATGTCCACGCTACAGTGTCAGCCCCTCGTTTTGATTGGTCCTTCTGTTTGTCGTCATTTATTTTGGAAAATCTCAAAAAGATCTTCAGCTTTATTGTGAAAGATTTATGTGGGAAATAAACAAGCGGACGGCAGAGCCACATGCTGGGTTTACTTTTGTTGTTGCTAACGACAACGTGTAAAAACAGTCACTTGTCTGTCCGCAGTGTGTTTATATAAGAGAGAGAACATTAACCAATGAATACAGCTGCTACAGTGACCATCAAAACCATGAACAATGTTCCCGCAAACAGTTTTTGCGACACCTCGAAACAATGATGGTGTGTAAAATGAAACGATAGACGTTTTCATATCGTCGTCCGATATACGTGGTGACGTCAAACAGCCCTACTGTATGCTGATGTAGTTGCAGAGTCTGACGCAGGTGCGGCGTGCAGAGAATCCTAATGAATCCTAATGTGTGTGTTTCAGAGTGCACCCTCCCTGACACTCTCAACTCCTGGTTCCTGGTTGCACAGCTGCACGTATGGTGAGTCGCACAAACGCATCCTCTCAGCTACCAGTTTATTAGGTACACCTGTACAGCTGGATTTATCCAATCAGCCAATCAGATGGTTTGTTTGCTGCTCTGAGGAATCTGTGTGCTGATTGGCGTAAGCAGCAAAGGGAGCCGTGGTCCGTGTCGACCGCGCTGTCTGTGCGGTTGCTGCTCTTCCGTGCATTTATTAGCCCAGTCGTGTGTCATGTGATGTATTTTTGCTTTGACAGTTATCTTCCTTCACATGTTGTGTAACATTAAACGTCCTCTGTAGCATGCAAAGAATCCAGTTCACAGTGAGAGAATGCATATAATATATAATTGTATTATTATTATTATTGATGTGTTTATGTGGTCTAAATGGAAGCGTCTGATAGTTTTTAATGATGTAATGATGTCGCTGTTGCTCCTGCTGTGGCTGGGACAGTGACGCTCTTCATACGATGAGCACACGGCTTCACTCGTCACAGCGATTTAAGGCTGTGCGCTCGTTTCAGTCTCCTTGTTGTGTTCTTGTGCTCTCAGGATGTGTTTGGTGCGGATGCGTCAGGAGGGCAGAGAGGGGAAGTACATGTGCCGTTACATCGTGCACTCCATGTGGGAGGATGTGGAGCAGAGGAGCAAAATCATGGGGGTACGTTATGTTTCTGATCTTGAAGGGAAAAAAAATTAAATTCAGAGGCATGAAAGCAGGTGAAACAGTCTCAGCTGAGAGTATTAAAGTCTCCACAAAGACACCAACACATGTAGAGACAACCGACCTCTACGTGTGCAGCAACGTCTGCATAACTTCTGCAACTAAACGAAAGCAACAGAAGCAATACCAACAAAGCAGCCACGGTAACCACAGCAACAGCTGCAACCAGACCCTCTGTCATATCGTGAAGTGCACACACACACACACACACACACACACACATACACACACACACGCAGGCTGGTACACACACACACACACACACACACGCAGGCTGGTACACACACACACACACACACACACACACACACGCAGGCTGGTACACACACACACACACACACACACACACACACACACGCAGGCTGGTGCACAGCGTGCATAATACACAGGCTGTAAATATCATGCGACTGTATTTCCACTTTTCAGCGTCACTGCTGGGAGAAAGATCTCAGCCTGTTGGAACTTTGTATGTTTGATGCCTGAAATCCTGATTTATTCTTGGTTTAAAACTAAAATGATCATGTAACAAAGGTTTTCTGTTACTCATTCATTCGGGTTATTTACTGAAGCTGAGTTTGCAAATTCAGATATTTTCCCAGCTGTTTAATTCCTGCCAGAGTTTTAGTGTGTAACAGAAGCTTTCACTCTAATTCTCCCTCAGCGACAAAAATCCCGTGTTGAAGCTTTTGCATCAACTCGGCTGATTGGCTGATAGGTTTGTGGTTACGGCCGCAGCAGAGGTTGCGCTGCTGTCAGAATCGGCCAGCTCTCCTGCTGGAACAGAATCTGGATCTTCAGGTTCCAGCAGGAATGCTTTGGCAGTGGTTCAGTCTCCTGCAGCACACGGTCAGTGTTTCACAGCTGTGAATGTCGATCAGCACGTACGAACTGCCTTCGCCACGAACAGGACTCGTGTTGCTGTGCAGTCTAACCCTGATCTGAGTCAGCTCCACTGAGCTGCTGCATCTGCTTCATAATGTCAGTAACCAACTGTTCATGGAAATGTGGTGATTACAGACTGTTTTCAACTTAAGCATGAAAGTGAAAAGATGAGAAAACAAAGTAACAGAATAGACAAACGCACAACAGTCGTCTCCTGCTCAGAATGTGAACTTTGAATAATTGGGATTATTTACTCAAACTAAATTAAAATATTTTTGACTTTTTTCTGTTGAAAGCTGCAAAGAAATGCAGGAAACCCTGTTTTCTGAAAGAAAAGTCACATGATCAGAGCACACACAGATCTACCGCACGCTCTGAGGTAAATTAAAAGGTTTCTGTAATTTTGGGATTTGCAAACTTGGAAGTTTTCCGCCCACAAAGTAAACCACAAAGATTCAAAGTCAGCATTTCTTTTGTTTCCTTTGCTTTCCTGGAAATGCCCCGGACCACCGATACAACCCCAGCTCACTGGGAATGCTCAGTCCAGCTTATCCCAGCTGCATTTATCTGCAGATCCTGTAAGCTGCAGTAACTGTTGTCCTCACGGGGAGGACGAGGCTCGACTGTGTAGCACTGATTAGCTGACTTTGTCAAATAACCTCATATAAATAAATCTATTAAATATGGACTGAATGGAGCAAACACACTGACAAGCTGCTGCTGCTGGATGTGTGATCCAAATACTGCATCGGTGCATCTGGACCATTCATAGATCATCTTCCCAGTTAAAGGAGCAGCGTGAAGCTAAAGTGTTCATCATGGACAAACGACTGCAGGTCTGTTAGTCCTTCCTTCTGTCACGCCACTCCAGCTTTCACTGCACCCTCGAGCACTCCACCCATCCAGGTATTAAAGGTACTCTGAGCTGTCTTTGGGCACATAGTCTCAACTTATTTCAACCTGCAGACGCAGGTAAGCAACCTTCTGTTCAGGTGCCAAGTTCGGGGGATAAAAGTAGACCCACCCCTGCTCACCACCTTTCACTGAGGCCAGCTCCACAGTGGAACAGAGGCCAGCCCTGGGTTCGAGATGCTACACTGTTGAGGCAAGCCCGAGTCTGAACCCTAGCTGGGAACTCTCAGGCTGTTCCCCACCAGAGGGGTGCTGTTCCAAGAGCCACTTTTGGCAACCAGGGATTGGCCCGCAGGGGTGTCCGCCCCTTACTGTGGCCCAATCCACACAGCACCAGACCCCTACACCTCCTGCCACGGGTCAGGGAGCCGCAGGAGCGAACTGTCCAAAAGTCGTAGGTATTAAGTTACTGTTTTAGAAAGCAAAAGCTGGAAATGTTCATCATTTAGAAACTGGCGCTGGGCAAAGTTTGAGAACTGGCTTTCTGATTGTTTTTCTTTATTAAATGTAATTAACTTAATCGCTTTAGCTCCAGAATGAAACATGAAAACTTCAGCAGGGCAGACGTTTGGAACTGAAGAGCTGAGAACGAGCACACGCTGATGACTGATTATTTTACTGCATTAATACAGACTTGACAGCAGCAGTATTTTCCACAGCAGCTCAGGTTCCTCAGAAGTGCTTCTGTGACATTAAATCGCCACAAATCTACACAAACACGTCTCCAAGCTAAATGTCATTCTGTTACATAAATATTCATTATTTCAGCCACATTTCCCCTTCGAGCTGATGCAACAGTGCGTTCAGTTTTATCCGTGCCGTTGCATGCTACAAAGGATGCAGGTTTTGTTGATTTTAAAGTTTTACATCAGCGTAATTGTGCCAACAAATCCCCGGAGAGCGAGCCTGGCTGCGGCCGCCTTGTCCACAGAGTCGTTCCTCTATTTTCTGTCAGTGGAGCAGCTCCAGGAAGTGTCGCTCATTGACATAAATCTGGGCTCTGAGCACACGAAGCTTTCAGAAACACTTTGTCCTTCTATAATGCAGATTATTCTGGATTCGAGTCTCAAAGCTAACAGAGGGGAAAAACCCACTTTAATTACGGGTGTTTGCGTTTAAGAATTAAAGAGTTGTGACAAAGAATGTAAATGTAGGGCGGCAGGATATTAAACAGGGTCAAAACGCGTAAAAGCACAGCTCGAGCAGTCTGCTCTCACTCCTCAGAGCATCCTCGGTTCTTTCCTCACGTCGTAGTCCCAAAGTGAGACACGCCTGCCTCTGAGCCTCGTTTATGAATTGCACGTTTGTACCCCTCCACTTACTGTTAAGCCTGATATTTTTAGGTGCTTTAAAATTCTCCAAAATCAAACAGTTTGGTGCTGCTGAGAGTTAAAACGGTCCACAGTCTCAGCATCCTTCATAAAACGTCATCGTACCACAATACGCACAAACGCTACGTCAGACCTGAAAAAGAGGATTTACGAGTTTTTGGCTGAATTAGATGATCGACGCTGTTCTCAGTCAAAGTTCATGCTGAGGATTCTCAGTAGCAGAGACACTGTGGGAGGAATGCGACGTCAAAAGCCGACCAAACTTCGTCCAATAGAACGTCCGAGACGATCCATGCACAGCTCCAGGTTTCCACACCTGATCCATGTCCACACTGAACCCTCAGCTGGTCCCGATTCTTCACCGAGGCAGTGAAATATTTGGAGTCCAAGACCCCGTCAGCTCGTGGGCTGCAGTTACAGAGTTTTAGCTGATGGCTAACGCCCTGACGAAAAAGGTTGTGAATGCGATAACTTGAGTACAAGGCGGTGTGGGATTTTGAGATTGAGATCTTTACTGTATCTACCAGGAGGCTGCTGCCAGTATTTTAAACACTGAGCTGAAAGACGTGCAGCACAGGAACAGAGCTGATAAAACGCTGGAGAGGCGAGAGCGTCACAGTCTTTTGGGTTCGTGCCTTCAAATAGAAACAGAACTGCAGAAGGGCCAGAGCTTCATCCAGTGCAGGAAAACATTTTCTGCCTGATGCAGCTTTCCTTGTTGGAGCAGAAAAGTTTTCATCTTTAAGCGTGTGGTGTAAACACTCATAAAATCAGAGGGTTGCCGTTCAGGTGGGAGCAGGAGGGACTGGTCTTTGGAGATTTAGTTGACTCGTAGTGAAGGTGTGAATCCACACCCCATCACAGCCTCTTGGATTTGGCTGTAAAGCGAGCTCAGCGGCAGCCAAGCAGCAGCTTTCAGCGCTCTTCATATTAAGGAGCTCTTTAGTTTTGCTCCTTTTGCTTCGTGTGACAGAAAGAGGTCAGAGATGAGAAATTACAGTCTGGCTTGTGAGGTCACTCCTGCAGCGTGGGCACGCATGCATCGGTCTCGTACGCAGCAGGTGTTTTCACAGCTGCATACGTGACCTTTTGTCAGCATGTGTACGTAAACCTGCGTGTTCTGTATGTCAAGCGTGTCAGCACAGAGTTACAACAAAGTCCGGTTTCTTTTAAAGTTCAATAGTAAAGATGTTCAGAGGTCGAGTCTGACCTCACATTTCTCTTGTTCAGAGCTCACTTGTTTTGTGACCTTTAACCTTACGCTGAAGTCATTAACTTAAGTCATGGAAGTTTGCAGCTTCTTTATGTCCCAGCTGTACACGCAGAGCAGCTGTTTTCAGCTGGTTTCTCTCCTGTAGTCAGACTGAAAGGTGAAACGAGACGTTTACTGGCAGAAAAACGATCTGCTGATGTTTTGATAATCAAAGATTTGTTTCAGTGCTCGCCAGCAGATCTGTGGAAGCGCTCGGGGACGTTTCCTCTGTTTTGTGGGGCGATCGTGGCTCAAGAGTTGGAAGTTCGTCTTGTAATCGGAAGGTTGCCAATTCGAGCCCCGACAGTCTCGGTCGTTGTGTCCTTGGGCGAGACACTTCACCCGTTGCCTACTGGTGGTGGTCAGAGGGCCCGGTGGCGCCAGTGTCTGGCAGCCAGGGTGGCTGTGGCTACGATGTAGCTGCCATCACCAGTGTGTGAATGTGTGTGTGAATGGGTGGATGGCTGGATGTGTAAAGCGCTTTGGGGTCCTTAGGGACGAGTAAAGCGCTATATAAATACAGGCCATTTACCATTTTTATTTAGCAAGTTAAAGTTTTTAGTGAACCGTCCGTTCATGATGTCACATTTCAATCATTATCACGACCTGAGCCTGTTACAAACAGCAGATAACAGCAGTAACCTCAGTACAGCAGTCAGAGATACTGAGGAAGCCTCACTGTGCACAGCTGACTGTGATGTTACCCTCAGTGATATCCGAACAGTCCAAAAGCTTCGTTTGCACATTTATGCAACAGCAAAATACATTTTTCCATCTGAAGCATTAGTTAGCAGAAAAATTTGACTTATTTTCATTCTTATTAAGTCTTATTATTTGTTTGATGCTTGCTGAATAATCCATCTGATGAGATTCCCGAACGTTCTTTTAGTCCGGACGTTGCGTTTGAGCTCCTGCTGTTGACTGACTGCAGGTTTCCCAGCCTCACAGCCAGTACAGCTGCATGACGTTAGCACCGTTCACTAGCGATGCGGCTGCAGCACTGTTTGATGGCCAAAGCTGTACGTGTATCAGATCAAGAGTGTTTATCGGACTGTAGAGTCATAAATATGAATAAATTGAATATCTTTAAAGGAACAGACGAAAGCAAGAAGCGAGTTAGATAAACATGCAGCCGTGAACATCGTGAAGTCTTTTTTTTTCCTTGGATAATCATCTTTTTTTCTTCTTTTTTTTTTCTTGATTCCCTAAAACGCAAATTTCCTAATCAAGCTCTACATGAGCAGCTTATATTTACACAGCCAGCAGCAGTGATTGGAGCTGCTCTAAGGTTTCATAGTGGCTGAGGCAGAGCGCAGGAAAAACATCGCTCATTTTCTCCACGTTCATAATCACTGCTGCGCCTCCTCAGCGCCCGCACTCTCTACACTCCAGCCTGTGCAGCATTGGGAAATGTTCACCTTTGGATTCAGTGGCGACAAACCCGGCTGTGCGGCAGCAGGAAGGTTTTCTCACATTTACAGTGGGGCAAAAAAGTATTTAGTCAGCCACCGATTGTGCAAGTTCCCCCACCTAAAATGATGACAGAGGTCAGTAATTTGCACCAGAGGTACACGTCAACTGTGAGAGACAGAATGTGAAAAAAAAAAAATCCATGAATCCACATGGTAGGATTTGTAAAGAATTTATTCGTAAATCAGGGTGGAAAATAAGTATTTGGTCAATAACAAAAATACAACTCAATACTTTGTAACATAACCTTTGTTGGCAATAACAGAGGTCAAACGTTTACTATAGGTCTTTACCAGGTTTGCACACACAGTAGCTGGTATTTTGGCCCATTCCTCCATGCAGATCTTCTCGAGAGCAGTGATGTTTTGGGGCTGTCGCCGAGCAACACGGACTTTCAACTCCCGCCACAGATTTTCTATGGGGTTGAGGTCTGGAGACTGGCTAGGCCACTCCAGGACTTTCAAATGCTTCTTACGGAGCCACTCCTTTGTTGCCCGGGCGGTGTGTTTTGGATCATTGTCATGTTGGAAGACCCAGCCTGGTTTCATCTTCAAAGTTCTCACTGATGGAAGGAGGTTTTGGCTCAAAATCTCACGATACATGGCCCCATTCGTTCTGTCCTTAACACGGATCAGTCGTCCTGTCCCCTTGGCAGAAAAACTGCCCCATAGCATGATGTTTCCACCCCCATGCTTCACAGTAGGTATGGTGTTCTTGGGATGCAACTCAGTATTCTTCTTCCTCCAAACACGACGAGTTGAGTTTATACCAAAAAGTTCTACTTTGGTTTCATCTGACCACATGACATTCTCCCAATCCTCTGCTGTATCATCCATGTGCTCTCTGGCAAACTTCAGACGGGCCTGGACATGCACTGGCTTCAGCAGCGGAACACGTCTGGCACTGCGGGATTTGATTCCCTGCCGTTGTAGTGTGTTACTGATGGTGACCTTTGTTACTTTGGTCCCAGCTCTCTGCAGGTCATTCACCAGGTCCCCCCGTGTGGTTCTGGGATCTTTGCTCACCGTTCTCATGATCATTTTGACCCCACGGGATGAGATCTTGCGTGGAGCCCCAGATCGAGGGAGATTATCAGTGGTCTTGTATGTCTTCCATTTTCTGATGATTGCTCCCACAGTTGATTTTTTTCACACCAAGCTGCTTGCCTATTGTAGATTCACTCTTCCCAGTCTGGTGCAGGTCTACAATACTTTTCCTGGTGTCCTTCGAAAGCTCTTTGGTCTTGGCCATGGCGGAGTTTGGAGTCCGACTGTTTGAGGCTGTGGACAGGTGTCTTTTATACAGATGATGAGTTCAAACAGGTGCCATTCATACAGGTAACGAGTGGGGGACAGAAAAGCTTCTTACAGAAGACGTTACAGGTCTGTGAGAGCCAGAGATTTTCCTTGTTTGAGGTGACCAAATACTTATTTTCCACCCTGATTTACGAATAAATTCTTTACAAATCCTACCATGTGGATTCATGGATTTTTTTTTTCACATTCTGTCTCTCACAGTTGAAGTGTACCTCTGGTGCAAATTACTGACCTCTGTCATCATTTTAAGTGGGGGAACTTGCACAATCGGTGGCTGACTAAATACTTTTTTGCCCCACTGTAAATGTCAGAAAACCTTCCATTTTTGCTGTGTGCACGACAGTGTTGGTGCAAACCTTCGCACAGACCCTACAGTATGATCCGTGTGATTCACCTGCGGCCCGAGAGCTTCAGTCGTCCAGTAGAACAAATGAACAGCACAGGGAGCGTTTTTTGATTTTACTGGTCAATGTGTGGATTTTTAAAATTTATTTATTTATTTTTCTATTAAAAATGGTGAAAAGTATCATGTGTATATGAATAGAAAAAGAATTGGGAATCAGAATGTTTTGCAGTTTTTACTTGGTAAGCAAAACTTCTTTGATCAATCAAATGATGAACCTGTACTTTATTTAACTTTTTTTTTTTTATTTCAATATTGACATCTCCAAAATTATTGGAAGTGTTTGGACAAACCTGGGACTGGACATTCAGCGTCCCCATAGAGTTAACCTGACAGCAGCCATATTATTGGTCAGAAAATGTCATTAAAAATGCACCAAAAGGCTCTGACAGCACAAACAGAGCAGACAGCTAGCAGCTACAGCCGCCTGTGTCGCCATCCACCTGTCAGTCAAAAAGAGGCCACGCCCCCTAATATTCAAACTTTTAAGCTTTATTGCAATTTAACCCCCTCTGCAGCTATGAAGGAAGGATTCTCCACAGAGACCAAACAGTTTGTGTGTCAGACTCTAAACATGTTTATTTCTGCTATAAAGTTTTAACATGGGAGTCCATGGCACTGACTCCCTGCTGGAGCCTCTGCTGGACGTTAGAGGAACTGCAGGTTTCTGCACTTCAGCCTTGGCTTCACTTTTCCAGCCCAGACGTTTCTGCCTGGCACGAATGTACAAATCTTGTATTCTCAATCTCTGCTGTGCTTCACTCTGATTTGTCTTCCTCTGTTTAATGATGCAGATTGATGCCATCCACAGAAAGGAAGCGATGAAAGCGATGACCGAAACCTTCTATGCAGCGATATTTGGATACGACGAGGTAAGACAAAGAATTTTAAACTTGCTGTTTTACGGCCGACATTCAAACTCTGCTCAAAGGCGACTGGAAATCTGTTTCGAATGACCTTTGAGAGTTCATCTTAGATGCACTGCAGACTCACTCAATTTTAACTCCGGTCCAAAGTCTGGATCCTGATTGGATCACACAGCTGGGACATGTCAGCAAACAACAACTGCAGATATCAGGTTAGAAGAAACTTCATGCATGTGAACACGTGTGTTGGTACCTGCAGGGAATCCTGTCCGATGACTGTGTGCTGGCGGCGGCTCTGTGGAGAAACCTGTTCAACCGTCAGTGTGAAGACCCCGGACAGCTCGAGCTCATGGTGGAGTACGTCCGCAAACAGGTGAGCTTTAGTCTTTCTAACACGTGCACTTTGTTGCGTTTGAATTGTGATGTCCTGATAAGACCTCGGCACATGCTTCGGGCCCACGTTCTCCGGGCTTGACTCCATCTGTTTTCTTAACCACAGGAATCCAGAGTCTTCTGCTGATGAGCAAATTGGGTTTAACACTGGTTTATGTGCACGTCTCCATGCAGAGAGCTCTCCCACAGTGAGCTGCTCGCGGTCCGACAGAATTAGTTGGTTTTCCATGTCTGCACTGAGAGCTCGGGGCTTATTAGGATAGTTCTTCAGCAGCGCTAAAGAAGCAAAGCTGATTATTTACCGTCCATCTACGTCATTACCCTGAGCGATGGGCGTGAGCTCTGGGTAATGACCCAAAACACGAGTTCACGGTAATAAGCGGTGGTTAAACTGAGTTTTCTTGGAAAGGTGGTGAGGCTCAGCGTTATACAGCGGGTGAGGAGTCTCATCATTCAGGAAGGACTCGGGATGTCTCTTCCTGGGTGAAGATGTCCTACCTGGAGGCTCCCGGGGTAGAAATGAGACTCTCTCAGCTGGTCTGGGAACAGCTCGGTGTTCCCCGGATGAACTGGAGGAGGGGGGGAAGGGTGAGGGAGGTCTGGGCCTCTCTGCTTAGGCTGCAGCCCTAAGACTCAACTCCAGGGAAGCAGCAGAGGATTGATGGACGTGCGAGTAGTTCAAAATGTTGATGGAACCTGGAAATTGTACCTGATGTGTTTCCTTAGAAATCCGTGAGATTTATTCACAGAGTTTATGACGCTGTAACGTTTGCAGAAAGGAAAACAGTCGATGTTGATCCATCAGCTGTGAGGGTAAATGTGGACGTGCTGCTGTGTGCAGATGCAGTACATCGACGCGCTGGACGGGGACGACCTGCTGCTCACAGGAGAGGTGAAGTGGCGCCCCCTGGTGGAGGAGAACGCACAGAGCATCCTGAAGGTGGTCAAACCCACGTACAACGATGCCGGACTGTGACAGACACTTGTTGCACTTCAGTTTCCTTTCATCCTTTCCTGGGTTATGTTTTCTCCTCCCCTTCTTTTCCTCATAACTCCTCCTCTCCTCTGTTATGAGATTTTAATTTGACATCAGGTCTGTTGTTGTAGCTTTTTTTTTTTTTTTTCTTCTTTTTTCCTCTTGTGTTCAGAGCACTTATTCTCCCAATGATGTGTCCACCAGAGGTCTGATTCTAGAGGGTCGGTGTATATATGTAGATTAGATGGTCAGGGATGAGGATTGTGGGCCGCGTCGCACGTACAGCCGTCGTCCTCCATCTTTGTCCTGTTGGGTTTGAGAGTGTCTGCTGCTTCCTGTCTGTGAAAACACACATATTTATATTTTCTCAGGTTTATAAGTACCGCCACGCTGTATTTATAAAGTATTTTGTACCTTCGAGCTTGCTCTTCTCCTGCAGAGGTGTCGTCTGAGACTTCTGTTACTGCTCCTTCACTGTGTTTAAATAAAGTTTTGCTCTGTCAGGTTAAAACGATCCTTGTAGATTGTCAGTGAGGTGTCCATAATGCTCTCACACCGCAACAGGAAGCTGAACCCTCAAAGACACGACGTCATTCTTGTTTTTAAAAAGTGAATAAATAAAGTTTCTCTGAACGGCGTCTGCTCCTGACTCCTTTTCTGTGCTCAGTTTTCTCAGGTTAAATGCAAACTTGACTTGTGGTTTATTTATCTACTGCTAATACCAGGTGAACGTGGCAACAAATGGCTGCAGCAGAGGAAGAAGAATTTTAATTAAAGGAGGGTGAAAAAAGATCTTTGACCTTTATAAATATAAAAAAACTTGAATTTTCTTTTATTTGTATGGCATCATTTATATGGATTACAATAACAGCTGCCTCAATAAAATGACCCCCTATGACCAAGATTTTTGGCAACAGTGGGAAGGAAAAACTTAACAGGAAGAAAGATCCAGCAGAACCAGGTTTGGGGAGGGGCGGGGCCATCTGGCACGACATGTGCTGTGGAAGAGAGCCAGAGATTAATAATCATAATCAATACTCATAGTTAAATGGTTGGAGGTCAGAAATAATCCAGTAAAAATGTTAAAAAGTTTTGTCTCCTTCCTTCACACAGACGTCACTCAGCTGTGA
Organism: Aulonocara sp. 'chitande type north' Nkhata Bay; assembly: GCF_057382095.1. NCBI lineage: Eukaryota > Metazoa > Chordata > Actinopteri > Cichliformes > Cichlidae > Aulonocara > Aulonocara sp. 'chitande type north' Nkhata Bay. The sequence goes on along the minus strand of NC_141348.1, from coordinate 49,147,993 downwards.
CGGACCAATAAGCGCCCTCTGGTCGAGGCTCGAGCTCAATGATGATGTCAGATTGTCCTCCTGCGCATGTTCAGGTCTGCATAACATCATGAGCTAATCTAAGGCACACGTGGGCGTGTCTGTGCTTGTACAGAGTGAGAGTGCCCTTCATACTTTGTGTTCTTTCTTTCCTGATGTCTGTCTTTTGAAACTTGAACGTGTTTATAAGGAAGAGAGAAAAAAACAGAAGATTGACCTTCACCGTCAGAGCTCAGCTCAAGAGAAATCACGAGGCGCTGCCGCACAGGAAATACCAAATCCATCAGAGTAAAAGGATTGTGTGCGCTGCTGAGTTGGACTGTGGGATGCTGGATGAGTGGTGTCTTGTTCTGGTCAAGGTTTCAATATGTTTGGCTCCTGTAAGGATGCCTTCACCCAAAACACAACCTGTCATTGGCCAACTTCCACATACCTACTGACGGGCTGTACCCAGTGATGCCTGTAGTTGGAGATGGTTGTGCCTTGGCTCTCTTCCACAGCATGTCTTTATCCTGTCTTCCTTCTCTCTCCCAACCAATCACAGCAGATGGCCCCGCCCCTCCCTGAGTCTGGTTCTGCTGGAGGTTTCTTCCTGTTCAAAGGGAGTTTTTCCTTCCCACTGTCGCCAAAGTGCTGCCCATAGGGGGTCATATGATTGTTGGGATTTTCTCTGTATGTATTATGGTAGGATCTAATGCACAATATAAAGCGCCTTGAGATGACTGTTGTTGTGATTTTGCGCTATATAAATAAAATTGAATTGAATTATACTGTGAGGACAGAGATGATCATTAAAAATTAAGAGGAGATGCCCACGAGAGCAACAAAACAAATGACTGTTTATATCCTCAGTGACGTTGCTGCTTTTCCACCACTGCACAGGTTTACAGTGTCAAAGCTCTCTTCAAACTAATTGGCTGAAATGTGAGTCTTTTTTCTTTAAACCCTGGAATCACTGCACTTTGGGTAATAGTGTTGAACGGCCAGCGTTGAAAGGGTCAAATCGACGTAAACCTGCTCAAATGAACGCTGACGCTGTTTTCAGGGTCTGAGAGTTTGTTTCTGAATTGTTGCATTAATATAAAACCAGTTTTCTCTGCACAGATTCTCATTCATCCTGCAGAGGGCGCCACACTCCACGTTTTATCGTGCAGAAGCCAGCGGCTGACCCTGAATCACATTCCCGTCTTTGTTCCGTCACTGCAGCGACTGAGAGGAAGACTGTGCCACAAGTCAAAGTGTTCTCCATGCACATCAAACAGACAATAACACAGCTGGACCTGGAAGCACATTTATGTTTATTTATTTATTCTTTATTTATTTATGTTGGGCCAAAACACTAAGAAGCGTAAAACATTTGAAACTTTATAAAGAAGTAAAGTCGTTTACATACAGCGATCGATGAAACCGTTATACCCAGTAAATGATCTCAGTGCAGAGAACATCCTGTGATCTCATCACAGTGTCAGCAGGTTAGGCAGACCCTCTCCCTGTTACTCCTGGAGGGTCCCGAGGCGTTCCCAGGCCAGAGATACCAAATCTCTCCAGTTGGTTCTGGGTCGACCCCGTGGCGTAAAACCTCCCAGGAGAGATCCTCACAGATCCCTCAGTTGGTTTCTGTAGACACAGAAGAGCAGTAACTATATTCCAAGCTCCCTCCAGATGCCCGAGCGCCTCAGCCTGTCTCCAAGGCTGATCCCAACCACTCTACAGAGGAAACTCATTTGTGTTTGGGACCTTACTCTTTCGATCATCACCCATATCCCATGAGCGGAGGTGAGGGTGGAGCATAAATCAAAAGTCCTCCTGAATTAAGTAAGTAAGTAAGTAAAATTTTATTTATATAGCACCTTTCAAGATAAAATCCCAAAGTGCTTTACAGAGGCAGAAAACAGACATTAAGATCTAAAACAAAACAAAATCAACCAAACGTGAGTTTAAACAGGTTTTTAACTGCTTTTTAAAAGACATGACTGAGTCCACAGATCTCAAACTCAAAGGGAGCGAGTTCCAGAGTCTGGGAGCCGCTGATACAAACGCTCTGTCACCTTTTGTTTTTAACCTTGTATGCTGGACAACAAGCAAGCCCTGGTTACAAGACCTCAGGGACCTGCTGGGGTGATAAGAAAGAAGAAGATCACTTAAGTAAGTTGGAGCTACACCGTGCAGGGCCCTATAAGTCATGATTATGCTCTTAAATTGGACCCTGAACTTGACAGGGAGCCAATGCAGCTGAATCAGCAGGGGAGTATTTACTGCTGACACCGCAGCAACCTGCCGGTGCACCTCACACTCCACCGCCTCGTCACCTGGGAATAAGATGTGAAGATCCCAAGAAACTTGAACTCTCTAAACTTAGATCCTTGCACCATTTTCCAGCAGAGAAACCAGGACTCAGGCTTGGAGGTGTTGCTCTCATCCTGGCCACACTTGACCACAAACCACTCTCCATCATAAGAGTCCACAAAACACATGCAGACTCGGCCTGGATGGTCAAACTCTCACGATTCCTTCAAAAGTCCTGCAAAGGAGGAGATCTGCTCCAGTGTTCAGGTCCAGATGTGAGACCAGGAAGGAATCTGAGTGAAAAGTACCCAAACCTGCAGTTCCTCTAATGTCCGCCGGAGGCTCCAGCAGCGAGTCAGTCATCAAAGATTGCCATGTTAAAATATGCAACTTCATCCTGCTTCATAACAGCTGCTCAGGGGGAGAATGTTTTTATAACTCACCTGTTTGGATTCTCTGAAACCGCTCGTCCCGTGCAGGCATTTGGATTTTAATGAGGCTTGATGTTAGGGGCGTGGCTGCTTTGATTACAGGTGTGCCAACACTGCTCAGCTTCACTTTCACTAACTGGAGTCTGGACTGTGCTGGTGCCTCTCAGCCAGCATGGCTTACACAGTGTGTAAGAAGTGTGTTTCATTATTGGTATTTTTTGCACACGGACCCTGACAAACAAATAAGTGTTTAAAAGGTCTCATCAGTTGTCACACGTGTTGCTGGGAAATATTCATGGATGACAAAAGGCTTTTATTCCTTTGTTCATCTTTCCCCGCAGCGCTGAGAGCGAGGACCGTTGTCCTCGGAGACTCTGTAAACTGGAGTTTGTGCAGACTGTGTAACACTGTGTCCTTTGTGCCTGATGGAGTCAGTGTGGAGCTCAGCACGTGAAAATGACCCAAAAAAAGAAAACGTTTGGCTTTCGCCGCGTTCACGTCATCCTCCCTCTCTGCTGGTCTCCACCTCGGTGATTTTACAGCCTGCACGCGACGCCTCTGACCTTCATCGGGACATTAAAAGCTCCACGAGGCACAGCAAACAGGAAGCGGTCACTTAGTCATCTCCTCAGAAGGCGAGACGTCACAGAGAAGCGTCTTTGTTTTCACTTTGAGTAACACACGAGCTGACGTCTCGGCTCTTTCACGCTCTTTTATCCCCTCGCCTCGTTTTCATCGTCCAACCTGTGAAACTTTCACACTGAAGTGACCAGAAAGAGACGAGAACAGCAAACACACACAAGTCTGATGGTCTGAGAGGCAACGAGGCCTCGGCTCTGTCTTTCCTGCACACGACCTCCGACCCCACACGGTCCCTAAGCGGGTTTTTCCTCTTTAACGGTTTTATTTGTCTCTTTGTTGTTTTTATCCTCTTTGTGGTCATTTTGTCATGTTTTGTGGCTCACGTGTTGATTCTCGCTCTGACAGCTTCATATTTCCTCCTGGTGGTTTTATGCCTGTTTGGGTTGTTTTGGAAGTTTTGCAGTGTTTATTTTTTATTTTTTGCTTTTTTATTTGTGTTATTTTTCTTTGTGTTCCTCTTTAGGAAAGAGGACGAGTCATTTCAGTCAAGAATGAACTGCTTGTATTCCTCCCCGTGGCCGATTTGATCTGCTTGTTGCACTTTTGTGTCTTTTTGATCATTTTCTAATAATTCTTCATCTTTCTGATCCTTTTAGTTTTCTTTCGAGGAGTCCTGCATGTCTTTGTGAGCCCTCGCTATCTTTTTTTGTGCAGTTCAACATCTCTTTGTGCTGTTTTTATGCCTGTTGTCACGTTTCGTAGATCGGACTCACGCGCAGACCACTAGTGTCTTCAAAAGGTGCATTTATTTACAGTGTTTCCTACAGTGGAATTCATATATATACATAATAGTGTCCAAAGAAAAAGGTGCCGGGGTTCCAGGGTCCAGGAGTGAAAGAGGCAGGAGTCCAGGAAGGGAAAGTTTCCATTCAGTCCTAGCACATCTCCTCTCCTTTATCTCTCTTGCTCCCGTTCAGTCGCCAGGCACAGGGGAAGAACAAGTCCAGAGGCAATCTATGCACAGGCAGAAAAAAACCATTAGTCTCCTGGTTCAGACATGCTCATAAACTGATTCTACAAAATACAGGACGACTGACGCTGATGACTCAACGATCCAGCGACGAGTAGAGCAGACTCGCCCTCTTAAGAAGGGTTCCAATCTTTCATGATCAGCGACAGATGTGCTGATCACCTCCAGGTGCGTAGGCCAGGGGCAGGAGCCCATACTGAGCTCCGCCCCGGCAGGAGAAAGAGAGAATGGAAGAGGGCGAGAGAGAAAGGGAGAGCAGAGGTGAGAGAGAAAGGTAAACAAAACAAAACACCTGACGGCTGTCAGCTGACGAGGGGCGGAGACCATGACACCTGTGGTCCTTTTGCAGGTCGGGGTGTGCTGTTAGTGTTCTGCATTTTCAATAAACTTGACGACAGAGCAGGAGCAAAGACATCATGTTGCTGTTTCCCGATCACGTATGCAGCTGCCTGGAAGGTGTTTCTGCACACATGTGTATTATGTAAGATGATAATTTCCTGCGTGCTGATGCAGGGTGTCTCACTGTGGAAATACCTGAGGGCTCTGCCTGATTATTAATATTCAAATAACTGAAGCTACAAACTCAGTTTCACCACCTACGCTGTCATTCAGATGTTCGTGTCACCTCCGTTCAATGAGCGCTCATTTGTATTTTCATTATGAGACGCATGAGCCTGTGGATCTGCAGGAGCTCCTGTGTTTGTCCTGGTGGGATTAAACCTGATCTGTGCTGAGACACAAGCTGGGAGAACTGGGACCTTTTTGGTTCTTTATGAATGGACAGCGAGGTTAATCCTCCAAAAACACTGAAGAAAATTTAATGCTGAGATAAAAGTCCGTCCTCTAGAAATGACGTTTCTAACGTAACCTTTGTGCTAGCTGACTAGACAGGAGGATTACTGTTGTGCTCCATGTTATAATTAGAGAAGCTCTGTATGATACTGGATCTTAGCCAGCTCCTCTCCTGATTGGCTGCTCTTCACTAACAGCAGGAGGGCGGAGTTTCCATGTGTCTGACATGACAGCATAGGGGAAATTTCCCCTCGGTGACTTTGTACTGTGACCAAGAGTAGAAAAAAATGATTAGCTGCAGAACCTCCTGAGTTGAAACTTTGGAAATGTGATATGAGCACTGACCAACAGGAGCTCTTTACATGAATACGGCCATGAATATACAGACGAGGGGAAACCCTGATCTCTGAAAGTGTGCTGAGGACATGGACACAGCTCCCCCTCTGGAAAGATCTGAAAGATCAGACTCCTGCAGCTCCTAATAAAGATAAAGAGTTCTAAAGCTGGTTCATTGACGGGGAGTAACCCACGCTGCTCTCTGAATCCACGGCTGAACGTTGAGCCTAAACCTCTTTTAAACGTTCCTGTCTTTGTGAAAACGGAAACCACGGCTCTGGTTTTGTCAGTTTGTCACTGGGACGGTCAACAGTTCTTACTTTTAAATATCACAAACTGTGATCAAGTCAACACTTTGTTCTTCCTCTGCTGCACTTGAGTCGTATGAAGTAGAAAAGTCGCCCAGTTTGCTTGGAGACCTAAAAGTGTTTATTCCAGCCGGACCTGACGACCTGAACTGGGTCGTGAACTGGTCTGATTACTGGGATCCTGGGTCACAGAATCGCTTACCCACATCTGTGTCACGCAGAAGCTGAGAGCTCACCAACTGCATCAGGTAAAACCGTGCAGACAGTGAGTCTGTGAGTTATTTCAGAAAAGTGCACGATGAGCAAAATGGACACATAATTTTAGCTCCACAACGATGTACACCAAATAATTCAAGTAATGGATTTTTATGTAGCAACTCAAAGCTATGGAACATGAATGGACAGAGTAAAAACTTTGGAGTTCGGATTTGGAAAAGATGTCCCAGCGTTTTTCATTTCTGTTAGCAAGTCCGGCGCTTTGTGAGACTTCTCACTTTTTGCAGCTGGAACACGTTTTTCATCAGGCTGAGCGACGCAGCCTTTTGGAAATCGAAGGATTGCTTCTGCTCCGCGTCACCCTTTGTTCAAACAGCGCATGCATGAAGGAGTCGCAGGATGGGAAACAAAATGAACCGTTGGTCCTCAGATCGCGTGCCGATGTGGGAACATTCTGACGTTTAGAGAACCGAAGCAAAAGTACCGCAGATCATAAACACTCGTCTTCAAAACAGGTTGGTTCTCTCAGCTAAGCTGCGAAAAGATCCTTTACCTGAAGAGTTTCACTTTCAGGTTTAATAAAGGTTTGGAAAGGAAACCTTGCACGGCCTAAAATTCAGTGACCGTCTTCATTATCATGAGAAAACAAATCCTAAAAACCGTAAGATGCTCAGACAAGTTGTGAATCGTTTGCATTCCTGCACTGCTGTAGTCATGCAGAGTTACAACATCTGCTCCCTTTTAGCCACATGCTGATGAACATTTTCATTCCTGACCCAACTTATTACATCGTTTCCACATAATTACAGAGCAAACAGGCCAGAGAGCGATTCAGAACCTGCCCGAGAAGTTTTTATGTTTTTGTCGTGTATCAAAGGTTAGTTATCGTTTCTAAGTAGGTCGGCTGGTGCACAGCAGAACACCGCCTTAACCTACCCTACCTGCAGGGCATCACCTTCTCTTGTGCTCACCTGCCAGCTCCATCACACCTACAGCACACTACTGTATCTTAAACCTGATTTAGTCTGCAGGGTGACGTGCCTTCATCCTGCTGCAAGCTTCACTTTTTGTTTATTTTTATCGTCATGTTTCTGAAAACCACCCGTCAGCAGAGCTTCCCACCAGCGACTGTTTTATACAATTCCAGTCGTCAGTCTGACAATGGACCAATGGCAGGAGACCACATTTTAATAAAATACATTTGCCTTCAAAGTCAAAGCTGGCCTCATTCTGAAACCAACACATTTCAAGAGACACAACTTTTACTTTGAAGGTGAACACTGTGTTTGCATAGCACCGTTTCCCATCCGCTCAGCGAGTAGTTGGCGAGTGTTTGCAGACAAGTCGGCGTCTTCCATACACGCTACGGACAACTGTGACAACCTGCTACCAACCAAAGTGCAGGAGGGCTTTTAGCACGAGCAGTTTCACCTGGAAACAGCAAATAACCTTCAGCAACCAATCTGTTCGGGAATTCACATTTAATCGGTCACTAACTGATCTCCAGGCCCGAGGGTTCAGTTATTGTCCACCGCTTTGTTCAAATAACATTTTTGGTCATTTGGAACATCAACAATAAAAGTCTCTCAACAGTTAAACTGCGCGAGAGCTGCCGGCGACATGGTGGATGGTAAGCGGTTGGTTCTGTGGTCTTTAGTGGTCCTTCAGTGGTTTCCTGGGTTCTCTGGGTGATTCAGGTCTCACTGGGATCTGTTCACACAAGTAGCTAACGTGATGTCATCGCTGCTTAGTGAAGTCCGGTTTTTGAAGCTTTTAGTTAAATATTTACGCAGCTGCCATCTGACCTTGTACAAACCGAAAGAAGAACTCAGGAGTTTTGCAGCCAAACAGATGAACAGATGAAGTCTGTGTTCTGATCTTCTGGGCGATCTGAGTGGAGATCAGTTCATGTTGATTTAATTTAAAATATAATATTCAGTCTTCAATAACGCACCAAAGCTTTCAGGTCTCTCCGTCTAGTGCTCGGAACATTTGGGGGTTATTTTCAAGCATTTGGACACAAACATTAATTATTCATCAAACACCAGCTGCAGAAAACGGATGAAGCATTTCTAAATCTCTCTGATCAGCACCTGGATATTTAGGTGAGGGCTGCAGGCTGCGCTCATCCAGCCGTCTGCTAAGTGACATAATCACGTCTTTCGTGGCGCCATCTTTTATTTGGCGTGGCAGCAGTCAGACGGGGGTGTTTGCTTACAGCTTAATAAGTGCTTCATTACTGTGATCACATTAACACTGCCTGGACATTTTTAACACACAGGTATTCATGAAGAGCTCAGCTTGTTTATCCGGTTCTGTCTTCCCTTTCTTTTCTGTCCCGCCGTCGTTCACGGAGATTATACCTCACAAGTGCGTTTGCTGACTCATACGAGGATCATCAGCTGGCTCTTTCTTCTTCTTTCTGCTGAGATGTAAAGGTCACTTCTTCCTCTCCGGCTCTGTCTCTTCTTTGGAGGTTTATTATCAGCCTCATCACGTGTCTGTCCGTCTGTCTGTCAGAACAAGCAGGCTGACTTTTGTGAAAGAGAGCTGAAGCAAAGCAGAAGAAAGAACTCATTCAGGTTTACTGCAGAGCGCGCTCTTTAAAATTTCCCAGCTAAGGCAGTGGCTTTGAAAGAGGATGCTTTGTCCATGTGAAAGATGGATATACGCTCCTGCTCTGGAGTCCTCATTTTGAAGTCTGGTTGGTTTTTTCGTTTCACCATGCAACTTTCTTCGAGCCACGAAATAATGTTAGCTAGCTTGGTTAGCGATACTGTATGGGAGCCTTACAGAGACAGAGATACCTTCTGATCAGTGCTCAGTATCACCCAATTAAAATCCTTCAGTTCATCAAACTGGAGTTCGGGTCTGTTGGACGGTCTGTTGGTACAGTAACCTCACAGCAGCCATATTATTGGTCACATGACGTCATTAAAAATGCTCCAACAGCACAAACACAGTTCAGGGACAGTTAGCTGAGTTGAAGCCTAGAAGGCAGCTAGCAGCTACAGCCACCTGTGTCACCACACACCTATCAATCAAAGAGGCCACACCCCTAAGTTTAAACTTTATTAAGTCCAAATAAAACAAAATATAAAATATATTTATCCCAAAAGTTGGTAAAATATTCCATAATTCAAATAAATAAAATGAAAAAAAAATTAGACACAGCTTCTGAAAGTAAAGGTAGCACCAAGTACATTGTGCAATATTTTGGTCTCATTGGAATCACCATCCCCACCCTAAATGACCATAGCCCCTCCACCCTTATTTTCTTTATTATATAACTTGTATACAGCCCCACAATGTTTCTGTTTCAATGTTTCCTATGCATACAACATGTATATAGTTCACTCACACATATATGTATACATATATATATTTTCCCCTCTTTACTTTTCCACCTTTCTGGTCCAGCTACCCAATTTCACTGTGCAAGAAACTGCACATTGACAATAAAACTCTCTATGTCCTTGCACCTGCAATCTTTTAAATGGCCACAGGGGGCGGTATCTGTAGCTGGAAAAGCAGCTGTCTGCCCTGACCACCTTCCTGATGAGTTTATAGGCTCAGTGACTCATCTGGTCAGAAAGGCGTTGTATCCACGGTTTGTTCGCTGGCTCATGAAAATCCACTTTCACAGTTAAATCCACTCCTTTCTCTTCAACAGCTCGTTTCAAAACAGCAAGACATCGACGCTGAACGCTCAGCTCGAGGTTTCAGAACGTCCCAACTAGCGAGTGACGTCACAGTTGCAACGTCCACCTTTAACACTGTTTACATTAAAATCTAGACATGTTGCAATAAAGAGGTTAACATGCACACATGTATGGAAACAAACAGTCTTTGTATCAGGCTGTAAACGTGTTTCTCTGTGCTGTAAAGTTTCACAAGTTTAAAACGGGAGTCTATGGCGACTGACTCACTGCTGAAGCCTCTGCTGGGCGTTAGAGGAACTGCAGATTTTGATGTGTTTTTCAGCCATGTCAGCGAGCACTTGTTTACAGTCAGGTGATGGTTTCAGTGACTTGTCTCCAACACTGTGGTGATGAGCTGTCCACTACTCTGACTCTGACTAAAGTACACAAAAACATTTCAAGAATATCGTTTTCTTGAAATGTAAACTGTAAAATAATATGTAAGCGAGAAAGTGGTGTTAATGTTTGGGAAAATAAATGTTTGATTTGATTTGTGGCGTCGTGTACAAAGCAGCTTTGTTTCAGTCGCGTCGCTGTCATTCCTTTTTATTGTGTGTTTCTGGGTTTCTTTGTTTATGAAGCTGAATAATAACTACATGAAATACTGTAACATGCACTATTCATGAGTTCGGTTTCAGACACTTGTGTCACTGTGGCTTTTACTCACACCATCCTTCTGAGACTTGAAGTCCCAACAGTGGATCTGTTGTGAAGTTTATTTTAATTTCAACCTTTAATTTTGGCCTTTTTCTTTTGTTACAAGGAACAAATTGTCTTTTGACAAAGCTCGAGTCTCACACTCTGCGGCACGAGCTGGGACCTTTCGCTGCCAGCGAGCTTTCATCAATGCTGTTCTGTCAGAGTGTCGGAGCTGTGGGCGGACGAACACTGTGAAAGTCTGTCAGCGCTCGAGCAGGAGACGCTCACTGTAAAACACTGACGGTGCTCTGCCGGGAACATTCCCTCGAAGATCACACAGAAACGAGAGTTAGTAATTATAGACGGAGCTGACATGTTGGGGAAAGAGCTCACGTGCTGATGTACTTCCTGTGTTCTCGGGTTCCTCGTCTTCCCAGGTTCACATGGAAAATACAGCAGGCAGCCTGAAAAACTTTTGCAGCTTTGTCCCACTAAAACATACACAGGTATAAAGAGGGACATACTGAAGCCTCGACATTAGCATTTCAGCTAACAGCCTGTTGATGAAATAAAATGCTAGAGTCTCATCATTTTAGTAAAGATTCCATTAAACGTGCTCCAAACGGTGCCAACACAGCAGAGAGGGTGAGTTTAATGAGCTGAAGTCCTGGAGGGAAGCCCAGCTGACATCACTTCCTGCTTCCTGTGTACAGACACCTGTTGGTGAAAGTGGCCACACCCCTAACTTCAGTATCCATGTGGATCAAAAAATTCATCCTCCTACATTAAACTTTTAATGCATTTTAACAGGGGAGTCTATACCTGTGTCCTAAAACCTCAGCTGCATCCTTCAAAGGCCGCATTTGTAGACCGATTACGTCACAGCCAATTCAAAAGCTACTCCAAACGCAGCTGACAAATGCGTCCTTCATTTCCCCGAATTTGAAGGATGGGTCGGGTGTGTCCTTCGTGGCCCAATCTATCCCAGAATTCATAGCGTGGAATTCCTAGGAAGCAGCTACTTAATTTGAATATTACTCTTATTACTCTTTCTGGGTCACAAAATAAACTTTTAAGATATTTTCAGGCAAGAATGTAGCTGTGTAAACTTCAAATATCTGCTCGGTTTATCAAGACATCACATATTTGCAAAAGTGCTCTGATGTTTTCGGAGACGTCTGTTATCTACCCAACACGATCTGATATCGTCGTGTTGGTGTTGTTCCCAGATCATCATACTAAATGTTGTTCCAGGATCAACATTGCAAGTGACCAATCACAATGTTGTTAGGGGTGCAACGATACTCGTATCGATATTGAACCGTTCGATACAGTGCTTTCGGTTCGGTACGCATATATATCAAACAATACAAAATTTTTAATTTATTTTATCAACTTTTCTTCTGACGATGCTGTCTGTGTTGAGAGCTCAGTGGATCTGCGTTCGACTTATCCGCCTAGGCTGCACTGTCGAGCGCAGATCCACTGAGCACAGCGCAAGCTAGCAAGACAGAAGCTAAGCTCGTTGCAACATGGCAAATTGAACCTCCCCCACCTTATTCAGATCTGGCGTTTGGAACTATTTTGGTGTTCATGTGACGTATGACCCTGAAGGTAAGCGAGTCATGGACTAAAGTAAAACAGTATGTTGGATGTGCCACGCAATGCTCAATTACATGGGTGGGAACTAGTGTGTTAGCGCAGTTAGCTCATTAACGTGTTGACGCCGTCCAGCCCCACGCACGGGGCGATCTGCGATAGCTCGTTAACGAAGATTTGCCGTGTTGTGGCGTTAACGTCATTTCAGATTAACGCTGACAGCACTAGTGGGAACACAACGAATATGACTGCACATTTACACCGACATCATCCTAGTGCAAAGACAAGTGGAAGCAGACAAAAAGAACAAGCACGCATGCTACAAACTTTACCCGAGTCATTTAGACAGCCGTTAGCACAGGATTCTCCTTATGGGGACCTGATATGTTTAATATGCTGCTGAGAATATAGCCCAGAAGAAGCGTATAGTATAGTTAAAATATATATTTATAATTTTAATAAATGACAAATTAAAAAAGCATGAACATTTTTTTGTATCGAAAAAATATCGAACCGTGACACCAAAGTATTGAACCGAACCATCCATCCATCCATTCGCTTATCCTTTTCAGGGTCGCGGGAGCCTATCCCAGCTGTCATAGGGCGAAAGGCGGGGTACGCCCTGGACAGGTCACCAGTCTGTCGCAGGGCCAACACACAGGGACAGACAACCACTCACACTCACTCGCACATTCACACCTAGTGACAATCTGGATTAATCAATTAACCTATCCCCACAAGCTGCATGTCTTTGGACGGTGGGAGGAAGCCGGAGTACCCGGAGAGAACCCACGCAAACACGGGGAGAACATGCAAACTCCACACAGAAAGACCCCGGCCTGATGGTGGAATTGAACTCAGGACCTTCTTGCTGTGCGGCAACAGTGCTAACCACCGTGCTGCCCCAGAACCGAACCAAACAATGAATTTTGTGTATCGTTGCACATCTAAATGTTGTGACGTCATACTTTTGCGACTTCGTGAAAAACCGGCGTAAAACAAAAAACTGTACTTAAGCTGCGAGAAACCGCCTCTGTCCGCCGATCAACGGACCCTGACCTTGACCCTAACCCTAACCCTTTAATAAACGGTAAGCAGAACTGATATTGTCCTTGCAACACTGGAATTTCATAAATGCACGAATGGCTTGGCGCGCAAAAGAATAACGTCACAACAGTGTAATTGGTCACTTGCAATGTTGAACCTGGAACAACATTTTCATGATGATCTGGGAACAACACCAACACGACGATATCAGATCATCCCTGTTACCCACCAGCTCGATAGCTAGCCGGGGGTTCGAGGGTCACTAGAGCCGCCGAGAACAGGGAACTCCCGTCACATCACTTTCAGACCCCTGTGGTCTTTCGATACTCAGGTTAAACATGATATACAAGTCACTTAGATAACTTTACTCACAAAACCGGAGCAAATCGGTTTGGCTGAGATCAAAGTTAATAGTTTAGATTCGATTAGATAAAATAAAACTTTATTAATCCCTCGGGTGGGTTCCTCCAGGGTTTTCACACAGCTGAAGAAAACTGACTAAACAGAAGTGTGAGATGGTCTAGAATTTACTCCAGTGTCCTGATATATTTTAGATAGCAAGGAGCAGACAGCTGAGTTTATTAAACTCAACAGAGACAGCGGTGACGCGAATCTGAAGGCTAGACCGTCCCATTTCACAGCCGCTCACTTCCGGCCTTCCCAGTCTTCGAAGGACCTGACCCATGTAGACCACGAAGGCCGGGTCCTCTGAGGGATGCGGCCTAGGTTTTGGGACACAGCTTATGAGGACTGACTCACTGCAGGAGCCTGCAGCCTCTGGTGGATATTTGGGGAACTGCAGGTTTTGGAACATTTTTTTTTCCACTTGGCGCTGCCTCTTGTTTGAAAATGCTCAGAAAACTCACCTGTTAATAAATCATTCTGAAACTAAGAACAATAGATAGTTATAGCCTTTAAGGGAAAGTCTCCGGCCTTTAAAAAAGCTCAGGACAGTCATTTTGTAACTCGCTCTCTCGATTACTTAAAGCTTTATGTTTAAAGTGAAATAAAAAAGAAACTTTTTGGACTGTTTGAAAAAAGAGCGAGTGGGAGGTTTACACAGACATGAGACCAACCTCTGTCAGAAAAACAGAAGGGTTAAACTTGACACCTCAGAATTTCCTTTAGACATCGAGGTGTTAGTTATCACACAAAGCACTGCTTTTATTGGCAAATAGTATCGTTGCCACTAGATACAAGTCCAGTTTGTGAACGTCACAACCTGAGCTGATTAAAACACTTAAACTGTCTGTTATTATGCAACGATCATCAGTGATTCTGTGTTATGCACAGTGCAGGAACTCTGCCTGTGTGGTGGAACGAAGCAGCACACGAACGTCGCTGCGAACGCACACTGTGGGTGTTAATGGCTGTTCCCAAATGAGTGTGAATGAGGGAGTGTGTGAACCCCCCCTCCCTCTGCTTCAGCACTGACAGCCAGCAAATTACTGTAAGAATATTTCCTCATATAGCCTCTCTGAACTAAAGAGGAAGACGCGGCGTTCATTACTGCCCACTGAAAAGCTCAGCAGCAGGAAATCCGTCTGTTATTGATGATATTTCAGATTTCTGATGTTTGTCTGAGACTCTGAGCTGGTGATGGTTAGTTTGTACCATTAGCTGATAAAGTTAGTAAATATAAAAACGTTCAGATAAGTTAACAGACCAGCCCTCGACATGGCTGTGTGTGACAGCTGGCTAACTCTAGCCTCAGTAAAGAGTTCACGGGGTCGGATCTCTCCATGAATCGAGTGCCCTGCTGATGCTGACTGTAAGGACTTCATTACATATAAGAGACTTTTTATTTGAGTACCTCCAAGTCTGAGGCTGTGCTTCCAGGGGAGGAAACTGTGGACTGCTCTCTCTTGGTTTGGGTAGAGTTCTTTAACAGTTGAACGTTAAACATTTACCTGTTTAATGTTCCAACCCTGACCAGTGGTCATGATGAAAAGAACAGGAACACAGGTTTAAACCCCGTCAGGTGTTTGGATGTCAGCCTTAAAGCCCCACCGTGGGACTGGATTGATTGCTACGTTATCAACACCCACATCCATTTATGCTCGCTGCAACATTCTCCTGAACCATAGGTGTCGCCACTCAGACAATGCCAACACATCAGCAGTTATACAAAAGAAGAAGTCAAACTTGCAGATTTCTTTCATGTTTTTTTCACAAAGTCTGGTCTTTTCAAAATGCTGCAGCATCTCTCTCTGTGAAATCTGCGACTCTGTGAGCTTCTGTGCTGATATGTCATTAAAACGGCGGTAAAACCAACAGAATCACGCACACAACCACGCCGTGGTGTCGGCAGCACAATGTTCAGGTTACAAAAATTGAGAGGCGCGAGACCGGCGGAAATGACAGCGGATGTAAACTCTGGAGCAGAGGTGAGGCTCTGAGACACTGGAGTGAGCTTTAGTCTCACATCCTTTGGATTTTCAGAAACTTTGACCCACAGAAATCTGTCCGCAGGTCGTTAGAGGCAACCGAGAGACCCAGGGCGTATACAACAAGAGCTCCCATCAGCCTCTGGAAGTCACGGCTCCGCCTCCTGAAAACTTTCTCGAGAAAATTTGAGAGATTATCTGGCTTCACACATTCTCAGCTACATCTTCATCTTCACAGAAGATGCTGCTGCGCTCGCCACCAAATACTCCAATAATCTAGAATAAACAGGCTCCTGGGTTTGGGCTTCATCTTGTTTAGACAACACTGCCACCACCAGGTCAAAGTGGAACACACTACATGGTGTTGTATGCTAGCTAATGCTCTGAACGCTGAGATGAAAACATAAAAAACAAAGTTTTTATGTTTTTTTGAAACAATGTCAAAAACAAACTGATTATAGAAAAACTATTAACTATTAATTAGACAAAACGCATGAATTAATGGGCGTTACATCATCCGGAGGTGTGTGTTTAAAGGATAAGAGACGTGATTGTTAATAAATCTCTAATCCCTCTGAAATGTTGCCCAGTCTGTTTCTAACAAAGAGCTTTGGAAGAGCCGCCTTCACATCCACATTGTTCCTGCCTCAGTGTTTCACTCTCATGCTCACGCTGTCTCAGCCACAGTGTCAGAGTCGCTGCCTCGGTCTTTTCTTTATGTAACTCTGACTCCAGCGTGACGTCTGGGAGTTTTCCTTTTGGTGCAAAGGTTTGTGAGGATCCCTCGTACCTGCACTGCAACATCAACACTCAGTTTTCCAAAAGAATTCCTGCTTCTCACAGCAGAGTCGGGTTACACCACACCGTGTGTGTGTGTGTTTAAGTAATAACTTCAATTATTGTGGCGAGGATGTGAAGCTGTTAGCGTGTTAGCATAGTAGTTACACAGTGAAAGGTCTGTTTAGAGTGGAACGTTAAACGTTGCATCCTGTGGACTGAATTGTGCCGAGGACGCTGCTCTAGTGTCGCTCCTGCAAAGTGTCTATTTCAAACTGACTAAAGAAGAAGACCAGTTTAAAATTCCCAGGAATCCGTTTTTAGGAAGCATCTTCAACTTTGTTATGAAAAGTCGGGATCTTCAGATTCAGGAAGCCAGTTCAATGATTTAGATAAAGTACTTTTCAGACAGACGACACTGAAGCTCTTCCAGCTCGTCAAAGGTTGTGTGGTGATAATGTGATAGTGATAATATAGAGACAGGAACATTAAAACAATGTGGAGGGATGTTAGCGAACGTCTCATTCGGGGTTTCATAGATATGCTGGTGATGCAAACCTGAGGAGGAACATTTACTGCTTTACAGTTTACATGTCTACAGCCTGATACAAAAACACAGTTTTTCCCTCTTCAGTAACAATAGTCTAATTTAAATGCACATATCTGACCAATAATATGGCTGCTGAGCAGGTAACCGTGCCAACAGACAACAAGCCTGAGCTCCAGTTTTGGTGACTTAAACTCTGGGAAGTTAGCTAGCTAGCTAATAACTTGAGCATCTCGTGAAAAACCAACATTGGGGGAGCCAAGAGGGTCAAATTTGAAAAAAATGGATGATGTCATATTGTCTATATCCATCTTTGATATACAGTCTAAGGTTTAAATCATATGTTTAAAGGCAGAGTAAAAGTCCGAGAATCAAAACTCAGGAGCTAGAACAGGAAGAAAAAAAGAAAAGGTCTCCTCTACCTGGTCCTTTAAGCTGCATTGATCCATCACAGATTTTCTATTTATAAAGTTAATCTAAAGAAAGAAAAATGGTCTAAATCTGTAAAGTATGAATAGCATAACATACTGGAAATACTTTAGTGGATGCCTCTTTGTGTCCGTGTACATTTATTTAGAATAACATATTTTTAGAAATACACGGGAAAGACGAGGACAGTGACAACGCCGTGTGGTTCAGGTTTGCATAAAAACTGGAAACTGCGATGATAAGATTCCTGGAAATAGTCGGGCTCACGACTCCACAGGCAGCAGCACTTTATTCAAATATAAAAATCATGAGATTTAGACATTCTGCAGAGTACTTTGATGAAACATCTTCCATCATGCTTTCCAAATGTGTTGTTATAATGCACATGTGTGTTTTCAGCCAGCACAAACGTCTCTCACCTGTGCTGAGCATTAGCTGCAGCTTCTGTCTGTTTTGCCTGCAGCTCTTTGTACAACCAGAGAAATTGTGCAGACGCAGCAGTTCCCAGAATTTAACTTTCATTCGAAGTGACGTGAGCACAAAGAGGAGCTGCACCTCAGACATTCAAGAATACGCTCTAAAAACCTGATATGCGGAGTTCAGTCTGTTCTTATTGTTTTGGGCTTCAAATGCCTTAAGCTCACATTAAGCGCTTTATTAAAACTGATAAAACGGTTCTGTGTCAGGCCTCCTTTTTCCGTTAGACGCTTTGATGGTAGAAACATTCCTCCAGGAGTGTCCAACTCCAGGCCTTGAGGTCCGGCAGGTTTTAGATGTGTCCTTGATCCAGCACAGCTGATTTAAATGGCTCAACGACCTCTTCAACATGTCTTGAAGTTCTCCAGAGACCTGGTAAGTTTTCTGTTTAATGAAAGTTACATCCTGTTAATCTCATTTGTGGTTACTTTGTGTCTGTGCCGCTCCAAATGTTTCCACCTGCGTCTCGTTTTGCAGTCCCTCCTGAGTGTGGAGCTGTGGTCTTTGCTCTACTTCAGATCATCTGTTTGTTGCCTCCTTGACTTTAAGCTTGCAGCCTTGTGTAGCTCCTCTGTCACAGTGCTCCCTTAGTGTTTATCACAGCCTGTGTTTAGTCTCTGTGGGCTGTTCTTGTGTTCCTCGTTTCTTGTCGAGTCACCCTCGCCTCCGTGTTCGTTCATCTCCTGCGTCTTCTTGTCAAGTGCCTGTCTTCTGTTTCCTGTTTTATTTTGATAGTTCCTTGTCCTGTGTTCGTTTTGCTCCCGCTCTCGTCTGGTCAGATTAGTCCCAGCTGTGTTTCCCTCGTGTTTCCTAGTCCCTCATTACTCCCTTGTGTATTTAAACCCTGTGTTTTCCTCTGTCCGTTGTCGCGTCGTACTCCCTCTTTGCTGTGTGTTTCCTCCATGCGCATAGTTATTTCTAGTTCCTTGTTTTAGGTTTTGTTTAAATCTAGTATTGTGTCCAGCAATAAAGCTTCTGTTTTCAGTTAACCTCGCGTGTTTGCGTCCTACATCCTGCCTGCTTATCAAAGCTAATCGTGACACTCTCCTTCTGTTCTTCTCATCTGTTCTATTTGTGAGTTGATTGAAGTTACTTCTACAGTCTCAAAGTGTTTGATGTACCCACGGTGTAGATTTCACCCACAAACATAAATGAACCTGCAGTGTGATTTGAAAGATGGAACAAGGCTGAAGAAATGAGACGTCAGTGTTCATGCGTGGCCATAAAAGGAAGCAAACGGTCTGCATCACCCTCACAGTTTGACCCTACGCCGTAAACTGAGAAATCTGACTCTTTGTTGCTCCTCAGTAACTGTGATTGGTCTGTTTGGCCGTAACATATTGTAAACGGTAGATTACAAATTAATTATTATTGACATTATTTGTTTAATTGTTGTAATTGTTCGTAGCTTCTTAACAATGTAATGTTGGTGTAAGGGGGAGGAGCTAAACTGAGTCCAGGAAGAACACTGTGGAGCTGGAAATGAGGTAAGCGCTCACAGGTAATTTCATAGTTTCCTGAAGTTAATAAAAACAATATGATGTCTGGGAACCAGCTGACTTCTGTGGAATGTGTTTTCTTATTGAGCTGGTAGGACAGGTTCACCTGGTGTCCGTTTAAGAGGACGAGCGACAGCTGCTGGCACAACAATAAAGATGAGCCATCAAAGTGTGGCAGAGTAAAAATGCTCTTGTCGCTCACCGAGCTTATCACCACACATGCGCGTCTGCGTAACGCCAGCAAATAGGCATGCAAACCTTCCTTTACAGGTAAATGTCTGGAGAGGTTGTGAGTCACTGCCAGCTAAAAGTTTAAAGGTCACAGAAGTCGTTCAGCAGCGTCACACAAGATTCATCTATGGCTGCTTTACATACCACACAGCTGCTCCTGGGTTTGTGAGGACGGTGAATCACACGTCACTCTTTGATTTCATTTTGAAAACATTTCTTATTTTTTCTTTTGTTCTTTTTCTAAGCAAACTGAAAGTTCAGTGAATTTATTGAGGAAATAATCACATTTATTCCTCGTTACAAGGAACTCTATCCCAGAGTTACCAGCATCTCGTGTAAGGTTCAGTCCACAGAGACGCACTCTTGGTTTCCATCTGTTTGTTTTAATGGACTCTTTAATCCTGTGTACTTTCAAAATTCAAATTGTTACTTTTTTTTCCAACATTCAGATTTTCTCAGAATTTGAAGTTTTTTGTTAAAACTGATTTCTGTGGAAGAACTTCACCAAGTCATCATCCTACTGACTCAAATGAACGAGCAGCCACGTGGCCTGATGCGCGTTAAAGGAGGTTTGATTAAAGTTGCTCAATTTTATACGTTTATTTTTTTTGTTTTTCTGACAGCTTTTTCTTATTTTCAGTCACTTTTTGTTTACCTGATATAATTGTTTCTATATTCATTTTGTTTTTTTGCAACTGTTGCTTTAATTGTTGTTTCCAATTTTTTATGAACTTGTGTTTCAAAACAAACAAATAACCTTGAACGTTGAGTTGGCGTGTGGATAAAAGGAAATGTTTTTGGAAATTAGATTTTCGTTTTCTTTTTTCATGTGATAACTTTTCGTATCTTCAATCAGCACAATAAAGAAGAAAAACCTGACTGCTGATTCACGAACGTATCACTAATAAAGATACTGTACTCGTGAAAATGTGTTGATGTGTGCTTTATGTTACTGGAAGCCAGTCCTTCCACTTCCTCTGCTGCTCGGCTGGTAATGTTTGTCACATCGTTCCATTTTTTTTTTTCCCTATTTAGCTGCCGAGGCCGGTGCCGACCTCTCAGCGCCTGTGACTCAGTGGTTTCAGCCTAACGTTCATAAAACATGTGAGCCTCCAACTTGTTTCCATTATGATTTCTGGACTTTACTGTGACTCAGGCACAGCGACTTCCCTGCTGACTCACCTGAGTCATGAGGTGACTGTGTGTAAACAGGTGCGTCTAACGAGAGTTTTGTTTCCGATGGCAAAAATTCATAATTTCTTACTTTTTAAAAAATAAGTGACAGGAAGGTGATGTGTTGATCCGCGCGATGAACCCATCCAGCACACAGAGGGTTCGTCTGCTCGTCTGACCTTTGCACTGACCTTTGTCTGATGTGAAGCTCAGACCAAAGGTCAGCTTTGAGCTTATAATAAAGAGGTCAAGAAAACATCAAAAACTCAGTCTTAACTTGACATAATTTGACTGAACGTCTGAATGAGCTCAAAGAGAAGATAAAGTTTGGAACTCAGGTTTGAACAGAGCTCCTTCTGTTGCACTGAAACCGGGCTGTGGCCTACTTTCACGGCCTGCAGGCAGAGTGCCAGCTTCAGGTTTATGACTGAGCCGCCTCACACTGCGGTTAATACATCTTTTCTCTCCAGGCTAACCTGTCGGCCCAGTTTGGCTTTTTTCTCCACCTGTCTCATGACCTGGACAGACTGCATGCAAATCAGCCAGTGTTAGTCTGTACAAAGCAGCAGCGTATTTACTTATTCAAATGGTGCAGAGAGATGATGTCAAACAGAACCTCGGGCCTCACGCTGATGTTTGGTTTGAGTATCTTCACCTCCTAGTTGGGCAAACATGAAGTCACGGGGGCCTTCCTCACGGATGTTTACGTCCAGTCGCGGATACAGACTGAGTCATTTGTGCAGGTGGTTGTAAAAGCTTTCTTTCTTCTCTGTGATAAAGAAACGTGAGCGCACAGCGACTGTTTGACCCCATTATGGCAGAAAAATACGCTTTTATTAAACCTGATCCATTCATCATTTCATGTCCCGTTGCCCAGGGGAGCAGAGTCACAGGTGAGCCCTCATTGTGCTCCGACGTCCTGACAGGAACTCGCTTCGTTTCAGAAATCACATACCTGATGAATTTTCTAAAGAGAAACACGGTATGCAAACACTGCTGCTCACTTCTCTGGAAATACGTAAAGTTATAATGAAACTAAAGTTATTGTGTCAGCTTTCAGTTTGCTCTGTCACGTCTCTCAATCCTTCCTCACACAGGTATTTTTTTATTTTTAGAGCACCCTCAAAACAAAGGATAAAATGATGAAATGAGTCATTAAAATGAGATCAAATTTACTCCAGAATGTTCAATGAAAGTATAAAAATAATGCAAAACTCTGTTAAATGACACAAAGCAACAATACAGAGATGGAAAGCAACAACAAAGAGTCTCAGAACAACAAAGTAGGAGATGCAGATCACATCACAGAGAAGCAGAGCATCAACCTTCCAGACACAAATTTTCATGAAACAACAAAAAAAACAACACAAAGATCGCACATTTAGAAAAACACAGAAACGCTCATAATGAAAACTGTAAAAGATAAACAACAAAGTAACAAAAATGAGCAAAATTACACAAAAAACTACCAACAAAATCACAGAATCAGATTTGAAATGACTAAAAAGATAAATGATGTAGACCAGCAGCATTAAAGTGAAGTGTTTGATTCCTCCTCTGCTGTTTTCAGTGAAATCATGAAAAATCACATCAGATAACATATAGATGCCATCTTCACATGTTCAAAGATGATTGTGCCTTTGTTAAGACACAAAGCTCCTATAAGGGATGTGAGGACGCAGCTACCTGGGTACCAGGTGTGTTTATAATCACAAACTGTAGTCAAAAGATGGATGTAGCCTGTCAGAATGAATAAAATGACGTCTCCTTTCCTGCCTCCTTTCCTGCCTCCTTTCCTGCAGGTAATTCGCTTTAATTTCTGATGAATTTTTCAAAAGTAACACGATACCCAAAGACTGCCGCTCAGTTCTCTGGAAGGACCGTGACCTTCTAGAGAAATCATTTCCTTGTTCTCAACTTTTTGTTTCTTTTGTTACATCTGTCAATCGTTCTCCACACAACACATTTTCTATTTGTTTTTAACAACTTAAAAATGTTTGTAATGGGAAATGAAATCACAGGAATGATTGTGCTTAAAAACCAAAATGACTTCAAAGGGTTAAATAAAATCTTAAAACTTTATAACCAAATCACAGGGAAAAGAAGAGTCATTTAAAATAAGGATTAGTTCCTTGCAACACCCACAGAAACGGAACAGCTGCACAATTAATAACAAAATCTCCACAAAATGACAGAAATGTCCTCAAAATGACATAAAGCAACTGCAGATCACTTGGAGTGACTGTAAAAAACATGTTCTAGTGATTCTATACATGCATTTTATTTATTTTTTTGTTATGACTGAAATAAAATAGAAAGAGGCTTCGAAATAACTGCTTCTAAAAGGACAAACACAATCCACAGGTGGGGTTCAGGGACTCCAGTTAGCTGAGCTGAAACCTAGCACACAGCTAGCAGCTAAGGCCACCTGTCAGTTAAAGAGGCCACGCCCCTTTATAACACTTAAAAACTGTTGTTTTGAAGGGGGCGTTATCTGCAGAGCCCAAACTGTTTGTGCATCTGGCTGTAAACATGTTTATTTCTGCTGTAAATGTGTAACATGGGGACTGACTCACTGCTGGAGCCTCTGCTGGACGTCAGAGGAACTGCAGCTTTGGGTACTTGAGGCTTTCATCCTATCAGTTTGTGCATACATCGTGCTGTAAAGCAGCGGTCCCCAACCCCCGGGCCTTGGACCAGTACTGGTCCGTGAGTCGTTTGGTACCGGGCCGCGAGAGTTGAGGCTCAGGTGTGAAATGTCTGGTTTTCAGGGTTTTTATTGGTTTTCAGCGTTATTTTGTTATCGTTTTTATCGTTAACTCGGTTTTCCTGGGTCTTCTCACGTGTGTTATGAATAAATCTTCTTTTTTTCGGTACCGGTACTGGTTTTATTTTGTTGTATTTATCCGCGACACCTTAAAGGCCGGTCCGTGAAAATATTGCTGGGCACAAACCAGTCCATGGCGCAAAAAAGGTTGGGGACCGCTGCTGTAAAGTACACATAATCAGACCGATGCCCTCCCGTAAATCATCACATGTCATGTTTATTGTGCACTCTGCAGAAGGTAAAAGTCTGCAGGGACCTGTGTGAGCTTTCAGGTGAATTGGAGTTTCAGCTTTCATGCAGCAGCTACCTGGGCTGGAGTCTCAGGGGAGCGTTTTCCATTTCACACATCAGTTGTGAGACTGAGAGAAAACAATATTTCCTCTAAGAGGTGTGCACTTCCCACACCAGAGGATGAAGCTTTCCACTGTGAAGGAAATCAACTGGCTGCTGGGAAACTTTATTTAAACTCCTGCTAACAAAAAGAAGCTAAAGCCACATCACAGGGACAAAATTAGCGCGGTTATCAGGGAGATACACTATGAGGGAAATGTCCCCTTCAAAATAAAAGCACAGAAACGCAATATATAAGCTCTCAAAGTGAATTCAATGTGGATTGAAACTGAGATCCAACCATCCGAGCATTATTCCAACTGTTTAAATATGTGTTTCAACTTTTATATCAAATAGCATTTCACTTTTTATATGACTTTTAGCTTTATTTCAGAAGATTTATGTCCACTGTAAGACTGATATATCACTTTTTAATGTTACTTTTATCCATAAATTTTAGCTCATGTGAATCTTTTTAGACTTTTTTCCTCATTTATCTTTTATATCAATCACTTTTAGGTTTTCTATCATTTATTGCGGTTATCTGTTATAACAGATTTTTCCCATATACATCATATATGTAGCTCTGTCCCATTATATTGATACATTTAAGATGATATCAATGAGAAAAAGTTTTTTTTCATTATTGCTTTGGTCTGTATGTCAATTTATATCACATCTTTTTATTTTAACATTTATTTTCAAATGTTTGTTGTAGCTGTGTTTCAGTGTAATCGTTTTCACGCGTATATATATTACTGTTTTGTTAATTTACTAAACTACTTATTTGCAGCGCTCTCTCGCTCTCTCTCTCTCCCGCTTTCTCTTGGAGCTTTATTTTGAAAGTCCTCTCAAAGGGGTGGGTTACCTATTGTGAGTCGGTTGGCTTGACAACGGGAATGATGGGAGGTGCTTGTCCACGTCCGAGATCGGGGACGGGACAGGTAGAGCCAGGTGAACAGAAGCTGCACACCTGACACTGACACACACACACACTTTGTCTCTCTCACACACACACGGACACACACGGGCTGAGGGAGAGGAGGCGGCCGTTGCGCTGAAGAGGCTCTTGGGACTTCACATCCTGCTCAGCGCACCGGGAACCAGAGAAGGGGGGACCATTAGGAGCGTCAGGGCGCAGCAGACACAGCAGCTGCTGCGGGCTCGGACTGTTCAGAGAAGGACTGAACTGCGCCTTTAACTCCCAGGACTCTGTGAGTGATTAAGCGGAGGGCTGCAGCCTCCTGCCGGGGCGGATTACTGCCCGCTGTGGTCTCACATAATCCGCACTTTGGGATTTTCTTCAATGTTCCCGGAGCAGAGCAGCAGGTAGTTCCTGCCCCGACCTCCCCGCGCACCTTATTTCTCTATTCAAATCCCGGGGGAGGGGGGGTCAGAGACCCGGTGTACCCGCCTAATCCCGCACCTGCTGACCGCAGCAGCACCATGATCAGCTCCGAGGGCCTGAGGCCGGCCTCTAACGGCAGGAAGCCGCTGGGCAAGCTCGCCACCCGCCTGGAGGAGGTGAAGAACCCGTGGCGGCAGGGCTCCACGCTGGAGCTGAGCCACAACGAGGCGGCCCGGCTGGCCACGGACGCACTGCTGGAGCACGGGGAGAAGGAGTACCGCAAGGTGCTGACCGAGGAGCGGGAGGTGAACTTCCTCTCCCCGCTGGAGATCCACTACATCACGCAGCATGCGGCCAGCAAGACGTGCGGCGGCTCCGACAGCAACGGCGTAGGGCCCGGGGACCGGGACTTCGGGGACGGGGACGCCGTGTCCGAGCTAACTTCTGGAACTTACTTCCCCATGATGTCCGACGAGGAGCCGCCGATGCTGGAGCTCGGCTGGCCGGACACACCGACGAGATACGGACCGTCGGAGACTCAGATCTACTTCCAGAGAGACAAAAGCCACAACATCAAAGACCTCATCAGGTCCCTGATCAACAAGGCCAAGAAGGTAAGAGCGCTCTGAGGGACCGGAAACAGAATCATCTCTGTCTGCGATCTTTTATTAAACAGCCTGAAACAGGAGGCCGCTTTGCATCGATTAGTCGATTATTCCTGAAAGCAGCCAGCAGCTGATCGGTCAGTCACGGCAGAGCAGAGGTCAAAGCTCAGACTGTATTATTGATGAGTGTGTGCTTTGTTCTCACAGTGGTCTGAATATTTGTGCTCTTATAGTCTCCCACAGTCCAGTCACACATCTGTAAACTCGGATTATTTATTCTTATTCTTTAGAGAAAAGCTGGAAATGATTTTGTCTCAAAATCTGCATTTTTCAGACTGAAAGCTGCAGCTGGACCAGGAGAGTTTATCCTGGTGACCTTTGACATAAGTCACAGAAACAAAGCAGCAGCTTTCTCGTTGGGGTTCATAACACACTGTGAAAAAGCTTCTTATAAATAAAGTCCAACCAAGTTCTCAGCAGTCACGTTGTGTCCACCTCAAACCTGTGAAAACATCAGACAGGACAAAATAAAAGCTTCAGATGTGGAGAGCTGGAAACATATTCAAGTGTAAACTATGTGCAAAATGATTTTTTTTTAAAGCTGCGTTACTGCAGCTAAATGTTTAGTGTGATCCAAAGCATGTCGCTCTCTGCATGTTAGACCAGTTTGTGGCGCACTGTGTAAACACAGTCGTCTGTCAGCAGCTGGGATCAGTGACCTCACTCTGTGTGTGGAGCAGCTCTGCGCTCAAAGACATATTCTGCCCATTATTACTCCCAGTGTAGCGCTGTCTGTAAGCCTGAGCTGTGCTGCACGTTTCAGGCTGATCAGAGCAGCTTTAAGTGCTGCGCACAGACGGAGTCAACACAAGTGCTACGTGCCAATAATGCGACCAGTGAAACGGCTTCAAAGAGATGATAACAAAGAAGGAAATGAAGCCTGAATACAGTCAAATGAACAAAGGGAAATCATTATAACTGACTAAAGTCAGGCTGAATTTCCTCTTGAAGCTGAGATTAGATCAAACGTTACAGTCGCTGCTCAACACGGTAATAACACTGAGGCTGAGACGCTGCTGTTGACACGTCGTTTGGCAGCTGAAGTCGAGAAATGGAAAAAATCTTTGCACTTTTGTCCATTTTTGTCCTTTTAATGATGACGCACGAGTGTGGAGGCTCGAAACCAGGACAAAGTCTTCATTTGGAGTAACAGAGGTGCAGCTCACCGCGTGGATCCGTCCCTGGAGCATTTTTCACCCGGCTTGCTTACAAACAGCGCGAGCAGGCCGGGGCCCGCCCGCCATCTTTGATCTCTTCTTATCAGCTTGTGAGCTCGAGGCCGGCTGCTCGAGGTCCAGGGAGCAGAGGGCTGGCTGTCACACTGCCCGCTGTTTAGGAACAAACCCCCGAGCTCTCTCTCACTCACACACACACACACACACACACACACACACACACACACACACACACACACACACACTGCGGTGTAGTTTCCATCTTTTGTGTCTGTTTAACATTTGCATCATTTTCTTCGTTCTCGCTGACTTTGAGTCTCTTTTAAAGTCGTCTTTTGTGTTTGAGGCATGTGAGACAGGTTTGTGTTACTCTTGAACCTTTGTGTTGGTCTGCAGTACTTTTCCTTGTCGAGTAGCTGTTTTTTATTCATTATGTAGCTTTTATAATCTTGCACTGACGCTGCAGCCTTTTTCTCCTTTTTTGTTTCTCTTGTCTCTTTGCAGATGGTGTGTGTGTGTGTGTGTGTGTGTGGGGTAGCAGGTTTCCATCGCTTAGTTTTGGCATCTGTTTGTTGGTATTTCTTCGTCTAGTGTAAAGCTTCTTTTTAAACAGAGACTCTGACCCCGCACGGCGCCCGCTGACCCCCCCGGCGCCCCCGACCTCTTTGCTGTATTCGTGACCTCCACAAAAACAACCACGAGGCGACAGATCAAAGACCCTTAAACCAAGTTTTCCGCCGCTTCTCAGACTTTCTGTAACTTTACATTCAGAGCGTTTTGCACGTCGTCTCCCGATCAGCGATCACGTAACAGTCAAATGAGAAGCTCCGTAGGTTTGTTGGCAGACAGTCGGGCACGCGCTGCGTGTGAGTCACTTCCTCCTCCTGTGTGTATAAATAGACGTGTTTAATGTGAGGCGTTTTTTTACATGAACCTGACCAGTCTGTGCGTCCGTGCAGGAGAAGCTGTTTTCTCTCAGACGCCGACCTCTTTCCCACACGTCTGTGCCGACTCAGCGGGTTTCAGATCAAATGACACTCTGGATGCATTTCGTCAGTTGGTTGATGCAGCAGACAAACAGCTGCTCTCAGAGCTGCACGTTTGTTCCTCCAACGGCTCTTTTCGCTTCATTTCAGCATATTAGGAGAGTAACTGAACTTTGACCTCCTTAATTTAGTGACAGATAAACCTAAATGCAAATGAAGTGAATCAGGACGCAGGCCTGGCTCAGAGTAAAACCATCCTGCAGCATCCGGCCTGCAGGTGAGCAGCGCAGCAGTCTTCATTATTAATTTAAGTTAAAGCAGAGTGTGCAGCGGCCCCGGGGCCCGGACCCCCGGAGTCCCTCTGTTTCAATGACAGCAGCTCATTAAAGGCAGATGCATGTGTTCAGCTGGGTCAGATAAAAGTCATTACCAGTTTTACTAACGATTTACTACCAGTCAAACATTGTAATCTCATTACATCACCTTACAAACAAAATATCATAATATTGCAAAACTTAAGGTATGATAATACTATTACATAAGCTTACAGTGAATTCTTCAGACACAATCTAACTCAAACTGGAGTTAAATGGATTATTGATTAGTTGATCAGCTGATACAAATAGGATTATCTACAGGTTTTTGTGATTATTGCACCTTCTGACAAGATCTGGAGCTTTTCTTTGTCCCACATAAAATAAAATAAATCAAATGTCTTGGATTTTAAAGATATCTGAAGATGTGAGAGATTATTTTTATTCATTTACTTTAAAAGATTCATAAATGTTTTTAAATAGCTAAAAAATGAAAATGTCACGGTGCAGCCTTAATGCAAACCCATCCTGCTGCAGGTTTTCATCCTTGGGCTCTGTTACAGCAGCTTTGCATGATTCTCAGTATGAAATAAGCCTCGTGTATCTTAGTCTGGGCCTTTGTGCAGCCTGAAACGAGCTGTTTTAGCTCCTCCCACTTTAACACCATCAGTGGGCCTGAGCAGCACGGCTTTACCCCGGGGACACAGAACAGGTTAATCCAGCTGTGGAGACTCTGTGAAGCTGCAATTATCTTTTCATAGGTCATAAATCTGTGAGCTCTACTCAAATCTGCACGTTGTTTTAATAAAAGTGCTCTTCTGAGAAATTCAGTTTTTCCAAGAACGCTTTTTACTTCCCGTATTTAAATGGAATTTTTTTTATTGTTTAGATCAAAAAATGTCAGAAAATTCTGAAGCTGTGCGTCAGATACCCAGAGCCCCCCGACAGTGTTTGGTTTTGCTCAAACAGCAGTCAATGAAACACCTCCAGTGGGCTCAAAGCAGTAAACAAACAGCAGTTTGTCCCTGTTGACTTCAGAGAGTTGTCCTTTGCTCCACAGCTGAGCAGACTTGGCCTGCATAAAGAAATAATTCTAACGTCAGTAATCAGCAGAGAAATTTCATGATGATGGCCCACGAGTGAAAATGTTAACCCCGCTCACCTTTAGCGTCTCTCACAGGTCACTCACTCAGCTGACCTGATTTCCTCAGATATAGCATTGAGGGTTGTAACTGTGAATGACCTTTGACCTCCAGTTTTAGCCTGAGGAACAGATTAAAACCTGAGCCTGATTATCTCGGGCTAAATAGAATAGAATAGAATAGAATTCAACTTTATTGTCATTGCACATGCACAGGTACAGGGCAATGAAATGCAGTTTGCATCCATCCAGAAGTGCTTTAGTGATATAGATATATTACAATAAATATTAGCAATAATATAGATATGTGAGTATATTACAGAAATGGGTCTATTATGTTATAATGCACACGGTATGAAGTATGTTGTGAATATTCTATAACTATAAGTATGTACAGGCTGTAGTGAGTACAAGCTATGTACAGGCTATGAACAGGATATAAATATGAAAAACTATACAGAATATGAAATAAATAACTTTACAGAATCTGGGATATACAGCTATACAGAAATGGGAACTGTGCAAGTTGTAAACAGTTGTAGGATTAAAGATTATCGAATGTACAGAATGATTATTTACACAGAGCTATACAGTAGTGCAGTTAAGATAAGTGAGGGTGTAGATAGTTTCTACAGAGGCTATATAAAGTGCTAGTGGTTGTCAGTCCATGTTATTATTGTGTGTTAAACCTACAAACTAAGGCCAGGTGTAGCTTTGCATGACCCGACCTGAAACGAGCTATTTCAGTCAACTTCAGTCTGATTGGCTGCCCCTCGAAGATCTGAACAGCAGGAGGGTGGGGCTTCGGTACCTGAGATGAC
This sequence comes from Aulonocara sp. 'chitande type north' Nkhata Bay, assembly GCF_057382095.1. Classification (NCBI taxonomy): domain Eukaryota; kingdom Metazoa; phylum Chordata; class Actinopteri; order Cichliformes; family Cichlidae; genus Aulonocara; species Aulonocara sp. 'chitande type north' Nkhata Bay. The sequence continues at coordinate 49,117,881 of NC_141348.1, read as the reverse complement.
CATATTAGGGATATCCCCTCCCAGAGTGTGTGCAGAGTGCAGGCTTGTATCACATGGATAACTTGAACATATGTTGACCTCTGAAACTTTTAGGAGATAAATGACATGAAAAACAAAAAGCAGCATGAGGCAGTTAAATTACAGGTCATGGAGTGTAACAGACTTAAAAACTTAAACAAATGACCTCAAATCTGCTTAGAAACAGTAAAAAATCAGTCATCATGTTTTCTTTAAGACCCCAGTAATCGACTGGTACACAGCACAAACAGAAGCTGACTTTTAAACAGATCTACACGTTTGCGTTTCAGTCGGGTTTATCTCGGGTTTCATCCACAAGCTGAATTTCAGAATTTTAAGCTGAAAAATACATGACAGGAAAGATCTGGATCCAGGATTTTACTCAGAGGAGCACCGAAAACGAAGGTCATTGCAGCCTGTGACCGGAGCAGGGACGTCCCCGAGAGAGAAGTCAGGCTTTATTTCAAGTTTAACTCGACTGATGAAGCTGCAGTGCATCAGTTAATTGTTTTCTGATAATTTCTTCACTTTGCTCCAGTTTCTAACCTATTAAACCCTCACAGTTTGGCCTATATTCTGGAGTTTCTAACTTATACAACATCCAGAGTCAGTAAAGACAGCTCAGTGACTGAGAGGCCGAGCTGAACAAAGGTCGGCTTTATGGATCAGAGACGACAGGAGAGTTTTCAAGAGACAGTGAAATCTTAAACCTGAGAGGAAATAACCGTAAACCTGCTCTGTGCGTGGAAACTCAGATCACAGGAACAAGAACAAAGTTCAGTCAGCAGCTTCTGAAACACCTTTGGTCCTGAGCGGTGAGGGTCAGGGTGATCCTCGCAGATTCATAAAGAGGCTCGTGAAATGTCCACTAAACACTTTGTGCTAACGTCTGGCTTTCCTGCAGGTGATCGCCGTGGTGATGGACGTGTTCACGGACGTGGACCTGCTCTGCGACCTCATGGAGGCGTCCAACAAGCGCAGAGTCCCCGTCTACATCCTGCTGGACGAGAAGAACCTCGGACACTTCACAGGCATGTGCTCCGCGCTGGATATTCAGAACTCTCACCTCAGTGTAAGTACAGCACACAGCAGCACTGACTGCAGGGCCGCGAGGGGCAAACATGAGCGACGCCCTCAGGCGCTCATATTAAACAGGAGAAAGTGAACTGACTGCACGTAATCCCCAGAGCTCGGGCCTCGCAGTTTTTTCCATTCCTGACTCTGCAGGATGTCATAGAAAGAAAAAATCCCAAATATGGTCATTTCAGGCACAGCTGAGAAGCCCCGCCCACCTACTGTAGAAATCTTCCATTTATTTGTAGCAACCAGTTAGAATAAAGCTGTTTTAAAGGAGGCGGAGCCAGAGCAGCTTATTTCAAAGATGGGGCACACCAAAGGCCGACATTAGAGTCTTAAAGAGAATAACAATGAGACTGAACCTGTAAGAAGTCCCATTAGAAGCTGGAATTATTCATCCGCTTTTTGCCAGTTAATGTATTTATCATTGAAATAGTGAAAAAAAGACGTAAAATTTCTTACATCTCAAAGTGACGACTTTGTCGGTCAGATGTGATGAAGTCGGTGTTCTTGCTTGTTCTGCTGGTTCGTCTGTAAAGAGTCGAAACTTTTTCCATGTTTGAGAAACGAGATTTCAGGTCAAATTAAAAGTTTTATGGTCTTTACAAGAACAACAGCTTATTGTTTCTGGATCCATGAAATTGCTGTTTATAATTTCATCTTCCTCGTGTGTGTGTGTGTGTGTGTGTGTGTGTGTGTTTGTGTGTGTGTGTGTGTGTGTGTGTGTGTGTGTGTGTGTGTGTGTGTGCAGAACATGCGTGTTCGCAGCGTTTGTGGCGACACGTACTGCACCAAGAGCGGCAAGAAATTCACCGGACAAGTCCTGGAGAAGTTCATGATCATCGACTGTGACGAGGTCATCGCCGGATCCTACAGGTGAGGAACATGCGCGCGCACACACACACACACACACACACACACACAAACACAAACACAAACACACACACACAAGCACACACACAGTCCTTAAAAGATGAACCAAATACAAATCTTGCTCTTCGAATGAAGATCGTCTTCCTCCTGCAGTTGACATATTTCCTGTTCCTCAGTCTTTCTTTGAGCGCACACAGTCAGTGCATCAAGCTGCTTTAAGGATATTCTCTGTAACATGTGGGACTGCAGCACTTTCCTGAAGTTAAAGCTGAAACGCTCGGCTCAGGGTTCCAAGACTTAACTAACCCGTGTGTCATGTCACTGTAGCCGCGTCCATCTTTTATCTTCACTGTATGCGACTGAGGGACAGAGGGATAAAACGGTCGGTCATTCTTAGGCTCGGAGAGAAGCAGAAGTTTGGACGTCTTACTGAACTAAATAAAGGCAAACAGCAGCACCGCGGCAGCTGCGATGGTCTTATACCCGTGTAATGTTGCTTTGCGTTTACTTGGCTGTAGTAAAAAGGTAAAAACTGCAGCAGGAATAAAATGCAAACATAAAAACGTGTCTAATGTCAGCTGAGCCGAGCGGGCCGTTCTCCTTTTAGCAGCCTCGCACCGACTTTGCATCCAGCAGCAGATTACAGCAGGAAGCTGGCGGAGCTCGGACGGCGTGATGGGTTTGTCTGATCGGATAAGCAGCGTGACAAAGCTCGCGTTGTGCAGCTGAGCAACTGTAGGCCACGAGCTGCTGTGGGAATACCTGAGTAATACCTGTAATTACATCGACACACTCAGCAGGTGGGTAAGGATGAGAGCTGCAGGCACCAGCAGAGACCTCATTGATGCTTCTTTTTTTAAACTGCTGAAAAAGATCATTATTTACTAGATTGTGATGCTTTTCATCAGTCAGGCCTACCGTCCATAGGAGCAGAGCCACGGGGCGGCCACGGCCAGCCCTATAACCACTCGCAAAGAGGCAGGACCATTTAGGAGATGCAAATGTTTGATGAGCGCATCGTCTCTCCACGCACGCTCACAAACGGCCGTGCGCTCGTCAGCCTTGATAGCAACAACCTGGAGTGCTAGAATAAAACTGTCGCCCTGCAGATGAGCCTGATATAAGCTGCTTATTTCATTTACCTGTCAGTTATAATCTCTCGCAGGGCTTTATTTATAAGTCCAAATATTTTTATTTGGACTTATAATAAATATATACTGTATATCCTATATATATCCTGACTCTTAGTGGGGTTTGAAACATAGATGACTACAGCAGCACTGAGGTGTGAGCAGCTCTAGCAGCAGAATTTAGTGTTTCATCTTGAAAAAGGGCTTAAAACGTGTTTGGAAAGTTTCAAAGCAGAAATTTAGTGTGAATTCTGCTGTCGCTTACTCATCCGCAGCTCAGACGGAGCACCATGGGTTTTTTAGCAGTTTTTGTTTTATTCATGTTGCACTGAGTCTGTAAATCTCGGGACTCGTCTTCCTTAAAGGGATTAAACCACAAAATTTAAATGGTTAAATTCTTGTAGACGACTCGCACTGTTTAAGTCTCAAGGAAAAGACTACAAGTCCCTGTGATGTGCTTCAAAGTGTGTGTGTGTGTGTGTTGCTGTAATATAGCCATGAAGCTGGTGGACAGTTTGTGCTGTAAAATTCTGGTGATTTTAACGACTTTGTGTCACGCAGCTGCACGGTGCTCGTAAAACTCTGGGACAAATTTATATTGAGTTAACTTTGCAGACAGCTGCTGATTGTACGGAGCTAGTTAAGGCTTTTTTTGGACTCGTTGTTTAGGTCATAGTTCCTGTACACAGGTATGTATACATCATGGCACACACTGCAGTCACCTTAAAGCCTCTCCTATTATCTGTGCTGAGCTTTAAGGTCTTTGTTCCCTGCATCTAATCTTAAAGGCAGCGCCACAGTGAAGTCTGGGGAAACACGCTGTCCAAAGGACGAAGTCGGGATTGATCCTTTCTGAACACCGTACTCCATTTTCCTGTAGATTTCTACGTAGTCAGCTCAACATTCATAGTTTGCAAAACATACTTGAGTGGAAATATTTTCATACTCGTTCTTTAACCTTAGTCACCTGTTTCAGGTGTGTCGCCTTCATTCATTCACTCGCACACTCGTCTCCTTCTCTATGTTTTCACCTCTGCCCTGCTCTGCTTCTTGTTTCATTAAATTGATTCTGTTTTGTCTTTTACATTCAAAGGAACTCTAATTTTGCAACACACAGTGTTGTTTTGGGAGGATTAAGTGTTGCTTCAGGTATGTAGCAGGTAAGAGGGCGGAGTCCCGCAGGCTGACAGGCTTCTAATTCCATTGCTGATTGTGGAATGAAGGGTGAGGTCACCCCCTCTGCTACACCTACTACAAACTTTATCACTTCAATATTGGATCAAATAAAAGTAACTTGATTCCTGGGAAGCGCCGAGCCTGTAGCTGTAAAACTGATTAGCTTGTTTGAGAACCAAATATCAACACAGATTACCGGATATTATGCAGAGAATATCTGAATCTGCTAATCTCAAAGAATATATAACATTTGCAGTAAATCGTTTAAAGCTAAAACGAGACCGTGATGTCCTAAGCATCAACAGAAACCAGTATATTTCAAAGGGCAAGTAAGGCAACCAGTAAAGAGCAACACAATAGAGATCCACAGCAACCAGCAAAAAAACTATGCAAATATTACCAAAAAGACCCCAACACAGCAATCTCAGAGGCAACCACCCAACAACGGCCAATCAGACAACAGAAACACACTAGCTCCAGTCTACTTTATGGTCCTCAGAAGTAGTATTTGTTTATGAAGCTATAAATGGGGGTAAAGTCCTGTGAAGCACGTTCAGGCTGAATGCTTTCAGTATAGACATTTATCACCTGAACAGCTAACAGGTGCACTGTCACAAAGGCTTTAAGTGCTCCAGGAAGCAGCAGGTAACTGGAAACAGTTCATCTTAAACGGCTGAGCATCCTAACGCGACCTCATTTACAGTTCTATGACTTGTTTGTTAATTAAACCACAACTTTAATGATCTGAACCGGAAGACAGTAAAATTACCATTTATGTGTATCGGGTGTTTAGATAATGAAGGTGTGCTCTGAGCTGTTCTTCTTCAGAACTAATCAGGAATTCAGATGAATCATATCAAACATAGCTGAGCACTGAGTGGTTTAGTGCTGAGGAACGCCGTCCTGCAGGTTCCTCTGAGGTTGTCTTGCTTTGTTCTCACACAGTCAAGTCTGTAATGGCTTGATTACAATCAGAAAAGAATCGGTTTCGTAAATCTGTAAATTTCCTTTTAAGTTTCCATGAGTATTAAAGTTCTTTGTGTTGCTTTGAAGATGCCAGTGAATCAACTATGAATTACACCTGCTCTGATATCATTGAGATGCTGTCCGGTTCACATTTGTGCAAATCAGAATCAAATCTGCCAACTGGCCTGAGATCAGATATTACAGGGACAAACTTAGCTGGCACTTTGTTCTTCAACCAAACACTCTGCTGTCATTTAAATACACAATACAAAGTCTAGTAATGTATTACAGGTTCTGTTTATGGAGATGAAACAGATACAGACTCTGTGTCATTAACTTGTGTCTGTAGAAGTACGAGGTGTCCTTGAAAACGAGTCCTTCTGCAGGGTTTAAATGTGCACGAATGCTAGTTTGGCTAAAGTAGCAAATATGCGATTAGCTAAATGGCTAACAACAAAACAAAGGCCCCTGCTGTTAGCAGCTCAGACCGGTCAGAGTGTATGTTAGTAATGCTGGCTCTAACATGAGTATTATTGTTAAACAATATGCTGTTTAAAGCTTGTTTAAACAAACATGTATCATGATGGTTGGTGTTGATGAGGGTGTGCTGGTGCTCGGCTAACGCACCATCCATCCACCCACTCACCCTGCTTTGTGTATCTGTAAACAGCTGGTACATTTTGTGACTTGTAATGTGGCTAAAACTCAGACGTCTGTGTGGTCGTCTAACGCTGAACCTTTGTCTCGCCTGCACATAAATGCAGTAAAGTGTCTGCTGCTCAGTTAGACGCCTTCGGTGTTCGTGCACCTCGCGTCCACCTCTCGCCAGCTGATAAACTGATGAGTCATTGCACTGACTCATCATCATCCAGGAAATAGTTAACACTCACTGCAGGGCTGTTTATCAGCTGGAGGTGGAGGGAGATAATTTACACAGACACAGCTGAGAGGTACTGAGTCTCAGCCTCAGTTTGTGTTTCATAATTTTGAGATTTCATGCACATGATGGCAGAAAAACCTGTCACACATGACAAACATCAAGCCTCGATCTATTCAGGCTCTTATCCAGAACTGCTTTCACTTTCTGATTTTTATCTGCGTGAACTCATTGTACTTGAAATGCCACCTGGTAATCGGCAGCTGCACCGAGTGTGATTTGATCTTTTACATAACTGATGCATCAAATACTGCTAAATGCTGCTGAGCGAGGTTCAAATCAGAACTTTGACAAATCCATCTCAGCTGCTGCCGTCCAGCACCTGCAGAGAGGCGACTGCACCTAAAATTCACTTTGGCCTTTCTGTCTTTAAACACATATAGTTCAGTAATTATTGTTATATACTTAAACACACATTAATGCATTTATAGTAAGTTCCCTTTGAGTACCAGTCAGTGCCTCTGTCAGTGCGATTGCCATCACCAGTGTGTGAATGTGTGGATGACTGAATGCAGTGTAAAGCAGTTTGGGGTCCATAGGGACTAAGTAAAGCGCTATACAAATACAGGCCATTTACCAGATCAGCAGTAAAATAGTTCAAGTCCAAAAGTTCATAAAGGTCTCAGGAAAAAAATCCAAAACTTGAGTTAAGTTGCATTCGGCAGATCTTCCATTCAGGGTCATCTTCTCAGGCACATCTGGATTTTTCAGCTTGGTTGCTATTTTTCGATCCCTCAGAGGAGGACAGGTTATGTCCCTTTGTTCTCATGCTTCTGCGATGGCTGCCGGTCAAAATGCCGATCGCTCGACCTGATTTTCATTCATCGGATGTGAAGGAAGTTTATGGGGAAGAGTGTGGTTCTATTTCAATAGCTCATCCATCTCACACCTTGTACTCTGTTATGTATGCTTAAATCCAAAAAACAGAGGAGGCAGATGTCTGACTCTAACCTTTGACCTCTTCTCTCCAGTTTCACCTGGTTGTCGGCTCAGGTGCACAGCAACATGGTGATGCATTTCTCGGGGCGCATCGCTGACAGCTTTGACCGAGAGTTTCGCTGTTTGTACGCCGACTCCCAGATCATCGACTGTTTCTACAACCCGGAGGAGGACGGGATGCCGTACTACCCACCGTACCCTCCCATGATTGCCCCCGGCCTGGCTCTGGGGCTCAGCCCAGGCCACGGGCTGGATCTACTGTCTGAAAGGTAAGAAGGTATTCGCTGTAAGGGGAGACGCTTTCATTCTGATTACTGTCAAGGTTTTAGTTTTTTCCGAGTTTCATCAGAAGCTTTTTTCCTGAGTTAATTATGTGAATGACAGCTGCCGCAAAAACTCTTTGAAACTTGATTTATGTGACATCATGATGGAAATATAATCTCTCTGTGAAATCAACAGAACTTCAGTGTGCCACTTTTAACTTTTCTTCTTCCACAGGCAGCGGGACAGGGGGTGCTCCGAAAACTCTAGCAGCCAATCGAGTAACAGCATCTCCAGTGTGAAGGCTGCACCTGGAATGTCCTCAAACACGGTCTACAAGGTCACGCAAAGTCATGATAAGGAGGCTGCAGCTGGCTCCCACCTGAGCCCTGAAAGAAGAGGACTGAGCGACCGATCGGGAGGACAGACCCCTACACCAGGAGGGCGAAGCTCTGCTAATGGGGGAATCAATTTCGCCCCAATTCCCGATCGCCCGCCACCGGCCTACGGTCAAGCGATGGGTATCGAGTGGAACAAACCCAACACAGCAGATGTCTTGCGGGGAAATATTGGTGGAACCTCTACCAAGTTTCAGGGTTTGGGGCTGTACGATCACAAACAAGATCTCTTCCCCTCCTCAATACCCTCCCCAGTCAATGACACCAAACCGCCGCCTAAGCAGAGGCTCCCCAGCGGGATGTTCAACAAGCTTTCAGATTACTTCCTGTCATCCAACTCTAAAGACAGGGACGCCTACAACTTCCGGAGGACTCCGTCTCCTCACGGCTCACCCTGGGGAGGACCGGACCTTTCTCCAACTGAGCCGGAGAGTCAGCAGAGTCCACCGCCGCCGCTTTCTCCGGTCGGTATAATAAGCCGGAAGGACCAGAAACGAATGACGCTGGGCCACAGCAAGCTGGACCTGGTGAACCAATACAACAAGATGAAGCCCAAGCAAGTGTACAGCCGCTTTGAGCTCAAGGGCACGAATTAGACTGGAAGGCCAACCATCAGAGAGGTTGTGACTCCGGAACATTCATCTGGTATCTTATATTACAAAGAAAAGACTCTGAGATCTTGGAAATTGCTCAAGTTTGGTCTTCAGACCTCAGCCCTACAGGAAACTAAGACTCTTGAGGAGCCATTTTGGCTCTGCGTGGTTTCCCGTTTATCAAACGAGAGGTTTTTGGCTTTTTTTGAGGTCATAGTTTACCAAACAAATCACACTTTTACTAAATCTGCACTTCATGATTCAACTACAGTCACTACCTGAGTAAATATGTTCTCATAGGTGAAATAGGTTTCAAAGATAAGCCACTGACTGTTTGCTGACACGTGAAAACCATCGAAATGTGAATTTTTGCCTTCAACACTCCAGAGGCTTTCATGTGGGCATTTCTTTACATTTTTATACTCGGCGACATTCCTGAGCAACAGTTTGAATTCTTCCTTTGGGTAAACTTAGGATTCTGCAGTTATTGTTCTTTTTTTAAGATTATGATAATATTTGTAATAACAGGGCTGAAGAATTGTTTCCTCCACAGAGATTTTTCTCGCCTTTAGTGAACGTTTATGCTACATTCAGATGGAAACTAACGTTTATCTGACTGGATCCCAGCCTGGGGCTCAGCTCTCAATATGGTGACGGTTTAAAAAAAGATCATTGACAGTAATACTGCTGAAATTCTGCAGTTTAATACGATCACATTGTTGGGTTTCATGTTGTGACGCGACTTCCACAGTTCTTATTGGAGAAGTTTGAATCTGAGGTTATTTTTTGTTTCATTTCTTTTTGTTCTCATTAAGTAAATGAAGGGATCAGTGAGTCACCCACCAAACAAAGACTTTTATTCTGACAGTCGACTGTTTCTGCTCTGTAAACAAGTCATGCCATGTGCTACCACTAAGTAAAACATAAGATTTTTTATTATGGGAAAAATTAAAATCTCTCAAAATATTCAGTTTGCACTGTTAAAGCGATGACAATGAGAATCTTTAAGAAGATTAAAGATAACATATCATTATTGTTTAATCGTGACTATAAGTGAAACAATCATTCAATCAAAATAATGATGATTAATCAATTTGAACTCTACAGTTTATTCCAACAAGCCCAAACCTGGAAATACGCAGCCTGACAGAAATCTCACATCCAGTCACAAACAGTAAAGTGAAGTTTAGTAACCTTTGCTCCTGGGAATACGACAACACGTGCCTTGATCATCCTGCCTTAAGGTTTGCAGTCACATTTGCGACAGCCTGTCTCCAGCGGCCTCGGTTAGTCTCGGTCACAGTTTTACTTTCGTTGTTCGGCACAGGGAGCGATCTGTGCTGTGAATAGTAGAAGCAACGCCAGGATGTTTCGTGGTGCTCGTCATGTTCTGGGAAAGTCGGGTCGTAGGGTCGTAGGGCATTTTGTTTACGTCGGATGAGACGATCTGTGTCGAGAATCTACATTTATGTTCCTCAGCTTTCCTCGTAACGGAGGCTCGTTCCTCCCGCTGCACAGTTTTACAGCAAGCTTGTAGATTTGTATATAAATGATTAATTATTATGCTCTTCATCACTCTGCACCGCAGTGATTCCTCCTCAGTGGAGCAGCAGATGAGGACGTAAAATCACTCTAAGCAATAAGGATTGATACCGATCAATAGTTCTGATGTGTGTCTTTTGTTTACTGCTCATTCAGTGGGCGCCTTCTGTTTTTATTTGCCCCCAAATCAGCTGGACATTTGATTTATTTGTATGTTTTCCCATGTAATGTACATTATACTGTATATACATGAAGTTGGGTCATTGTTAAGAAAAACACTCTTCGACTTTATTTTTACAGATTACTGGAGAATGTGAACTTGAAGTTAATTTTGTGTGTTTTAAGTTGTTTTTAATTTGTAAGATGAACAAAATTTAATAAAAACATGAAGGTAAAGTTGAGTTCAGTGTTCGTTTTTCCATAAAACCGAGTAAAATGATTCCTGCCTGTATTTCATTTAAGAATGTTTTGTGGAAACATCACTATAATACGGGAGAAACAGCAGGAGCAATGACAGCCAACTTATTAACTAATATTGGTTAAAGAACAAACATTTTGACTAAATATGCATCAATTCAATTTCCCTTGATTGTCTGAACTTTCCTTCAGACCTGAAGATTATTTGTCCAAATGTGATGGTGAGACCCTGGAGGGTGCTTGGAAAAGCATCGTTTTACTTCCTCCCTGATGTCATGTTTCACAAAGAATCAGTCATTTCGGGGTTGCAGGGATGTTGCCAGTCACGTCAGCTAAGCCGATGAGCTCATACGTGCATTGTCCAACTGGTTGCTGAAGTTGGTGTCTTCCATGCAATTTACGGGCAATCGGCACTGGCAACCAAAGTAACTGCAACAAGGTTTTTGGTGCAGCAACCTCCAGCAACCACTCACCAGCTGAATAATAAACACATTTCCCTAGCAACCAGTGGTTACCATGGAGTCACTGACTGGTCTCTAGGCCTGTGTGATGGACTACTTGCACTAACACTTCCGCGTTCTATGTAGTCCTGCTCCAGTGCTTCCGGTGCGGTTAAACCATGGCGACGTTCTACACTCGCTGCCTACAAGAGCTCCCAAAATTGAACATCACCGATGTTCATCGGATTTGCAGAGTGACGACTACCCCCGCCAGCAAATTAGATAAAGGATTTAAGTTATATGCTGCATCTTATATACACAACTACGAAGGTAAGAAAACGTAAATTGACCGACAAAGAAACGCTAGCTAACGTCAAATGCAAACACTACGTTACTCCGCTATGTCCTTCATTTGATGTCAGTTCTCTACATTACATGTTTTCTTAAACGGTGTTTTATGTCGTCCTAAACTATAGTTGAGGTTTTCTTAACTAATGTCACTTTTGTTGTTAGACACTGTTATAATGGCGTTAGGTAGTTGGCTAACTATGGAGGTAGTTAACTACCTAATGCTACTCTTGCTAAGTGTAAAATATATATGTTTAAGACATGCTGAAATGAGTAATACAGAAATAATGCTAATGGTACTTGTATCTTTATTCAGTGTCCAATAAAGACAGGTTGTCAGGGGAGGTCGGTGTGAGAGCCCTGTGCTACAGGTCGATGAGGAAGAGTGAGGCACCACACAGACTAAGTGTAGGCAGGAAGCTGTGTAAAGTTGTTAATCCCCGTTCAGTGGGGTTCAGTTCATTTAAGCATTAGTTAAGTTCATTCCTAAAGGCCCATCAACTTGAATGTTTTCCTTGTCTCCCTGCTTTATCACTCCTAATTTGACTAGTCAGATAGTTAAATCAACGTGTGTTTGGGTGATCAGAAACATTTGACAACAAGTTAATACTGCAAATATACACAATCTAAGTTATTACAGTTATCAAGCATGGTTAAGTTGTTTTAATAGGGAGAGAAGGAAACACTAAGCATTCAGGAGGGTGCGTAACCATAACACTGAACTATGTTCCTGTTCGGCTCTTCCATGAAGATGTTACATTTTTAATTTTCATTCTTTCTTCTTAGATTAAGCTTCTGGATTCATCGCCGGTGATACTGACACATAGCCAGTGCTCCTGTGTGGCAGGCGCTGTTATGTGCAATCACACAGTGGCACTGCTCTTCCAAACAGCACACTACTCACAACTCAGAGTGCCGGTTGTCCCCCCTGTGCATAGCTGCACGGAATCTGAACAGCAATGGCACAAGCCACGGACAGTGGTAATTTAAATGAGGTTAAAGTTTTTGAATTAGTCCATGTTTACATATGAACAGCAACACCATCCATAGTAAATGTGTCTTCTGTTAGGGTGTGAGGCCAGGACCCATCAACTCCATGATCTTCACTAAGCCAGTACCAAATAGGATGGCCCAGACTGGAGTACGGTAATTACATTTGTAAAATTTGGTTTCACATGTTACAAATGTATGTTGCTATTTTTTTCATACATACATGTGTCAGAATAGGTATTAATTTACATACAACATTACACTTTCTGAAGACGGCTAACTCAGTCATGTACATCCCAGTCTCTAACTTATGCACCACTGTTTTACACCTTTTAGTTTTTAGTTTAGTTGTTGTTCAGTATAATAACCGTCTTTCTTACATTATTGTCATTGATGTTTTCTTTAGGAGTGGCTTCTACAGAGGCATGGTGGGTCCGTTACCAGATCCCTGCTTGTTCAGAATAACGGAGGCATATGCAAAATTTAATATTGAGGACAGGCCACTTGTGACCACAATGAACATGAGACCTGACAAGCCCCTTGTGGAAAGTGCCTTTGGGCTGGTGCAGGAGGGCAGTGTTCTGTCATATCAGCAGCCGGTTTTGACAACCCGGTACATCACACTACACCGCGATGCACCACCAACACCGCACTTGCCTCTGGAGGGGTATGACATCTTGCCATCAGATTGTGTGTTTGTGTGCTCAGAAGAAGAGCTTCTGCATCTGAAAAGCTTGTCTGTAACTCTGGAAATGGCTCACAAAATAGAGGAAGCTACACGTGAGCAAAGCTCTTCGTCCGAGTGGCATCAGCTCCGCAGGCCCAGAGTGACTGCCTCTAGGTTTCGGGAGGTGTGTCACGTCAGAGGCCAGAGCTCGGCCGAGTCACTAGCAGAGCGTATATTGAAGGGAACAAGGCAGACAGCAGACATGAGGAGAGGAACTGAGATGGAGCCTGCAATAGCAGCAGAGTATAGTAGGCTAATGAATGTTAACTACTCACCCTGTGGTCTGGTCATTCACCCCATTGCCCCCTGGCTTGCTGCATCTCCTGATGGTGTTGTTTTTGACCCCAATGAATACCCCCAGTTTGGCTTCGTCGAATTCAAATGTCCCAATGTACAAAACTTTATTGACTGCAAATATGTGCAGATGGAATGTGGTACCCCTAAACTAAAAAAGAGCCACGCATATTACTGGCAAGTGCAAGGACAACTGCTCATCAGTGGGATGCAGTGGTGTGACTTTGTTGTGTGGGCACAAGAGGACTACCTAGTGCAAAGAATATACATGGATACAGATGTGCACAATGCAATCAGAGAAAAGGCAGACTATTTCTTTTTTTACATATATATGCCAAGATACCTGTGTTTGAAAAAATGAACAGTAAAAACATAGCAAAAAGAAAAACAGATCCTTCAGGCTGGCTGGAACAAAATAACTGTTTTATTTTCAATATATTTCATGAATTCTTTTGTTGTTACATGTTACTTTTATGTGACATCAATAAACTGTTATTTAAGCAATGGCATCAATTTAATTTTTAAAAACACACATTAAAACATTGAATTTGTGCAGAACTTATTTATATGGTAAGTATTTAAAACTCCATGCCTAGCATACTGATATACATTTAGACAATAACACAACTGAACTGTAGAAAATGACAAATGGTATTTTTGATGTTCCAAAAGTTCAATGTCACTTATGATTTTAAAACGATTTAGTGATTTACTTTATAATTTTGATAAACAGTTTTGTTGAATCTGAATAGTAATATAGTAGTATAATTAAACAGTATTATTAACATTAAACATTTGCAATGAATTTGAATTATCAATAACTGAAACTCAACTATCAGCACTCAAGTACCAGTTCTGTAATCAAGTATTGTCAGCTGAGAAGGAAGAAATGCAACTGTAGTGGCCTCAGCTGCAGGTCATTTTCCATAAGTTACTTGTACTGGCACTGGTGTCTTGGGAAAAATCCATCTTGTCTCACTTAACCCATTTTTTAACTAATGCTGTGTTCTGGTAATTTGACAGCATACATGCCACTGCAAACAGTTGGTTGATATTATAAACATGTGACATGGTAATGATGCTATCAAAAAGTTTGTTCTGTTTGATCCTCCTAATGACTCGCTCCACATGTACCCTGAGTCTGGCTATGGCCTGCGTCTCCTTAACCTGGTATGCTGGCATCTGCTTCTGCTTAGATAGAAAAGGTGGGCAGTACACTTTGCATTTACAACAATCAGTGATTAGGAAGCCCTTATCTACCATCACTGCCATGTCTTCAGTCAACTTCTCAGCAATGCCTGATTGTTTGAATAGTTCCTTGTCACTAACCGAACCAGCATACAGATTAGAGATGAATGTCACTGGACCATGTGGAGCTATGCCAACCAGGGCTTTCATCGTACAGTGGGATTTGTACGAAGAGTACATTTCACTTTGGAGAAGTGGTGAGGATGGTGTCTGACACCTCAGCTCTGTACAGTCAAGGATCATCTGGGTGTCTGAGAAATCTTTGAATTCCTCAGTAAGCTTGCACTCCTTCACGTGTAAGCCAGATGCACTGAGACCCCAGTGCAGTGGCAAGAAAATTTGTCCATGTTGCAATAATGCGGCTCACTGTGGACTGGTGTATGTTAAATCGGTGTGCCAGGTCCCTCTCCTTCAAACCAACTGACAGGAAAACCAGGAAAAGAAAAAACTCATCAATTGGCTGTAGCAGCTGCCTCTGGAAGGTGAAAACAAAAGGGAAAATGTTACTCCTTAAGCTATGAACTAGTAAAATTATGCTTTTCTTGGCTAAATGTTTTGTAATGGTTAGGCATACCATACTGTACCATGGGGTAAACAATGAGGTGCTGTAGTGCACAGGTGTATGTATGTAAAGGATACTGAGTCTAGCATACATACACCTGTGTATGTATGCTACTGTACATAATGTAATGTTATTGTACATAAATACAATAACATTACACCTCTAGTTCTAACTACCAACAAACCCATAACCTACTGTTGATGTGCGTGCAGGTGTCAACACTTCTTCGTTCCGATTGGCAGCTGACTTGGCTCTTGAAACCCGGATCATTTTATAGATGCAAGGCTCAATCAAAACCCAGAATGCCATCAAATGATCATCGCTTGGAAATCTATTCACGAGAGAGACATACATCGTGTCAATCATTAATTAACATTACACACTGACATAAAAATAATGTGAACTGTGACAAATATGCTAATGGTATGCTGTATAAAATAGTCTGATTAAGAGTATTTGGTGTTGTATTTTACCTGTAGCATTAGGATATCGTTTAAATACTAAAGCATCTACATAAAACATACAATCAGCAGAGAAAAAGTAAATTTCTATTTTGTTTTCATTAAGACTGGAAAAACTTTCTAAATTTAACTGATGGTGACCTTGGTATATTTTAAACAGTTAGCTTGAATAGAACTTAGGTGTACCTGGTATAGAATCGGATGTCAGTGTCGGAGCCAGCAAAACGCTGTAACCCAAATTCTCGCTGGACACGTAACTCCTGTATTTCCTTCCTCAGAGTCTCCACATCTTTGGACAGGTCTTCTGCAGCTGATGCTGATATGTCCAATGCAGATGGCTCAGGGACTGAGCAGTAGTCATGATCTCTTGTAAGACTGTGCTCTTCTTGATCGTCAGGAGGAACTAGTTCAGGGCGTCGCTCCGTTCTCTCCCAAACACTACGCCGCGGTGGTTCAACTTTATAGCCATTCCACTCAAAAAGTGTTGGTACAGCACCTTTAATAAGCCGCCTTCGACCATCGAGGGTTGTTGGCTCTATGAGTTGATCACTGGCAAAGTGTCTGCAGCAGACCCTGGTGTGAGAGGTAATCGTGAAATGATCCCGGCGTATGTTTACCGGCCATTGTCTTCTCAAGTCGGAATGGGTCGGAAAGGCATGAAAACTTAGTATGCCGTTACATTTGGCTGAAGCTGAACAAAGTGGGACACAGCAATGCTCGGAGTATTTCTTCTCCTGTTTTTGAAAATGTTCTGTTTTAAATACTTTCCTTTTTATACTCATTCTGAAGCGACATTAGCATAGCTACCGATAGATAAGCAAACGTACCGGAAACGCACAAGCGGTACTATTTGGAAACGGAAATACGTCACATGCCCTAGTGCAAGTAGTCTATTGAGGCATAAACTGCTTCAGGTGCATACCTGCTGCTGCCTCTGCAAGCTGCTTGTCAACCATACCTCCACCCATACTCCTCCTTTCATACTGTTCATGTTACTTCTGATTTAATCAGTGTCACGTCTGTTGTTATCATCCATGCTCTGTTCTTTGAGTGGCGAAGGGTGTCATGAAAAATATTCTCCAGCAGCCCTTTGAGTGCAGACAAAGAGTAAACAATGTCCTCAGACGATGGAGTTGGAATGATGTTCCTGTACTTCCACAGGAGTCCACCTTCAGCTCCCTAAAGATTGACTTTCTTGTGCACCATCGCTAAAACAAAAAATGAAATTATTCCGAGTATTCCTAAAAAATTGACAGCTTTTGAATGCTCCTTCTGTTGTAACTACAAACTATGAGTGGGTGACACCAGGAGCAGGTTGTGGTCTGTAGCAGGTCAGTGGAGGGAGAACGTTGCAGCCATGTTTAAATCTGTGTCCAAACATAGGCTTGGTGTTTCCCACTGGGCCTCAGCACTGAAGGTTTTCCTGTCAGGAAGTCCAGACGGGGCTCTGGGTCACAGGACGCAGCACGAACAATGTAAGTTAATAAAGCTTGCAGAGATATGTGAACAATGGATCATCCAAGAAATCTCTCCCAAAAGTCCCTAAACTGGAACACAAATCCATAATTCACGAGACAAACACCGAGACTAAAATATCTCTTTGTGTGCGGGAAACGAGCGCACGAGCCGCCGGGGTGCTGTAAAGCTAAACTAACATAAAGACAGTTTCATTTGTCACGCAGTCAAAGTTTGGGAGCATTAATGTAAAGGTGGAGATGTGAGCCGTTTCACACGCAGCTCTGGTTGTTACAGTCACAGGTGTACTCATGCTGGTTTGTTAGGGTTACTGCATGCCGGCTCACAGCCCAGACTTTGTTTTTTTTAACTGTCAGCTACACTTGATGAACTCGTGGGGTTAAAAACCTGCTCCGCAGCTCTCCTGCCAGCAGTGAAGTTTCTGTTTGGGCTTGTGTTCAGCTTTGTGTTAATACACAAACACTGTATGTGTGTTTTTATTATCAAAGGGATTTATGTGAGTGTGCAGGACTGTAACCTAAGGTTTATATTATTAACAGGTCAGAGTAACGCAAAAATAATGTAACAAGTAACAAATTACTTAATTACTCCCTGGAGAAAGTAACAGTAATTAGTTTTAAAAAGTAATTTATTTTTGAGTAAGAACCCCAAACACTGATAGAAAGCTGCTTTGATCCCTATAAATAATTTTCTCCTTCATAACAACTGAATGTTTGAACTCACCTGTTTAAATTGTATTCAGGCTTAAAGGTTGTGGCTGGGGGCGTGGTCTCTTTGACTGACAGGTGGCTGCTAGTGATGGGATTTCCGGCTCTTTTTAGAGATCCGGCTCTTTCGGTTCGGCTCACTAAAAAGAGCCGGCTCTTTCGGCTCCGAACCGGCTCTTCAGGTTGTTTTGTTGCTTTAATTAATTTATTATTAACAATAATATAAAATTATGCACAAAAGGAATTACTAACATAAAAACAAGTGGTTTTATTTATATATGTTTATATATAAATATATGCGGTGGCCCCTAGAGACAAAACACGTACAAACTCCAAAACACGTTTCTAGCATGAACTGAACTTCCAAAGCAGAGCTACTAGATCACTTAAATTACACAATTGAAAGCATGTGTGTATTGTTTGTGTATTTATACACAGGCACTCATATATATATTCAAATAATTTAAAAAAAAGTTCATTTACCTGTTATTACCACACACCAAATCCGGTCGTTGGTACTTGCTGGCTTGTGTAGCCACAAGATAACAAAGGCTCAACACTGCGCCCAGCATCCTGGAGCACTTCTGCTGTCTTTTGTACGTGTTTTGGAGTTTTTACGTGTTTTGGAGTTTGTACGTGTTTTTACGTGTTTTGGAGTTTGTACATGCTTCAGAGTTCGTACATGATTTGAAGTTTGTATGTGCTTTGTCTCTAGGGGCCACCGTAAATATACTTTTATTTATTCACTCCACATAAAATGTAATAAATAAATCATATAATACAAAAATCAACTATTCACATTTCAAGTTTTAACTATTTAAATTTTCAGCTTTTTCCTTTCACAAATTTAAAGTGAAAAGAACACAAAACACTGCAAACCACAACACAATTAAATATAAATTATAATATGAAAACTAAAAGAACATGCATATTCTCTGTCATATGGACCTGCATGAATAAACTTTCTCAATCCTTTATCATCTGCAACCGAAAATAGTTGTGGATGATTACTATACCTTTCTAATGTTGTTGTCCCTGCCTCTCTTTCTCTCTCTCTGGCTCTGTTCCTGTGCTACTGAGTGTAACTACCGCCCCTCCCCCCTCTGCCCAGCGTAAAGCACAAGGCTCGCGTGCAGAGTGAAGCGGGAAAAAAGTGCGAGAGAGAGGCTGAGAGAAAGAAAAAAAAAAAACCCACGTGACGGCTCGCGATAGGGAGCCGGCTCGCGTCGTTCACGTCAAAGAGTCGGCTCTAAGAGCCATTTCGTTCGCGAACGACCCATCACTAGTGGCTGCAGCTGTTAGCTGTGTGCTAGGCCTCCCCTCAGCTAACTGGAGCCCCGTGTTTGTGCTGCTGGAACATTTTTGATGACATTAGCTGATCAATGACTTGGCTGCTGTACGAACAGAGCTCAGGTCCAGTGTTGGTGAGTGAAACTGGGATTTTATTTGGATGTCGCTGAGCTCCTTAGCAGGTGTGTGTTTGATGCACCTGTGCATAGTTAGTAGTTGGTTTCAGCTTTGCAAAACACTGCGAGGAGAAGTTTGGCTGACAGTGTGGATGACTCAGGCATGACAAGTGTTACAGAATCCAGCGACAGCAGTCAAGTGTGAAACACGAGCAGGGAAGCTCGTGTTGCCTCGTCTACCCCAAAAACCACCCGTCAGGGTAACGCGCTGTTTCTAAGTAGTGGTTGTATTTCAGAGCTTTAATTCTGTCCAAAGAGATAAAAACGACCACAAAATATCAGAAAACTGATGCAAAATAACTACAAAGAGGCTGAAAACAAGTAGCACGGAGGGATTAACCACGTGCTCAGTTTTAATGACACCCAGTGATTAAATCAGCTGTAAACAAATGTCAGTCATACCTCTGTGGAAAGCCTTCTTTATCTTCATTTCCTTTATCTAAAGTGCTCGTCAGGAGCTTTCAGAGGAATTTTCATTCACTTTTTACACCCACAGTATAAAATAAATAAACGAGTGTTTATGGTGTTGTTGTTTTTGAGCGTTAAACATTGGGGATCTCATGCTGGGCCTTTGTGGCATTTCCTGTGCAGCAGAGGAGCCTCTGATTACAGGAAGCCGCCTCTTACTGCGTTTGTAATCAGCTGATTGGAGATGAACAGTCACCATCTGGACTCAATAAAAAGGTGTGTTCACTTTTTAAGGCTGCAGCAGTTTATATGTCACCTAACGAAGGACGAGTTGCCATTTTTCCACCTGATTTACTTCCCAGATAAAGAATTCCCAGCCAAACGTTCAGTGGCTTCAGAAAGTGCCTTTTTATGCTGAGGTCAGTGCTCAAATAATCGTTTATAGAAAGTCCTTCTTCCCATTAATTATCTTAGACTTATGTGGGGATGCTTGAAAGGGTTTAGTTTGCTACTGAAGCTTTTTATTATGTCCGATCATTACTTGCACTGAAGTCTTTTGCCCTGTTTTCTAATGGCGCTCTAAAGTGAAAGATGCCACCTGCAGACACGTCGCTGTTAACAGATCAGCGACTCGCAGGTGAAAGGCTGACGGTGTGAGCAGCTGTAGCACAGATGTGCTGATGTTTAAACAGGCAGTAGCTGTGATGTCATCCCTGAAGCGAGCTGTAGCCTGCTGTAAGAGCTGCAGCGCGTCCTGTTTAGATGCTCCAGCAGCATTTCCTGCAGCTGCACGCTGGAGACCGGTCCTTTGTGTGTGCGTTATCTTCAGGATGCAGCTCTCTTCCTGCTGACTCTTTCTTCTGTAACAGACCTTCGGGGTGTTCGGTGGATGAATGCGTGCCGTCCATCGAGGGTTGTTGTGAAACGTTGTGTCCCTCGACTCCTTCGGGGGTTTTCTATGTTTGTTCTAAAGCTTTGTCTTCTCAGCATTTGGGGGCAGGTGTGAACTCTATTTAGGATCTAAATTCAGACTCACAACAGTGTTACACAACACAGCATTAATGTCCGATCACTGAAACCCTGAATAGTGAATAAAAATCTCCACGTGGATTTAACTGAGGAAATGGGTCAGATTAGCTCAGAAAGTCCTGCAGTGATTCATGTTTCAGCTGATTTATGCATTTTTTTTTTTTAGCAGTCATGTCAGGAGAAGACAGAAGCTGTTTGATAATGAAGAGCATGTCCACATGTTTAATGAAGACAACTCAGTGTGGGCCCAAACAGCTGTGTAGCCTTTATAAAACACTTATGCTAATTATGGAAAAAAGGCACTTTGCATGGGAGCATAAAGATAAGGCTCCGGAGCAATGGATGAAGGTCATGTGGTCTAAGAAGAGAGGTCAACAAAGTGTTGCACCCATCATGCCTAGTGGCCACTGTGTGAGTCTGTGGGGATGTGTCGTGGTCTGGAGTCGCTCTGTTGGACACTTCAGGACATCGATGGCACAGCGTGCTCCAACTGAGAGCTCGAGCAGTCGTCAGGCTCAGAGTATGAAAGAGTGCAGAACTTTAAAGAGTCTGTGGGATGTGCTGCAGAAGACTGTTTGCAGCAGTCCAACTTTCCCATCATCCATACAAGATCTCTGGGTGGATCCTGCAGCACTGCATGAGCTTATCAACATGATGCTCTGGTGATTTAATGGCATCATCAAAGCTAAAGGCGATCCAACAAACTTTACAGAGAAAACATTTGACCTTGCAAGTAAATCAGTACAGTATTATTAAACTGACTGTAGACCGGGCATGACTGTTTCTGGGACTAAGACTGACTCTGTTTTCGTCTCTGAAGGGTTACCATGGTATTCGGAGATGGGCGTGGCTGCTTTATCGCGCTGTAGCTCTCAGCACACAGTGTCTTCATGATCCCTTCCATCAACGCAAACATAACAATGATGCAGTGATACCCAAAATAACAATTGGCTTGTTATAAATAGCATTTGGTCAAACAGGCTTGCACAGTGTTGTGCTGCATTAGATGTGTTCAAGTTGCCTGACTGCCAACACAGAACAACAAGCTGCAGCCACAAATATGTCTGCCTCTGGTTCTGAGTGAGCCACAGCACCATTTTCAGACAGTCAGTCTCCTAAAGTCTGACTGCTGATGATTTGTTTGTTTTTCTTCTCTGATGGTGCCTCTCCTCCTGCTGGGGAGTTTCACACCAGCGTTTAACTCTTCAGCCCGAGCTTTCAGCTTTGGCATGTCACCTGAGTTTAGATCACATCTTCTACTAAAGCTGCAGTTTGCATCGGGCTGTAAACGTGTTTCTTTCTGCTGTAAAGTTGGATGTTTTAACCTGTGAGTCTGTGGGGACTGACTCACTGCTGGAGCCCCAAGTGGACGTCAGAGGAACTGCAGCTTTTATTTTCAGTCACCTCAATTTTAATTTTTTTGTGATAAAGTTGAAGAATTTCAGCAGAATCATAGATTTACAGAATTATAAATTTCAGTGTTTGCTACCACTGAATATTAGCCTCACAGACACATCTCACTCTGAATGTTAGTCGCTTTAAAAGTGACGATCAGAGGGACGGAGTTTGATCTGGAAAAAGTAAAATACTTTTGTCAGATTTCCTGCAACTTTTTGGAAACTGCTGAACCGTCAACGACAGTTTGTTGTTGTCTTATTTTATGCAAATAGTGTGAGTGTGTGCGTTACGGTGTGTGGTGAATTGGAGCTAAACCCAGATATCTGACACCAACTGCACAAACAAAAAAACAACCTTTATGAATGTCATGAAAAATCCAAAAACAGGAAACAAAATCCTCAGAAAATCTAAAAGTTACAAGAAACAGCTAAAACATCGGGGACCTCAAGACTTAAATATGAACAGACCAGAACCAGGAACAGGACTCGGCATCTTCCTCCCAGTTTATTTGTTTTTATTATGAAGCACTTTGTTTTTAAACTTGCTGAACAAATAAAATAAACTGACTATATATTGATTTTATTGTCTGATCATGTAGCCGTTCTCTCCTTGGTTTAGTGGACACGACATGAACGAGTGATTCTAAAATACTTTTAATGATTCACAGTTTTTTGTACACTTGTGTACTTTATACACATTATAAACACTTTAGAGAACGATGATAATAACTGTAAGAGCCTCTGATGATAATGTTTTATCATTCATTGAGCCAGAAAAGCTCACAGGTGAGATCCTCACCTGGTCTCCTCACCAGAAATCATCATCCTGCTTTAGTAAAAAAAAAGAAACTAAACCAGTAAATATTTAAAAAAATCAAACTTTTCTTTGGCTCATAGAAGCTTTATGTGATTTGAAAGCATCTGCAAATAAGATCAGTTTAGTGGTGGAGACGTAAGCCCACCTCGCACGGTGACAGCGGCCCGATGGCCTGCAGCTCACACTGGCTTCAGGTTTTCACAGGAATGAAAACGCACAGAGCTCAGCGTCGTATGCAAAGCTCCCGGGGCGCGGCTGATCTGGGCAGACTGCGGTTTAGCTTCCGCTGACGTGGACGACTGTTCGCTGGAATTTATTGTAAAGGATCAAAGCTGAAGAAATGCCCATCGGAGGCTTTACTAACACAACAGGCTCAGAACAAACAGCCGTGCAGGAGGAGACAAAGAAACGAGCAGCAACCAGGAGAAGACTGCAGTGTTTTTATAAAGAGGAGCATGCACCTCAGAACACAAAACACTCATCCACTGTTCTCCTGTTGGCTGAAAACTACAAATCTGAAGTGACAACAAACCAAAAACACAACAGTTACAAAATGCAACGCAAAAGCAAAAGAAAGGAAAAAGAAAAGATAAGAAACAAAACGACTAAAACGAGATGAAAAAAGCACCAACACATGTCATGAAAATGACACACAAACCAAAATGTGACACAAACATCAGCAAAGAGAAGCAAAACTGCTAAAAGTTCAAACACCTCTGTTTATTGTGTGTCTCTGAATTCAATCACCTCGATTCTTAGCGTCAGTATTGTGAGTAAAATAAAGAGAAAACACGACCAAACAGGAGCAGAGCTTCTTTAAACCTTTCCTGCCTGCGAGCTCCGGGTCCGTCTCAGCTCCCGCCACCTCTGCAGCACGTGTCATGTTCACCACCTGAGCACAAACACACAAACTGTGGCTGCTGAGTGTGTTTGAGGCTCAGCACACCTGTGGCCAAAAAGAAGAAGTTTGTCTGCTGTGTCCACATGGCTGAGACACACAAGAGTGAAATGAGCCGTCAGTGGCAGAAAGCTGCAGATAAGCCTGAAAACTGTGGCTTTAAGACACTTCCTGCTTTCTTGCACAGCAGCGAACAATACAGTGGACATTAAGCCACACACGTGTCATATTTAATGCCGTATATGGAAGAAAACACACGTGTGTATAATCTTCAACTGTCAAACTTCATAATTTCATTAAGAACATCCCATTTATTTACTTTATTTGCTTTTACAGTTTGCTTTGGCTCATACTCCACCTGCTCTGTCCGATCAGTTTTGCAGCTTTTGCGTGACTCTGAGCGGAGAGCAAAGGTCACACGTCACAGTTCATCCTGCTGCTTCGATTAGCAGTCACAACATCAATAAACCGTGACCCACTTCCACCGCAGCCGTACAGGCCCGAGCCATAACATTACCTCCACCATGTTTGACGTGTGATGTGGTATGCTTCAGACCACCAGCTGTTTCTCTCCTCTATATTCACGCAGCCATGAAACTGTTTTTCAGTAAACTGTTCAATTACTGTGATAATGGAGGCCTGTATGAAAGTGTCACTGTCTAAATGAACCTGTCTGTAGATGGAAATATTAACAGCAGGTGTGTAAACATCCACTCTAGTCTAAGACACTCATCCTTTGCTGACCTGTAGATGTAAAACCAAAAGTTTCCAATGAGGAGTCATGATGGGAGAGCTCTGAGTTAATGGCATTAAAATGCAGAACATGAAGGAACATGTTTATTAAAAAGGCCAGCCTCGTGTACCAACTTCACAGGAAAAAACATCAGCTGGTGTTCTCATTTATACTGCAGTAAAACCACAAAACTCCCACCAGAAGTTACACTGACAGAAAGAAGCAGAGAAACTGTAGCGGTATCACAAACCCAGACCTCTCAGTTTTTCCACACCTACCATCTCTCTGCTACGTGGCACAGATGTCTGTACTGTTTGAACATGTCAATCAGTTTACTGGTTGGATTTAAAAAACCTTTCAACATTTCTGTTCATTCGTGTGCCACACAGACAGTAACAGACTACATGTACCGCCGTTACGTATTTAAAATACTAAATATGAGTAACTGTATTCTGTTACAGTTACCGTTTAAAAAGGTGGCATTTAGAATACAGTTACTTTCTTGAAATAAAGGGATTACTTTCCTGTTTCATATGTTCGGCTATGCCCTCTCTGTTTTTGGTAATTCCACACTGGTGGAAACCCAAACAAAACACGCATTAAGACCAGGCTCTCTGTCCTGGTCGTTGTGTCCTTGGGCAAGACACTTTACCCTACTTGCCTACTGGTGTTGGCCAGAGGGGCCGATGGCGCGATATGGCAGCCTGGCTTCTGTCAGTCTGCCCCAGGGCAGCTGTGGCTACAACTGTAGCTGCCTCCACCAGTGTGTGAATGTGAGAGTGAATGAATAGTGGTATTGTAAAGCGCTTTGGGTGCCTAGAAAAGCGCTATATAAATCCAATCCATTATTATTAATTCAATTCAATTTTATTCATATAGCACCAAATCACAACAAAAGTCGCCTCAAGGCGCTTCATAGATACAGAGGAAACCCCAACAATCATATGACCCCCTGTGAGCAGCACTTTGGCGACAGTGGGAAGGAAAAACTCCCTTTTAACAGGAAGAAACCTCCGGCAGAACCAGGCTCAGGGAGGGGCGGGGCCATCTGCTGTGATTGGTTGGGGTGAGAGAAGGAAGACAGGATAAAGACATGCTGTGGAAGAGAGACAGAGGTTAATAACAGATATGATTCAATGCAGAGAGGTCTGTTAACACATAGTGAGTGAGAAAGGTGACTGGAAAGGAAAAACTCAATGCATCATGGGAATCCCCCGGCAGCCTACGTCTATTGCAGCATAACTAAGGGAGGATTCAGGGTCACCTGGTCCAGCCCTAACTATATGCTTTAGCAAAAAGGAAAGTTTGAAGCCTAATCTTGAAAGTAGAGATAGTGTCTGTCTCCTGAATCCAAACTGGAAGCTGGTTCCACAGAAGAGGGGCCTGAAAACTGAAGGCTCTGCCTCCCATTCTACTTTTAAATACTCTAGGAACAACAAGTAGGCCTGCAGAGCGAGAGTGAAGTGCTCTAATAGGGTGATATGGTACTACAAGGTCATTAAGATAAGATGGGGCCTGATTATTTAAGACCTTGTATGTGAGGAGCAGGATTTTGAATTCAATTCTGGATTTAACAGGAAGCCAAAACAGGAGAAATCTGCTCTCTCTTTCTAGTCCCTGTCAGGACTCTTGCTGCAGCATTTTGGATCAGCTGAAGGCTTTTCAGGGAGTTTTTAGGACATCCTGATAATAATGAATTACAGTCGTCCAGCCTGGAAGTAATAAATGCATGAACTAGTTTTTCAGCGTCACTCTGAGACAGGATATTTCTAACTTTAGAGATGTTGCGCAAATGGAAGAACGCAGTCTGACATATTTGTTTAATATGTGCGTTGAAGGACATGTCCTGGTCAAAAATGACTCCAAGGTTCCTCACAGTGTTACTGGAGGCCAAGGTAATGCCATCCAGAGTAAGAATCTGGTTAGATACCATATTTCTAAGCTTTTCAGGGCCGAGTACATTAACCTCAGTTTGATCTGAATTAAGAAGCAGAAAGTTAGTGGCCATCCAGGTCTTTATGTCTTTAAGACATTCTTAAAGACTGCAGTTTGACCTGAGCCTTTCCAAGCAAACCCTTGAGTTCATCTGAAATGTTGCAGAGTTGCTATATTTACACTTACAAACACGTCACATGAGCGTCAGGCTAATCGAGCAGGGAGCCCCGCCCTCTGTCAGCTTGGATTAAGCTTTTGCACGTATGAAGCAGATGAGCTGTCAGATTTCTGCACGTTCAGCCTCTTTTTTTAAATTGTTTGTAGACATTTTGGATGCGTAACCGTCCCCATCTCTCCTCCGCAACGGCTGGCCTCGGTCGGCCTGGACGCCAAGAACACGGTGTGTATCTGGGAGTGGAAGAGAGGGAAGATCCTGGCCACGGCCACGGGACACTCGGACAGGGTGAGAGCGTGCACCAATCAGCTTCCTCTGCAGTTAAGCCTCGCCGCTTGCCGCCGTCTGGCAAAGCCTCTGGGCGGTGCCGTCTGAGCGGGACAGAAAATCAGCGTGAAGCACCACACACCAATCAGATCTCAATAAAAAAATCTTTTACAGAGTTTGAAAGTGTTTCCTTCTCATCGTACTTCCACTGTGCATGCACGCGTTTTCACATAAACCCGATAACGGACGATTCTTCTGTTCTCCAGATCTTTGACATCTGCTGGGATCCGTTTCAGCAAAGCCGCCTGGTGAGCTGCGGCGTGAAGCACATCAAGGTAACGCAGAAATCGTCGTTTTGTGCTCGTCTCCAGAAATGTGGAAGTAAAATGTAACGTATTCCTCCTACCCAGAAATATGACTGGTCAGCACATTTACCTTCTCCACCTTCATGTAGCTGCTTAGTTTCACTCGAGGTAATAAAATAGTTCCTCTGAACGCCCGTCATTAAATATCTCTGACTCTCTAACGAGCCGAGAAGGAAGCAGATATAAAAGCTGGAGACAACTCCCAGCTCAGCTTCTCTCATTGTTAGTTTGTATTGTTGATTGTTATTTATGCTTAGAAATATTTAACCATAGATGCTTAGAGGTGTATAATCAATTGTGTAGTGATAAGTTGTGTGACCTTTAACAGGCTACAGAGGCTTGGTGTGCATTCCACACCTACATCCTGGGAGCATGAGAGAGGTCATACCTTCTCTTATTGTTTTATGGTAGGATTAACCTAGCTACGTCTGTTTTAGTCTAAGTGCTTTTCTGTTTAGATGAACTGCTGGACTTCCTCACCGGGGGGGGTCTAGTCTACCCTCTTCCTGACCAAGGATGTTTGACCCTTTGATCAGCAACACACACACACACACACACACACACACACACACACAGGCAAGGTACTCTTTGTTTGTATGTAGACGTCGTATGTTAATGAACCTATGCATATTCATGTAACCTCAATAAAAGGATAGTGTATGGGAGGACGGACAAGAGCTACTGGGGTCAAGCGAAGGGACGGCGCTCTGTCCAATCTCTCCCGTGCACGAGTACCATGAAGAAGTTTGCCTACTTGCGTCTTGCTTGCAGTGTAATTATATTGTCTTAACGTTCCAGCGAATAGGTTCAAGCTACAAACCTAACACTCATCCAATCAGAGTCCAGTCCAGATATCAAAAAGCACCTTTACATGGTTCACTGCTGTGGATTTAAATACAAGACAAATCCAGGACAATTTAGATTGTTTTTTCTTTTTTATTTGCTGTTTTGAACACATTTTCCCAATGCCTCTAACCTGTAGATTCGCCGGATGGTGGCCACTTCATGACTGGCTTTAGCGTCCTCAGCCCCGTTTTTCTCTTCAGACTCGTGTTTCAGGTCGTGGTCCATGTTTGCTTCACTAAGAGTCACGACTTCCCTTGCAGGATAAACAGACGATGTCACAGGTTGCTCCTCAGGGAAAGTTTGATCCGGCAGCATTTCAGGCTCGCTCTCACTGAACTCTCTTTCTCTCGCGTCTCCGTCACTTTCTCTCGTGTCTCCGTCACTTTCTGTCGTGTCTCCATCGCTCTCCAGAAACTCTTCCATGAAGCGGTCAACTCCTGTTGATCTATTGCCATGCTTTTCTTTAGCCGTGTGTCCAGTTCTCTCCACTTAAGCATGCACTGTATGTGGTCTTGGCTACACTCATGACCCCTCAAACGGATGTTGATGTTCGACCAGTCACTGAAGCCCTCTGTACTCAGCTTTATATCCTTCACACTGAAAAGCTTACATGCAAAGCAGAACACAGCATTGTTCTGCGGTGAGTACACTAACCAGCTCCGGTGAACCTTTTCTCCATTGGGAAGAATTTTGAACTTAAGGCTAGTGTGAAATGCTCTTCCATCAGGCCCCTTTGGAAAATTAAAATCAGAGCTGACATTAAAAGGACCTCTCCGCACAATTTCAACACGATCAGCATCTACAATGTGAGCTGGCCAAAGAGCAGGATCGGTTGAAGGGGGCACACATGTCTCCACAGTGTCACTTTCTGATAGTCTCTCAGTGACAGGACTCTCAGTGGTACTTGTGTATGGAACTGTACCTGAACTGGTGGTTGATGGTTCTTGTTCTTCTTGGCTAGGGATTGTTGCAGGGTCTACAATGGCTGGTGGTTGATGTCCAGGGATGGCACTACTACTGGATGGTTCATCCTGTCCTTGAGATCCTCCTTGAACATATTTAAGCATTGACCCTGCATACAAGAGAAAATATTCAGGGATTTTACAGAAATACAATTTTGAATCTACAGTAGGCCTACGAAAGATTGCATTATAAGACTAATAAATTAAGTAAGTCACTGGTACATTTAAAAATTACTAACTATATTTTACATGTATAGATTTTCATAATGGCAAATGGCAATATAAACATGCTGTACATAATTTGATATAAATGCGCAAGTAGGAAATCTATATTACTGGAAGATATAGGTTTCATATTACAGTTTCACCAACAGATGTCGCCCTTGATCTATGAACCTAAAGAAAGACGAGAACTATTTATGTGTTCAGACGTCAATGGCATAAATAAGATATGCGTCTTTATAGATATCCTGAAATGCAGCAACATACAAAGTAATCTTGTCTAATCTGATAATAATACTTGACTGCATCACTGACCTATCCCAAAGTTAAGGTTAATCAGTAGCATGCATGACGTTAGCCAGCTAGCAACCTGAGGAGGGAAATGCTAGTCTCACGAATCACGATAACGTTAGCAATCGTGAGTCACGATTGCTAACGTTATCTGAAAACCGTCAATTGAGTGACCATGATGAGTTGCTTTTAGTAGTCCATTCTATATTCATATCCACAACGTGAACAAACTACCCAACATCAATCATTTGCAACATTTGTTAACACAGTATGAACACTGCTAACAGGAGCTATCACAGAGTTGACGGACATGAGCGTGCAAGCAAGGGCTACAATAATGAACTTTTTTTATTATTATTATTTAAACATTGCCTTACCGGCAAGCGACGCCTGAGTTTCATCACGCTTCCTCTTCTTCTTTCTTTTCTCCGCTCCCGACTCCTGTTGCCGTTTCGAGGCCATGTTCAAACAGGTGTTTACCAATTATAGAACAGACCACTGGGAGTGGGGGGGCACCAGGAGGAGACTGGAGACAGGGCACAAAGCAGATTCACCCCTTTTCTCGGGAAAATTGTTTTATGTTGCTTTTGTATTGTTTAACCATATTAATGCATATGATATTTATAGTATTAATATGGTTTACTTTTTTTTTTTACGACCCTGATTTTTTTGGTGCCCTACCGGCCATTTGGTGCCCTACGCAGTGTGCGTTATGTGCGTTTGCGGAGCTACGGCACTGAGGTTTCCCCTCGGGAGCAACTGTTTGCTTTCCTTCACTAAGAGTCACGACTTCCCTTGCAGGATAAACAGATGATGTCACAGGTTGCTCCTCAGGGAAAGTTTGATCCGGCAGCATTTCAGGCTCGCTCTCACTGAACTCGCTTTCTCTCGCGTCTCCGTCACTTTCTCTCGTGTCTCCATCGCTCTCCAGAAACTCTTCCATGAAGCGGTCTAAAACCGGAAAGCCATCCTCCATGAAGTGTTCAATGATGCTCGTCACATCTTCACGTAGCTTTTCCCAATGCCTCTAACCTGTAGATTCGCCGGATGGTGGCCACTTCATGACTGGCTTTAGCGTCCTCAGCCCCGTTTTTCTCTTCAGACTCGTGTTTCAGGTCGTGGTCCATGTTTGCTTCACTAAGAGTCACGACTTCCCTTGCAGGATAAACAGACGATGCCACAGGTTGCTCCTCAGGGAAAGTTTGATCCGGCAGCATTTCAGGCTCGCTCTCACTGAACTCTCTTTCTCTCGCGACTCCGTCACTTTCTCTCGCGTCTCCGTCACTTTCTCTCGTGCCTCCGTCACTTTCCAGAAAGCCATCCTCCATGAAGTGTTCAATGATGCTCGTCACATCTTCACGTAGCTTTTCCAACGCCTCTAACCTGTAGATTCGCCGGATGGTGGCCACTTCATGACTGGCTTTAGCGTCCTCAGCCCCGTTTTTCTCTTCAGACTCATGTTTCAGGTCGTGGTCCATGTTTGCTTCTGTGTTTGTGAAGAAGTAAGCTCAGGTGTGTTTGGTTTTAAACTCTGCAGAGGGAACTGCCATGCAGGGCCGTTGCTAGCCATTTGGGTGCCCTAAGCACAAATGCTTTATGGTGCCCCCCCCACTGAAAAAAAAAAAAAAAAACATTAATACTTTTGAATTTCTCAGTGGAATTTGTTTAATTAAATAACAACAAACATGACAGTTAAACAAATAAATAAGGTTAAAGGAGGTTAAAAATACTGTTACAAATAAATACTGAAACAAAAATTGAACATTGGAACAAGAACAAAGAGCCTGGCAATAATGTGTAATTTTTTTTATAAAAAAATAATATATATAATATAATAGTATTATTATTAATATATTTACAAATAGTTTCACAATAGAATTTAAATAAGAAACTTAAATAAGAAAAATAAGAATTTGAACACAAAAGCCACATTCCTTAAGTAACTATGTTAAACATTTTTACAATTCGTTGTCAGAGTATGCCCTCTAAATTTCAAAATTTAGATTGCTTGGCTGGTCACCTAAAACGGCTTATTGGACTCACCAGTGACCTGCCACTTAAGACAAAAGAAATCCAAATAGAATTTGCAATATTCAGATTTACCTCTTGCATGATCTGCAAGTGGTGGGCAAGTTTCTGCCCAGAAACACCGCCCTTCTTCTGGAAAACTGTCATCAACTGAGGTGTAATTCTGTCTAACTGTGCCGCGAAGGTCATCTCCAGTTGAAGTGTTGTAATACACTGGAATTCAGCATTTACCTGTATATCTCACACACACACACACACACACACACACACACACACACACACACACACACACACACACACAAAAAGAAGACTGGTGCTTAATCATTGGTATGATTATTTTGTTATTTCTTCATTAAATGCTACAATGCAATTGCCATCACTTCATAAAGCATGATTATCATATGGGTTAGTATACAGTGCATGAAGGATGTTACTACTGTTAATCAAAGAAGAAATGAATGGCATCAGTCCATTTAACGGGTTTAAAGGGTTTTAAAAAGCAGATATTTGTCTGTTTCAGGTGGTTGGCAACACATTTTCCTGTGCTCTTTGTCCACTGGTGGGAGTGTCTCACCTGTGAGGTCAGCGGGGCAGAACTCTGCCATCAGCAACAGAGAGCAGAGAAAATTTAGATGTGCAACTAAAAACATGCTTGCCATGTAAGCCCCAAACATCTCTGAAATTGCTCTGCAAACTTCAGAGTACTTATACTTCAGGAGTCCTGTGGGTACCGTAAGGACTCATGTATGCAAACAAACCACATTTTTTTTTTGCAATCTGATCCTTTTTCTCTTGGCTGTTTCCTTCAGGGATCACCACAGTGAATGATCCACCTCCATCTAACCCTATGCTCTGCATCCTCTTAACTCACAAGAACTAAATTCCTGTTTTTCATTTCACTTTCGCAAGTTTTTTTTTTCTTTTGTCCTGGATAAAAGAAATTTAATCATATATATTAATTGATATTAATTAATATCAATATTAATAATCACAAGAACCCTTAAGATGAGATAGATAAACTTGTCCCTGCAATACTGTGACAAATACTGTTGTGATAAATATGTAAGGAATTTGCATGTACTTACCAAAATAACACCATCTTCTTGAATAAACAGTAACACATAAGGGGAAGAAAATCTGCCAGAAAAGGAAGACAAATAAAAAAAAAATAAACTTTAGAAAGACAAACAATTACCGTTTCCAAGCCATTAGTGCATTACTTCATGATACTCCCTTGTAACAAAACAAATCTTACTTGTGCCTCTGTGCAAACTACAGATGGCACGATACCACTTTTTTATGTCCGATACCGATATCATAAATTTGATTATCTGCCGATGCCGATATGAATCCGATATAGTGTATTTTATAATAAATAAAACTGTTTTTATAAATATTTTGCTGCATTTTGTATAAGTTCATACTCAGTTTTAAAAACAAAACATTAAAGCTATTCTGTTATACCTGTATGCAAAAAATACACTGCACCCAAAATATTTTATACTTCAGCAATACTGATCAACCTAAAAAACTTACACCATCCTCCTTATTCAGGTATTCTAAACAGTACATAGAAATATTAAACTAACTAATAGGACTGCCAACTCCCAGCAAAAATATTAGGAAACCACCCCGCACCCTTCGCCTGATAATGCTTAATTGACGTAATCTACTTTAATGCACAGAAATCAATTATTTTTCTATAATAATTTGATTCAACATTTTTCTTCAATACAGTTGCAGACAGCGCAGACAGCGTACCTTCCCAAAGGAAAAAGTGCTATATGTACTACTATTACTAGGGCATATATTAGACTTAATATTTACTACATACAATAATGGATCTCTATACATTTAACCAGATCACCACTTTGGTAGTAAGATTTAGAATAATTATTTATTAAAAGCTAGACATTTTAAATGAGAATAAGAAAGAAAATTATGTCTTTGTGTCTCCCTTTCCCTGTTAATGCCCTACCTGGCCCCC
The DNA here is from genome assembly GCF_057382095.1 of Aulonocara sp. 'chitande type north' Nkhata Bay. Classification (NCBI taxonomy): domain Eukaryota; kingdom Metazoa; phylum Chordata; class Actinopteri; order Cichliformes; family Cichlidae; genus Aulonocara; species Aulonocara sp. 'chitande type north' Nkhata Bay. The sequence continues at coordinate 49,084,475 of NC_141348.1, read as the reverse complement.
TGGCAAAACTTTGCTAGATCCGCCCCTGCACAGTTACCAGATGTCAGCTACATAGAAAAGGATCCTGGTGTTATTTGTCTCTCATAAACAGTTCATAACTTCCCTTCAACTCATTCATGTGACCTAAAATGTAAACCTGTTTCTTCATTACCTGTTCAGCTCTAATGATTCAGTAAAAACTTCTCCTGGTTTCACCTTCATGTTTCCTTCTCACCACATATCCAAACTATCATGACCAGCAGCTATTACGGCTGTGGCTCCAGAAAACATAAGCGGATACTAGAAATATTAAAAAAATTCTAGCAACAGCTTATCAAGCTTAAACGTGCTGCTGTTGTTTATCTGCCGTTTTCCTCTTTCTAGCGCAAACTGGGTGACTAACATGAGAGAGACTAGCGACAGAAAAGCCGATCACCTGATAATCGATCAGTTTCATGATTGAAGTAGCAACAGGAGAGGGAGGGGGGAGAATGAGGGAAGAAGTTTTAGCTGTTCAGCATGAAGACACCGAATAACTCCAGCTTTGTGTCTTTTTTCATTCTAGCTGAAGTATAAAACAAATCGCTTCCTTTCCCCCACAATACAAAACTCCGACAGCCAGTCCAGCTGTGACTCCATACATCGGTTGTTAAGCTCAACATGGAAATTCTATGCAAACATACAGAGATGAACTTACACACTTGCTTTACTTCTCTGTGTTAGTTTTCTCTGAGATTAAATGCAGCGGTTTGGAAGCACGTAGCGAGGCTTTAAATGCTAAACCAGACCGCTGACAGGTCTTGCACTCAACAGCTCTATCAAGTGAAGCAACTTCTTTTCTGAGTTAATTTCAGTTCTGACAAACATCACTCTCAGTGCCTTTTGATCTCACATTTTTGGCAACCACTGAGTTATTCTCCTCCACAGTTTACAACCATTATTTTTTTCTGCACAAAAGACGTTGTGCAACGCCAATCCTACTTATTTCCTACTGCACCCCTGACTGTGCAGGTGCGTTCAGAAGCCCCCTCCCCCGCCCGACTATTCCTTAATGCCAATGTTGTGGCGGGAGGGACGATTTCTCAACTTAAAACTGCAGGCGACTGTACAGTGAACTTTACAGCTAACTACAGAGAAATTGCCTCGTTCCATAATTTGTTAGTACAAAGTGTGCCACAAGAACTAAGCTAAAAACATGACATTTTAACGCATCAATACAATTACTCTTTTAATAGAGCAGTAGCTAATAGAGCACATAGCTAGCTTAAGTCAAATTCATGACAAAGTTCAGAGGTGTACAACTACTTAGACTTCTTTCTCCATGTGCACACGTCTTAAAGAGTCAACATGCTTTGACTGAGGTAAAAAAAAATAAAACAAAAACGACCGTAAAAGGTTTACTTACCGAAGCTAGACCACCTTTATATGAAGTTGTGCGATTAACTTGAGCCCGCTTGCAGCACACAAAGAGTCCGCTTCTTCAGTCCGCGTGCAAAATGGTGGCCTGTCCTAACGCATGCGCAAAATGGCCCAGCAGGAGGCTATGAAAAACATACTTAAGCATTTTGAGCTACATTTAATTAACTAAAATTAATTGGATTAAAACGCAGGGAATGTATTCTGGAGTTACTCGAATTATATATGTAGACAGGAATTACTCATTTGAATTGAAAAGATATACCAAAATATAATATGCTATATTTAAAAGGAGACAATATCACTTTTTTCAGTGTACAGTCCCAATCAAAAGTTTAAGGCAACTTGAAAAAGGGCACAAAATCATATTTTTAATGATTTTTTTTTTTTTTTGGAAATAATTTTTCTTAACAAGGTTCCAAGTAGAGCTTCACCATGCAACAAGAAGACATGGGAATGAGACGAAAAAAACGAGCATGCAATTTATTGAAAACGACACTTAAACTGAAACTGGCTGTTTTACAGCTGATCTAAAGTTTAGGAGCACACCTCCAAATAAACCCTGTAAACCCCCCAAAAAAGAAATCAATGTTCCCAAACATAAACATGGAGTAGCTCCACAGTTATTGTTTTTCTTCTATGGTGCAAATAGTTTTTAAAATTACTTTGGAAATTTTGTTCAACCCCAATGAGCCTTTGCGGTGTATTATATTTAAAAAAATTGTGATTATTTATTCCAGATAATTCTGACAATAGGTCATTTAACAGATTTATATCATTTTCAAAGGTAAAATTTTGATGTTTACAAAGTTGAATTAAGTTTTTCAAAGCTGAAAAAGACTGCATATGTTTGCAAGCAGCATATTCTGTTAATATTAATTGCAAGGCAAGGGTTATCTGATGATTGTAGGTTATCTGAGGATCACATGGTCTGACCTTGAGGTGAATTTGGTGGGATGTCCACTCCTGTGAAGATCAAAGGCTAAAAGGCTAGCATATGCATATATATATATATGCATATATATATGCATATGCAGTAAGGGTATACTTAGTGTTTTTTGTATTTTAGTTTGCTTTTTGTTAAATAAATAATAACATTGCATAACATCATGTATTATTGTTCATCTGAGGATACATTTAAATAATTGATTTTGGATATATAGACTAGCTGCTCTAATGCATCATTCTCTCTTTCTCTGCAAATTTGCCCAAACTCCTCTCTTTTTAAGGTACGAGGGTTATTTACAGTAAAAACTCATGTTAACAATGCTGGAGGATTAAGGTGGTACTCTGCTTTGCTTTTTCTTTATCAAACTAACTCCTTTATGCAGAAACAGTAGAAACAATTGATGACAACATGTCATATTGTTACATTGTTAACACTGTTGTTTGTTGTCTATGATGTGCTCACAGGCGCAGCTCCAAAACCGTATGTCACAATACTTAAAGAAAAGGGGCTGCTGCAGTGTCAAGTTCCAGGTGCTTCTCCTAAACCCACAGTTGAGTGGTGGGACAGTGACAACAAAACACTTCCTTTTAAGACGGTGCAGGATGAAGAACAACAAGGTCGCTTCCACGTCACCGTCCAGACTACTGTAACTGAGCCTGGCTGTTATCACTGTGTAGCCACACAGATGGAAAAATGGCATCGGATTTCTTCAGAGATCTGTGTGCATCATGGTGAGTGGGATATAATTCTTCAAATAAGTGTGAACACTAAAATGTGAATATGTGCTTAGACTGAACACTAAGAATGTGGTCGGGGAGGAAAGACATGAACATAAAAGACGATGTGCATGCTGGAAAAAAGCTGTCAGTTTCTAACTGAATGTTGAAAAACTAAACTCGCAAACACATACTGTATATTATAGAAGATGAACTTGCTGTTGTGACTGATTTGTTTATGAACTCTTACATGATGCTCCAAGCTAATTTCTCTATCAAAATATTGGTGTTTTTTAAACCTGAGCATGCTTGCAGACTCTTGAAATAACACTTCCATGGTAAATCTCACTCTGCTTTATTTTTCATTTTTAAACATTAATGGCATCATATTCACACTCTGGGTGGTGCTATTACTTGGTGTTGGCTCTCTCTAGAGTATCATTTTGTGTTGCTGTTAGGACACAGTGGTGTTTTTGTGTAACTTATCTGTGTACCCAGTTTAATTAAAAACTTGTCTTATTGTCTTATTTCATAGTATAATCTTCGTATGCCCTGTCTGAAGCACTCTGTTTGTTCACTCGCTAATTATAGTCCTAGTATTCACTCACTATCTCTTTAGGGATTTGCTAGCTTGACTCGTAGCTGACTCACTAGCAGTGTGTCCTCTTCACTTGTACCTCTGCACTTTCCTGCTCAGTGTGTGAGACATCTGGTTACTCCTCGGCCTCCTTTAGTAATAATGATACTTGTAATAAATGTAGCCGCAGCTCTGCAGCTTTGCAGGAGGATTACTGAATTGGAGACTTAACATCACGGCTTTGAACAACCGAAGCTAGCCAGGCCCCTGTAGCCGGTGCAGCCGAAGGTAGCATAAGCCCCAGCATATTGTCCTGAGCAGCCAGGTAAACAGGATGGCTGGGTGACGGTGAGGAGGAAGCACAGTCTTAAACAGAAGCTCCAGGTACACCACCAACTCATTCATGTATCTAACTGTTTTCCCCACTTGGCGACACACCTGCCAGGGATCAAACTCTGGTAATTGGTGATTCTGTTCTGAGACATATGAAGGTACAGGGCTCGCAAAATTTCTCCAGTCGGGCTACCAAAATCTGTCTCAGCCCTGAGGTAAAGACAACAGCACCCATAGTCAATTGTCTTCCAGGGGTCAGAGCAGGCAACATTGATGGAAATTTAAACAATTTCAGACTCTGTAGTTTTCTCTGGTCTCCTCCCTAGTCAGACCATGACTCGCATGTTTAGCCGCATGTTCTCCTTAAATTGCTGTCTGTCTGAGTGGTGTCCAAAAAGCGTTGTGGGATTTAATTGGCAAACCTTCTGGAGGAAACCTGGTCTTGTTAGGACAGACGGCATCATCCCACTTTGGATGGAGCAGCTCTCATTTCTAGAAATATGGACAAATTTATTAAACCCCCCAAAATATGACTATCCAGAGTTGGGACCAGGAAGCAGAGTTGCAGTCTTGCACGCCTCTCTGCAGCTTCTCTCCTCCTGCTACCCCCCCCCCCCCCCCCCCCAAAAAAAACCCCATCTCCATAGAGACTGTGTCAGCTTCCAAACAGACAAAATAAAAATAAAAATCTGCACAAACCAACTTAAACATAAGAAAACTGCACCAACAAGTAAAACAGTGAAATGTGGATTATTAAATATTAGGTCTCTCTCCTCCAAGTCTCTGTTAGTACATGACTTAATAATTGATCAACAAATTGATTTACTCTGTCTTAGAGAAACCTGGTTGCAGCAGGATGATTATGTTAGTTTAAATGAATCAACACCCCCGAGTCATTCTAACTACCAGAAACCTCGAAGGCCGAGGGGGCGGTGTGGCAGCAATTTCTCACACCAGCCTATTAATTAATGAAAGACCAAGACAGACTTTTAATTCACTTGAAAGCATGAAAGCTTAGCCTCAGAAACCAGTCTTACTTGTTATCATCTATCGTCCACCTGGGCCTTACACAGAGTTTCTGTCTGATTTCTCAGACTTTTTATCTGATTTAGTTCTGAGCTCAGATAAAATAATTATTGTGGGTGATTTCAACATCCATGTAGATGCTTTGATCTTTAGATGCAGATGTACAGCCGATTCTTGTTCTGTCCAGGTGGCTCTTCTATGTTGTGCCATACATTTATGGAGTGGCTGTTTGGTTTCCTCAGTCTAGAGATCTGAGTACTCCTTGCTAAACTGTACACCATACACTACGTTCTTAAGTTTGTGTTTAGGAGTTTTGTCTTTTGGATGAACCAGTTTTTGTCTGAGTGTGTGGCTGAGTCTGAAGTACACTGGGATGTCGTGCTTGGAGAAGAATCTCCGGAGTTTCTCTGATAAACCTGCAACATAAGGGCTGACTTTGTCTTTCTCCCTAGTTGATCTCTGACCTTCTTTACTGTGCATGCAGTGGTTTGTATCATATCTATCTAATAGACTCCAATTTGGAGGGATTTTTTTCTGGCCAGTGTTGCCCCATTGTTAGCAATATTAACTCAGCTAACTGCAAAATTTCCAAGGACCTCACCACTATCCTAGCTCCCCTCATGAGGAACATGCCCCATCACATTAAAAACTCGAGATGATGGATCATGATGAAACTAATCTCCTGTGATGTAGTCTCTCTCTTCACATACATAACTACAACTGAGGCAGTGGAGACTGTCAGAAAATGACTACAACAAGACAGCTTTTTAGAAAACAGAACCAGCTTCACGTCTGATCAGATTTGCACACTGTTAGACCTCTGCCTTACCACCACATATTTTAAATACAACAAGGTTTCTACAGAGAAAAACATGGATGTGCCATGGGCTCCCGGTGTCACCTATTGTAGCCAAACTTTACATGGAGCTTGTTACCTAAACTGAAATAATTGCTACTATTTGGAGTAAGTGTAGTAAATGAAAAGTATTTTTATGAGCCACCTCATCTATTTGATCATGAACATTTATGTTGGAAAGGTTTGGTCACCATTTTACACAATTTGTTTTCTCAAATTCATGTTGTTTTCTGATGTGTATGCATCATTGTCTGTTACACTTGTCTAATGAGAAACTTTTTGTACTGTTTCCACAGAAAAGATGTGTTAGGGAAAATATTCTAAAACACTTCTTCAGTAAAGACTCAGAGAAGAGAAACACACAGAACTTCTTGCTAGCAAGGGCAGCCTCCAGACTGAGACTCGCACTAAGAAACTGCCCCAATCTTTATTTATACTTCAGTAGGTGTGTGTGTGTGTGTGTGTGTGTGTGTGTGTGTGTGTGTGTGTGTGTGTGTGTGTGTGTGTGTCCTGCTGATCAAAGGGTCATGAGAGCACAAAAGGTACATCCTTGGTCAGGAAAGGGGGTAGTCTCCCCCACCCTAGATAACATGGTGAGGAAGTCCAGCAGTTCATCTATATGTAAAGAAGCACTTAAACTAAAACAGACATAGCTACGTTAATCCTGCCGTAAAACAATAAAACAAGGTATGAGCTCTCATGCTCCCAGACGTGGGGGTGCATTCCTGGGATGCACCCCAAGCCTGCAGCCTGTTAGAGATCACACACAATTAATTATATGCCTCTAAGTATACATGGTTGAATATTTTCTAATACAAATAACTACATGCAGTATTCTACCATATGCAAACTTATATCACTAAAAGATTATACTGACTACTAAATACAATTTTCCATTGACAAGATGGATCAACCACCCTCAGGTAAAGTCCAAAATACCAGCCAGTCAGCAAGGTAAATGACAAAAAAAAAAAAACCAACTCCAGGAACCAGCACAATAAGTCACACAAAAAGATCTGTTAGGAACATAAAGAAGTCATGGTAAAGTTAAAAAAAAAATCGAATAATGTAATGTTTAATTTTTTAGAAGTACAGGAGAAATATTTGTTGTTTAAAAATATTTAATTTACTTCAGCAGTTGAAATTACAAGTTATGCAGGCACAGGCTTTTAGATTAATGAAGGCTAGAAATGTAAAAAGAGAAATAGGGAGGAGTGCAAAGTGAGCAGAAATTATAAAGTCAAAGAGGAATGACGTTAAAAAATGGAATTTGCAACTGTCAGTTTTATATTTGATTTGCTTCACTGACTTCTTCAGAAGGAGACAAAACACTGATGGCTTTATTCTGACTTTATTTAAAGATTATACATAGCTTCTCCTGAGCGACAGAATATGTTCTACAGCAGTTTTTACAGGCAGAGTGACACTGCTCAGGACCTGCATATTTCCATGTGTAAAATCAGATATCGATCCCTTTACAGAAATCACAGTGCAGGTTTACCATTTATCATATTATAATTTGTTGGATTTGTTCAGAATGCCATATTTATATTGTGCAAAGGAGTTAATAGATTTCAGTAACTTTGTGTGTTGTGTGGGTCACAACATTAGGAGTACCAGTCATTATAATTTAATGCTGTATGATATATCAACATTTACTCAGCCTCAAATACCTTTATAACAATGTCAGAAAAACCTTAACATTTAATTTAAATGTAATTTAAACTTTATAACAGATGAGACTTTATGGTGCTGAGTTATAAATGAAGTGATTCTAAAAACTTTGTCTCACTTCACTTGTTCCAAATTTTGTCCTGTTACAGCTTTATTCCAAAATGGATTAAATTAATTTTTCAATTCAATAAGAAAAATGAAAATTTGGTAGAAGGGTAGAAAAAAGTGACTGCAACACTGAAGGACCCAGTGAGCACAGAGGCATCAGTCATCTGTCAGTGGCAGCGCTTCAGCATTGCTCTGTGGAGAGGAAACTCTTCAAGAAGAAACATTTCTGCAGCACTTCATCAATCACATCTATAAGCAATGTTCCCTCTAAGCTGCATGCGCAATTGCACACTGCTGGCACGGTCTCTGCGCACAGAAAATCTGCGTTGCGCACAAAAAAAATCTTAAAACGATGCCACCTTATCCCATAGTTCAGCCAATAATGCAATTCACATTCGTATATACGCAGCTAATCAACGTCGTTGACAGGCCATGAAAGCGTCCTTATCAATGTTTCCTCTAGTTTTTCATGTGTCTGAGCGAACATACAAACTCCCTGAGCGGCCCCTTGTGCCGGCTTTATTAAAAAAAAAAGTTGTGTTTTTAAAATTGGAGTTCAAGTTATTTTTACTTCCAATAGTGTTAACATACTACACAGGTCATGAACAAGAATTTTTTTTTTTTTACATTTTCATTGTAAGTGGGCTAAAGCAGTCAATTAAAAGTAGTCTAACATAAATGTAAATGCTGTAATTTGATTATTTTAATAAACCATGTGACTTGGATGGATTGGATGCTGGCGTGACCACAGTGCACACGTTTGATGTCGCTCACAGTGGTCCAAGGGACCGCTCAGGGAGTTTGTGTGTTTGCTCAAACACATGAAAAATTAGAGGGAACATTGCCTATGTGGTAGAATGGCCAGACAGAAGCCCTGTAAAAGTCACATGACAGCCTGCCTGGAGTTTGCCAAAAGGCATCTGAAGGACTCTCAGACCACGAGAAACAAAATTCTCTGGTCTGATGAAACAAGATTAAACCCTTTGGCCTGAATGCCAAAAATAATGTTTTGAGGAAACCAGGCATCACTCATCACCTGACCAACACCATCTCTATAGTGAAGCATGGTGATGGCAGCATCATGGGGCCGAGGGGGAGGGGGCTTAAGTGTTAAGCAAGGAAGAAAGAAAGTATTAGCAAACTGAAATGTTATATAAGCCAGCTGGTAAAGCGTGAGACATCAGTCACCCCGTCTGTCCCCCGTGAATATGTGCGCAGGTCCTCACAAACATCTCACCCCCAATATCCTGAAAAACCATCTACCATCAAAGAGGGCAAAATACACCACCATGAAATCCAGAAACCAAACACCGTAGCAAGGACAGACAAAACAGCAAGTAGTTTGGTGGCTCATGTTTGTTGCATTCCAAATTATCAGAGCCTGAACACAAACACACAGAATTGTGACAGAAACCCACACAAGCAGAAACTCCAAGTAGCTGCAACCTACAGCAAAGACCAAGCCGCTGTGGGCACCAGCATGCCAAGCTAGAAACATGCAAGAAGGCCTCACCAGTGTTCAAGGCACCTCCCAAGATCCAACAGGTGCAACCAAGGCACAAGTGTCACAGAATGACCCAGCCCACAGAGTGCCCATCCAGCTCGCCACCTCCTGAGAGAGTGGAAGGTTTCCACCCAACTCTAGAGGACTGGGCATAGCACAGGGGGTTAGATCAAGGGGAAAGGAAAAGAAAGAAGAGGAAGTTCCCAAAGCCATCAGACCTTGGCATACCATTTCCCATGGAGCCACCAGGAGAGGCACACTGGGCGAGCCCCCACCACCGAGAACCACAGACAACCAGATCCAGTGAGCACAGAAGGAGGAGAGAGAAGCAGGGGAGAAATGGGGAGAGACACAAGGGGGCAACAGAACAGCCTCTGGTTGGAGGGAGGGGATGACATTAATGCCAGGCAGCCCGATCTGTGATTATTTTGGTGGTATTTAATTAGTTGTTGTTGTTGTTGTTGTTGGTGTTGTTTTAAATCACATTCTAATAGTCTGAGGGTTAAGGTCACTGATGACGACTGAGACTTTTTAGGGTTAACCTTCAAAGAAATTCACTTAATTTAAAACAAAAAAACAGACTCTGTTTTAATGATGCGGTTGTAAGAGGAGGAATGAGTCAGTATGAAGTGACATGAAAGACATTTCTTCTGTGAAATCACTCAAACACACTCACAGTAATCTCATACACTTCACAATAATTTAGTGATGAATTTAGAAAAAGCTGGTGTGACACAATTGTTAAAGACATAAAAAGACATCCTTAGGAAATAAGATCATGACAAACAATTATATGTTCTAAACCACAAGTGAAAAGAAAACAAACTCATTGAGCCAAATGTACCACTGAGTGTTTTAGTGATAACTCGGCAGATTAGATGGAGGGAAAAAATGTAAAAACCCAGCAATGTTACAGTCACACATGTGGAAGAAAATAAGGGCACTAATACAACTTTGGTTCTACTGTTTTTATTTTTCAATTAAAATTATAATGAAGCTAAAAGATAGGACACTGTCTTCATCATAACAAATTATTAGAGTCAAATGATATTAATCCTATTTGAAGATTTTGGATTGCAGGATAATATAAACCTGTAATTATTCATTTTACACGTTTCAGTGAGGTGATAAATATGTTTGTCCAGATGAAGCTTCCATGAAAATGCAACTAAGACAAAGTTAGAGTGTCACACGTAACTCTTCTCCAAAGCATACGCCACACAAGATGGTTAATTTGGGTAGCAGCCCTTTACTTGCCACACACAAATACACTGTGGTTTTTGCTCATTCAGCCTGGGACACAGAAACTCCCCTGGTGGCTCACTGCTGCCTTCTGCCTCTCTGCTTCTCACTGACAACAAAAAACACAAGTCCACGTTAATCCCCTGCCCAGGCACACATGCTCTTCGCTCCACCCCGTGAGCACACTGCATCACCCCTCCTCTGCAGCAGGTCAGAGACCACGCCCCCGCCACACAGAGATTTAAGGGTTGTTGTTTTTTTCTCGTACCTACTTGGTTAAGATTCCAAGCAAGTGTCGAAAATGTGATGTCAACAGACTGGATGCCACTGATTGGCTAGTCAATGGCATCACCCACTAAGACGTGAGAACATCTCCTTCACAGAATTATCTATGCTGACATCACTCAGGTCGCTGTTTAAACCTGCTGTTTGTTGCTGACATGTAGTCACAGTTGGAATTTTTTTTCTCTTCTTCTTCAGGGCTCCCCGTATGGGCTGCTGCACTCATCGGTGTTATTGGTGTTATTGTTGGTGTTGTGGCTGGGCTTACATTTAAAAAACACTGTGTGAAGAAAGGTGAGTTTTACTACTGTACTATAATATCACAAATTCTTCATGACTCCCTGATGTTAGGTCTTAACCTTTTGATTTATGTCAAAGAAGATAAATACTTTGTTTGCTCCATTCAGTGGGTGACCAGTGTAGTTGTGTGCTTCTTGAATATTTTGATTTCCTTCCTGCAGGTTCACAAAGAAGAGAGAATGGTGTGGTGTAAAGTGCTCTTGATTCTAAACAACCTTCAAAAGTGTGAAGTGGTGGTACTTTAAATCTGTTTTTCCCCCCTTTGATACATCTGAGATTTTAATCAGGACAGGTGAACAAGTTGGTTTGAGTTAACTCTTCTTCGTCTTGGCTCAGGACATTGCTCCTCCTGACTCCTGACTACTTTCCCATTTTCAGCACAGATCTGAGCTGCATTTGAAAGCTTTGCTAATGACATGAAGATGTTTCAAGAAATCCTCTTTTAAATGCACCAAAGTACAAGGTTTTACTGTAGTTGCCTAACTTTAAGCTTAAAGTAATCAAAGCGTGCTTCCAAACAGTAATTATACTGTCTTACTCAGATATTGTTAGAAGAACACATTTTGACTTTTGGCAAAATGGCAAAATGACTTCATGTCATTGTGATATGTGTTCTTACATAAAAGTGTGCAGCTCTATAAATAATTTGCTGACCAAATTTTCTCTGACATTTCTTGACACATGCTGACCTCCCAGCCCATTGTTCCTTCAGTGGGCTGGTTTCAGTCATTATGCAAATGTACTGTTTATAAGATTGAAACCTGCAGTCAGCTGAGACTGAAGACGTCACCTGATGATGACGAAACGTTTCTCCCACTGAAAACGTCCAGATGAACAGAATCAACTTTTGGAGATTTCTCTGACATTTATGTTATTAATACGGACAGTGATGGTTTGTTTTCATCATAACAGATTAAGATAATTGTAGCTCTAACAAAAATTGATAAATAATAAGAAATGCAAAATTAAATTTACCTAAGATAAAAGGGACCCATAATGTTAAGACTTGAGATGTTAAAATATCAGGTTTGTCAGTCCAAAGCTGTCATACAGATGGTGAAGAATATAAACTCATATTTAACTCAGGTTAGTTAAACATGTGTACTCATGTTGGAATACTTGATTAAACTGAACCCGCAGCACTTCTCTTGTAAATCAATGTGAGTATTTTGCAGTGGCAGGGATAGTTCAGTAGGTAGAGTGGTGGCCCCATGATCGGAAGGTCGTGGATTCAAATCCACTGAACGGCTACTGTGTGGTATCCCTGAGCACAAGGTACCGTCCCTACACACTGCTCCCCCAGCGCCCAGTGGCTGCCCACTGCTTCACTGAGTGGATGGGTAAAATGCAGGGAGGAATTTCCCCACAGGGAACAATTAAGAATACATTATTGTCATTATTATTATATAAAAATATTTCTGTTTGCCAAGCAGGTCTGTCAGGTACACTTGTGCTGTAGTATGTTGTTGTTGGCTCCGTTGAATTTTTTTTATTTATTTATTTTTTTACAAGTTATATTTATGCTGTTAATTGTTGGCAGATTTTTTTTATATTCATGCCATTTCAGAGAGCGCTTAAGGGTGCACAAGTCTGAATAAGAGATGAAACAACAAACTTCTGTGTCTACTATTTTGTTTTTGGTGTATGTGTTTCTTTAAAGATTCATAAAGAGAGGAAATGTATTAATGTCTTAGTCAAATTTCAAAAAAATTCTTATTTTGAAGCAGCTGTGCTTTGATAAAAGACATTTTGAGGCCAGGAAACCATTTTAATAAAACATATAAACCCAGGACTCTTATCCTCTATTGACTGATTTCATACACAAAATAATATCTGGTATATGTAGTGCCTCTAGTCAAGACCAGTACAATATCAATTTCAGTAGAGATCCTAGACATTGAGGTGGTTTTGATTTAGAGATTTACAAAAGGGGGTTGTCTCGGAAGTGAACAACTGGGATCTTTATTTCCTCCTTACAAATTGTCAACAACATATACAGTCACAGTCAACAAGTTTGCATTCTACACAAACAGTGCAGAAGAGTGAATTTCCTTTTTATCTTTTGTTCATTTAAATCATTTAACCTCTTTCCCTCCAAAAAGATCATTATGAAATATTATCCATCATATATAACCAAATATTTCAGGGTATTCTTAAATTCCAGATGTATTGATAAAAAATGGTATTTCCTATTAGCTCATTTTCTTTGTGGAGCTAAGCTGGGCATACACTGCGATTTATTTATTTATTTATTTATTTATTTTTCCCCAGTTGCGTTATTCAGCTCCTGCTCAAACTGTACAACAGAATCACAGAGTGCTCACATTTTGCATCCAAATTTGAACTTGGTGATAAAGTGTTACCAAAATTTATATTACAAAGCTAATATGTAACACAAAATCTGTCTCTCGCTCTCCCTCTCTGTCTTTCACTAACACACACACACACCATCATAACCATCAACTTTGCTAAATTGCTGATGAAAAACATAATTGAGCAGCAATGTCCATCCAGCTCTTTTCACATTTGGTGCAGTCGTGATCATTTTGTGAGGCCAGATTGAAAAGGCTAGGATGAGCTTGCCAAAGCTCTACAAGTTGTGCCTCCATCGCTTGTGTCCAGATCACACGCTGCATTGTCATGCTACTCTCTTTTTCATTTCCATTTCTGTGTTTGTGCATGCTTATTTACTGTCCGTCTCATTCAGCCAGTTACTTAGACAAACTAGCCTGTTCACATTTCGCAAACTTAAATAGCAACCCAGGCACACAGTGGAGAGTGAGTGGAGTGGAGAGGAGAGTGACAGAGAAAACAAAAACACACCACATGGTCAGAGGGCCAGGGTGCGCCAGTGTCCGACAGCGTCGCCTCTGTCAGTGCGCCCCAGGGCAGCTGTGGCTACAATAAAGCTTGCCATCACCAGTGTGTGAATGGGTGGATGACTGAATGTGTAAAGCGCTTTGGGGTCCTTAGGGATACAGGCCATTTCACATAGCGATAGGTGGCGCTAATGCACTGGGAAGCTGGTTTGTCAACCAAACTCAAAGAAGAAGAAGGAGCGCTTCAAACCTGTTGAGAAGACGCTCCAGTTCTTCAAGAGACGGTTAAAATTATTCAGAGACGAGAAACGACATGTGAGAGGACTTGAATAAGGACACGAGGTAAAGATTGGCTTGTTAGCTGCTCACATTTTAACTGACGAGTAAGGTTGTTTACAAGACTTTTAGGGTTAAATTCCCGTTGTTGGGATAAGCGTATTTGTAATCACTGTGTTGTTCGATGCTTTCGATCCAGCGATTAATATCAATCTGTGCTAAAATCATAACAATGAAGTAAGTTTTATCTCAAAACAAGTCTAATTTTCAATCAACAAATTCCACCAAATTTCTCTAATTAACGCATTAGAATAGAATAGAATAGAATTCAACTTTATTGTCATTGCACATGCACAGGTACAGGGCAATGAAATGCAGTTTGCATCCATTCAGAAGTGCTTTAGTGATATAGATATATTACAATATATATTAGCAATAGTATAGATATGTAAGTATATTACAGAAATGGGTCTATTATGTTATAATGTACACGGTATGAAGTATGTTGTGAATATTCTATAACTATAAGTATGTACAGGCTGTAGTGAGTACAAGCTATGTACAGGCTATGAACAGGATATAAATATGAAAAACTATACAGAATATGAAATAAATAACTTTACAGAATCTGAGATATACAGCTATACAGAAATGGGAACTGTGCAAGTTGTAAACAGTTGTAGGGTTGAAAATTATCGTATGTACAGAATGATTATTTACACAGAGCTATACAGTAGTGCAGTTAAGATAAGTGAGGGTGTAGATAGTTTCTACAGAGGCTATATAAAGTGCTAGTGGTTGTGAGTGGTGGTTCAGTCCATGTTATTATTGTGTTTGAGGGTACAGTTGTCCATTGTGGGTGTGTGTATGTTCAGTCCATGAGTTTAACGTGGGTCAGATGTCAGGAGGCAGAGTTCAGGAGTCTGACAGCTGTGGGGAAGAAGCTGTTCCGGTACCTGGTGGTCTTAGTCCGGAGGCTCCTGTAGCGCCTCCCAGAGGGCAGGAGGGTGAAGAGTCCATTAACGACTCTTTGTGATGGCTTTCATATTTTACAAAAACTAAAAGGTAAATGCATAATACACTAATATACAGACACATTTACTCATTTCAAATAATATGATCATCACGCTGTTCTCAACTGTTGTCGGTTATTAACCAAATATTCTAGTTTAAGCTGTGTTCAGGTGGCTCTGTGTGTGAACCCTGGCATGTCAGAAAAAGTTTGAGAACCACTCCTATAAAACGTCCCAACCACACCTTTTTTACAGGGTTCCTTATGGCTCTGACAGTAAACGAAATAAAAATCTTTTCATGTTTATTAAAATGGAAACAGCTAATTTTTAAAAACTTTTTTTCATTCTTGTAAGTGATCATTTTTATTCTGGCATTAAAAATGTGCATCCCATACACCTAATGCTTTAAGGTTTCCTCAGCTAAAACTTACGACACATTCTGTCTCCGGTTTCCTTATACAGCGGTGATTATATTGGAAGTACACCTGTTATTGTAAATAAAACAAACATGTATACACATAAACTGTTTAGGATTTGTCTCTTAGTGGTAAAGGGACTCCTGATATATTGTTAAGTAGTTTACAGTGTCAGAACTGAGCAGTGAATCCTTAAATGGAAGAGGTCGCGATTTACATCATTGCCATGCGACCAAACAGTCCGGTTGTAGAAGCAAATTGTGCTGGTTAGCTTTTTGTTTTTTATAGCAAAACGCTGCAGTTTAAAATTAGGAAAATTAGTTTAAGCTTTAGTTTAGTTTAATACCTGCTTGTTAAACCCTGGGATTTTTCAAAACTACTTTCAACAGTGGTGCGCAGAAATCTGGCTGAGTATTATCTTCAGAGCTGTAAGGAAACGGGGATTGGTAGGGGAAGAGGGGTTATGGATCCGGTTTACGCCTGGTGGGTGAAATTAGGAACACAGGATAATAAAGAAGTTGCTGTGTTCTTTGATGTAGAAAGGCATGTGATATGCTCAGGAGAGAGGGTTTAATGATTAAATTGTATGGTGTAGGAATAGGAAAAAGGATGTTTAATTGGATATGGGCTTTCTTATATGGCAGAATCATTCAAGTTAAGATAGGGACACGTGTCAAAGCCATGCAAAACAAAAAATGGAACCTCGCAGAGAAGTGTAGAAAGTCCAACGTTGTTTTCTGTTATGATTAATGATATTTTTAAAGATATATCTGATAGTTATGGTAAATCACTTTTCGCTGATAACGGAGCGGTATGGGTAAGGGGGAGGATTGTTGTCTATCTTTTTAAGAAACTTCAAGAGGGGATAGATAAGGTGGAAAAGTGGAGTTGTAAACGAGCCAAAATTTGTCAAAGAGCATAATTCAGTTGTTTCATGTTCTGAACCTGAAAGCAGGGTTTGATCTTTGCTTTCATTCTATAACACTGGGCGTGTTTTTCTACAAAGGTTTGAACTTTGAGAGTTTAAACAAGAGAGAAAAGTGTGAAAATGTTCATGCCTGTCTGAGAAAAGCGTATAAAGGTTGTAGTGAGGGGTTTTACAGCCTTAAAACATCTATAATCATTGTAAAAAATAAAGTTGACTACTTCGCAGATTTCACCTATCGCAGGTTATTTTTAGAACGTAACTCCCGCAATAAACGAGGGAGCGCTGTAGATATAATCTCACAGAAGTTAGTATCACTCTGCAAACATGTATATAACAGAGTAACTATATTTAATGTAACTCACCTGAACAGATAACACCAGCATATTTATGGAGTCTGCTGCTTTTTATCTCAGATCTTCTGCACTCAGTTAGAGATGTTTCATTTCCTGAACACGTCACATTATCAAACCAGATTTCTCCGGATCCTTCACCAAAGTGCGTGACATTAACTGGTGTTCCATAGTCCAGCTCATTACAGACTACCTGAGCATCAGTGAAGTCCCAGCCATCATCAGAGACTGTTCTCCACGAGTTTCTGTGGTAGATTTCAACTCTTCCAGAACACAGAGTCGACCCAGCTAGCCTGACCCCTGAACACAAAACACAACGAACATGTGTGTATGTCATTGTTGTCATTAGTGGCTGTAGCTCAGGAGGTAGAGCAGAGCGCCTACTGATGGGAAGGTTGGTGGTTCGATTCCTGGCTTCTCCAGTCTGCATGCCAAGTATCCTTGGGCAAGATACTAACCCCAAGTTGCTCAGATGCATCCATCGGAGTATGAATGTGTGTGAATGTGGTTAGAGAAAGTGCTTGTGTGAATGTAGCATGTTGTATGCAGTACTTTGAGTACTCCGGGAGAGTATAAGAATGTATAAGAATCAGACCATTTACCATGTTGTTTTAGGTCCCAACTAGGGATGGGTGGCACCGGTTCTGACATAAACGGTAGTAACCAGACCGAAAAGCAGCGCACGTTTCGGTGCTTTATTTTCCTGAGATGTCAGACACTTTGGATTCTAGCCAATCATTTTACCTTTCCAAGGATAGTGGGCGGGCCCAGGTACGTACGTTCTTTTAGAGCAGAGCTACAGATTAAAAATGCCCAAGGCGAAGCGGTCAAAAGTCTGGCTGTACTTCACAGCAAAAGATGCAAACTCAGCAGCAACAAGTGCTTTAAGGTGCTACTGTGATACTGTCAAAGGAGGTAACACCTCGAATCCGATGAAGCACCTGGCGACGCATAGCGTTTTTTAAAAGCCGAGAAATGCGCCGTATTTGATAGCTTGCTGCGAGACCTCACACCGAGCACATCTACTGTGGGTGTGGTGCCTGTTATCAACCCGGAGTTAGCAACATCCCCCAAGAACCCGAAGAGGAGAGTCCTGGCCCTAGCCCTGCCAGTGTAGCAGAAATGATGAGGATGATGATGCAGCAGCAGCCGTTCTTCTCTGCGTGAGGAGCTTAATGTTGTTCGTGTGTAATTTACGTTGAGTAGGCTAACCACGTTATTACATTAATGCATGTAAGGTGAACTAGCAAACATCATCATAGCTACATGCAGCTGTCTTCTTGTTTGATGGCAGATGCTCCCTTCACCCTGGACAAAAAGGCTAAAATGACCAAAGAAAAAGTGGAAAACAGCTAAACATGAGAGGTTTTTGGACAAAGTTTGTGTTTTTTCCATTGTTTAAGCACCGGTTCAAGCGCCATTTCAAAAGTACCGGTTTGGCACCAGTATTGGATAAAACCTAAACGATACCCATCCCTAGTCCCAACGCACCCGAGCCACAACTCAGGCCTGCAACGAGGCGTTTGCTAACAGAAAGACTGTTGCAGTTAAGGTGTGTGTGTCAGTGAGAGTGTGTGTGTCATGGCCCTGTGTCGGTGACCCAGTGTTTTTGAGTTTTGGACACTTCCCTGTGTTTCCTGTTTTACTTTGAAGGTCCTGTATTCTGTTTTACTTCCTTGTCTTGTCTAATTAGGTTCAGCTGTGTTCCCCTGTGGTGCGTCATTCCCTCCTTACCTTGTGTGTATTTATAGTGTGTGCCTGTGTTCCTTGTCGCGTCGTCTGTGTAACCTGGTGTAATTTCTGCGTCTCTCTGCCCAACATTCTCCGTGCCATTTTTGCTCTTCATCCCGTGTTTCTGTGGTTTCAGGTTTGTTCTTTAGTTGTTCCCAGTTTAGGTTGTGTTTTAGTTTTGCCCTCACTTTGTTATGTTCACCTTCTGTAATAAAGCTCACTCGCATCACAGCCAGTGCAGTTTGGGTCCTTCCTTCACTACACCACATGACTGCTGCCACAGCCATGACAGAGTGGGCCCACACTATTATTTAATTATTTGGTTTCAGTTGATGTTAAATACTTTACCATTGCTCAACCAACTTTATTAATTTTACTTCTTTTCTTTTGTGTTTTTGGAACTAATCAGTCACTAAAGCAGTGTTAACTTTATTAACCTGCTAGTGTGTGGTTTGTTTCCATATAGTGTAGTTTAGTGCATATTTCATTTCACAAGCATCAGAAAGGGGGAATCAGCACTAAGTAACAACAGGAACCCAGGGCCCCTCTCAGTAGAGACAGGTGTCACATAATTATAACATAGCTGTGTGGACAAAGTTGTTTTCAGTTTTATAGCTTAGAGAACAGTGGATGTTTTTCTCTGTGGATTACAGCTGCATTCATATTGAATAGGAAACATTTCATACCTGAACTGCTGGATAATAAAACAGATTTGTTTAATGTACAGTGCAGCCAAAAACATGTGTTTACAGTATCTGACACACCGTGCGTAATCCAAACATCTCTCACCTAAACAGATGACACCAGCGTCCTCATGATGTCCAGTCTTGTTACCGAAAGCCTCCATGATCGTACTTACGTAGAGATGTTTCAGTTCCTGCGCAGCCCAAATAATGAAGCCAGATCGGCCCGGTTCCTTCACCAAAGTGAGCTTTTGTAGTGGCTCTCAGTGCTGTTCCACAGTCTAACTGTCTGCAGACCACCTCAGCATCTTTTAAGTCCCAGGCATCGTCACAGATTGTTCCCCAGGAGCCATTGTGATAGATTTCAACTCTTCCAGAGCAGCGAGTCGACCCAGACCCAGCTAATCTGATCTGACCACCTAACAGAAGAGAGAAGAGCGTGCACAGTATTTATGTCGTGTTATTTACACCAAACTTTATCATTTAGACTCATTTTGTCAAACACGACTGACCTGCAGCAGCTGACACATAAGAGACTGTAGAAAAGAGAAATAAGGCTGATTATTCTCTGGACTGTAAAGTGAAACATGCTGAGATAAGAAAACTACTCAGTGATGTCAAATGCATCTCACAGGTAAAGACAGTGACCTGTGCTGTCTGAGGAGCATCAGAGTGAAGGACGTCAGAGTGCTGCCATCTTGTGGTTTAAATGTGCGCTTACATAATCCTAAATCTTAGCACGGAGCTTCAGATGTTTGTTTCTGGCCTTCTTCACTGTTTTTTGTAACTAAGAGTAAATGAGTTAAAAGTTGGGGGCAGGTTTTCTCTCCTCTCTCTGCCAGGTGAAATTCTTGGTGAGCTGAATTGTGGAGCTGCTCTGTTTCTGTAAAAAACCAAAGAGATGTATCAAAACGTATCTGCCTGCTCGCCTTCAACCGCATCAGCCTTCTGGAAAACTCGTGCTCGCCGCTCCTGACCCCCCTCAGTTCTGGAGAAACAGTAAAGTAAGAATTCAGACTCAGTTATCAGCAGAGGCGGAGCCAGACATTTGAAACACCCGGGGCTTAGCCCAAAGAGTAGTATGCATGTGGGATTTTTTTTTTTTTTTTTTTTTTTTTTTGGGGGGGGGGGTGTAGAAATGACTGAAAGATTAATAGGCTCTGTTCAAAAAAGAATGACTTCATATAGGGAAAAATATATATCACATGTGCAGGACACCTTAAACTAGTTTTTTAATTAAGCAGCAAGGCAGAACAAGGTCAGGGCTGTATCAAGACACGAGGACTAAACCCCAATTCAACCAGACCCAGAACTGATCCAGAATTAAAACAGGACTACAACAGTTCAAAATCAGGACTACTGAGGACTTAACCAAGACAGAACCAGAATCAGAACTAGATGATAGTAGCACTAAAAATCATCATAGACCTGCACTACACTTATTTTTTAATTCTACCAAAGTACACTATTTAGATTGAGAAACGTTTATATAATTATTTAGCCTTGTTGTGCAAACAAGCCTGCATAACTTAATAAATATAGAATTTGAAAAATAACAAACCTAAAAAGAAACACTAGGTACGAGATACATGAGGACCTATGATACGGTGATACTTTTGGTAAACGACCATGTGACTAACATGTGTGTCTCACCTGCTCTTGTTCATCTGTTCTGTCCTCGTTCTCCTCTCTCTCCCTCTTTGTGCTGACAATCATCAAATATACAGTTGAAACCAGATATTTACAAACTCTTCAGATAAAAACACTTTTTTAATTGTAACATCAAATCAGACTAAATGTTTATTTTTTTAGATTGATAAATATAAAAACATATTTGTTAACTTTAAGAGTAAAGAGAGAAACTGTCTGTATTTCTTAATTGCAAATGGCACCAAATTGTATTCAAACTTGAGCCACACTTATGGAGCTCCACAGTTCTGTTCCTGGTGTTTTGGTTGATATCTCTTGATTTTCCCATGTCACAGAAACAGGCTCTGTGTTTTGCCTTATATGCATCCACAGCTGTGCCACCAGTTTACTCACATGGACTCTACTAACCTATCAGAAGCTTCTTCAGCTCAGAATGGAATCGTCTGCAGTTTTCTTATTAATTAACAATAAATTTAGTGTACATGTACTCCTACATTTGATGAAAGTGATAAAAATAGCTCTGTCTCTCTTTATTCTGAAATTTAACTAATTCAAAATATATTTCAATATTTATCTAAAACAAAAGTTTACTCTAAATTGATGTTGTACAGTAAAAATGTTTTATGTTTTCTCCCTAAAGTGTAAATATCTGGTTACAAATGTGAATATCCTGCTGTGTACTGAAATTCTTCTTGTTTTGCATAGAAATATACTGAACAACATACAAAGCATAATATATAAAATAACATTTACCTGAGTTTTTTCTTTGAAAGAAGCCTCTAATGTCCATTCTTATGTTTCAGTACATAACTGAAACCGATTTAGTCGGGGAGGGTAAGAACTGAAAATATGAAATAAACACACGTAAGCTAAGACTCTAAAAAAATAGCATTTGTTCGGCTTTTCATTTCGCCATTTGTTGATTCACTTGAAGAGCGAGTAACGTAATATTGGTCAAGTGATCAGTTTGATATCAATCTTTCGTGATGCACCGTCATATTTACATTATTTGTACGGTACGAATGATTTGCTTTGGTACCTGCTCAAACTTAAGCTCTCCTTAGTATGGCTGGCTCCGTTTCTCCAACAGCGCACTCACGGGCAGCAGCTGCCCCGCCCCCTCGCTCAGTCGTTTAGTGCCTGAGCTCGGATCATACCAATATCAGGGGGGGATTCACGCACAGTCGTAAATTCCCACAGTGTGCACTATGTGCTTCGAATATTGTGTGTACTTTTTGTTTTATACAGTTGTCAGCCAGGCATCTAACTATGAAAAAATTACACTCCAAAATACCCCGGGCTTCTGACAAAACAACCCGGGCTTAAGCCCCGTAAGCCACCCCCACGCTCCGCCCCTGATCTACGTTCTTTGATTCCCGTTGAATGAATCTTCTGCTGTGGCTCACTCTAAACACTGAGTCACAGGACTGCTTGGAACACTGCAGATTATCTGCACAGGTCACTGTGGGCCGTCCTCACAAACACTCACCTGTTGGAGTCCTGGTTGTTTCCCTCACTGCTCCGTCAGCTTTGCAGAGCCCTCGCCTACCCTCCTCTGCACAAGTCAGACAAAATGTAACCCAGCCTCCCATTTTTGAAATATTGTAATTCATTACTATTACTGAAGGTTACTCTCCACACCAACACCAACCAGATGTTTAAATCTTAATATAAATGAGTAACAGTAGGTGCATATTAGGTAAGGCTGCACTTTTTGCAGCGACCTCGTATATAAAACAGGTCCGCAGCTCTGAAACGTAGTAAAGGGACCTCTGGCTGATACGTCGGGTTCGTAGCTGAAAACTAGCTTAACTTTGTTGTGTTGGTCAACTTTGCTAGTGAGAGACAGAGAGAGGCGTTGAAAGGCTGCTCCAACTGAGCTTATTGTTTCAGAGGAAACACGAACACAGCGTACAGTCGAGTCTTAACAGCTTATTTACAGCTGGACTGGTCAGGCTCTCTGTTTGGCTGCAGTGGTTATTATTATATTTACATGCTTCCAGCTCCTGTTTCTGCTCCGTGACAGCTCCTACTTTTCCTTTTTCTCCCTCCCTCGCTCACAGACACATCACGGGTATGGCCCCAAAAGTTGATTCTGTTCATCTGGATGTTTTCAGGTCAGTTCCTGATCCTTAATATGCAAATTCTCATGACCTCCCAGCCCATTGTTCCTTCAGTGGGCTGGTTTCAGTCATTATGCAAATGTACTAATTATAAGATTGGGGAAACCTGCAGTCAGCTGAGACTGAAGAAGTCACTTGGATGAGTGATGAAACATTTCTCCCACTGAAAACGTCCAGATGAACAGAATCAAATTTTGGAGATTTACTTACCTGGATGACTGAGCATCAAGACGTAATAACGGGTATGGCAGTCCATTCTCCCTCCCTTCAGGGCGATGCCTGTTGCCTTCAAATCATTTTTTGAACAATAATTTTTTTAAATATTTCTTCACGACATTGTGAGACGTGAGATTGAGACACAGGCATCAGAGCCTCTTAATGTGTGTTTTGTTTGGGTTTCCACCTGCATGGAATTACTAAAAATAGAGAGGACACAGCCGAGCATATGAAACAGGAAAAGAACGATGTGTAATCCATTTATTTCAACAAAGTAACTGTATTCTGAATACCACCTTTTTAAACAGTGACTGTAACAGAATACAATTACTCATATTTTGTATTTTAAGTATGTAACGCCGGCACATGTACTCCATTACTCCCCAACACTGTTCATCTCCTCCCTATTAGCTTATTGTAATTCTTTTTTCCTGTCTGTCAAAGGTTTCGTTAAATCACCTTCAAGGGGTTCAAAAAGCTACAGCGAGGCTTTTAATCCATAGTCATGAATTCTCTCCAATCACTCAGTTGTTAAAGTCCTCGCACTGGCTTCCAGCTGGATACAGATATCAGTTTAAAATCCTCACTCAAAGAGAGGCCCCACTTATATCATCGAGTTTCTTCATCCTATTGCACGGACCTATTTGAAAACAAAACAGGAATCATGCTTTCCAAACCGTAGCACCAAAACTGTGGACCAGTTGACCTCCCCCTCTACGCACCATTGACTCTGTGGCTTCTTTTAAAAACCAGCTGAAAACTCCTCTATTCAGACGGGTTCTTGTGTAATGTGTTGTTCTGTCTGATGTCTTTAAATTCCCTGTAAAGCACTTTGTAATAGATTCCCTTCTTAAAAAGTGCCATACAAATAAATTTTACTTACTGCTTTCAATGACCGGCGCACAGTGCAAACACTCAGATTTGCAGATTTTTCAAAGTGGTCCGATTGATCTCGAAGTGAACTGACGCGTGACTGCAAAGATTCAAAGAGATGAAAAGCAGTGAGTAGCTCTGTGTCAGGTTTTTAGAGTCAAACCTGAAGTTGTCTCCTGCTGCAGAGTTCAGATCGACGGTGGATGTAAATCCAGTGTTCTCTCTTTTAGCTCTGTTTTTGGTCTCCACCGGCTCCTTTCCTCTGTCGCTGCTCCGCTACAGCAGCTGGGCTAATTACAATAAATAACTATTACCGTAGCTTTAACTACATCTCTCTGTGTGCAGATGTTTGTCTGTGGAAAGCTGCACTTATTCTTCAGTTTGGAGGGAAGAGACGTGTCAGGAATGAGTTCAGTAGGTCAGCGCTCAGCTGGAAGCAGCTCCCGTCTGTCAGACTGTAAAAAGAGGAAAATGTTTTTCATTTGTCTGACAGGTGTGTTGATTTCACGCTTCCACACCACACGACTGCACACACTCCTTTGTGAACGTCAGCTCACACTGAAGGCAGAGGTGAAGGTTCTGTCTGCTCAGAGCAAATCCAGCATTAAAACCACTTCCTGTTTAAGAACTTTGTACATCACAGGGAAAAATAAGACAGGCGAGGAACCTTTGTCATGTTTGCAGGTCTTCCAGCTCTCCTGCTGCATGAGCAGCTGAAATCTTACATTTGACTCAGACTGAAGAAGTCACCTGGATGAGCGAAAATGTTGCATTTATTAAACCGAATCAACTTTTATGGCATTTCCTTCCCTAAATTATCGAGCGTGCATCAAGAACTTCTTGCAGTTAGCATTTCGTTCCCTTTACGAGCAGCATTTTTAACAAGAAGGAAAAAACTCTAAAACAGGTGTTGGTCTGTTCAGTGAGCTTTAGACAGGCGTTCATACAGTGAAAATAAATACTGGGACAGGTGGATAATGTTCTTTGCTGAATGTGTAGCTCTACAAATAAGTTTATTGATTTATTTTTTAATAAATAGGTATAAGTACTTGAACTCTTCCACTTGGGGCAGGAACTTGTCCTGCCCCAGGAACTGGTTCTCATTCCCATCTGTTCACACTCGGCCACGAACCATTCCAGTGCGAGCTGGAGGCCATCACCCGATGAAGCCAACAGAACCACGTCATCTGCGAAAAGCAGAGATGAGACCACCGTTCCTAACCTCATCTATGGTCACGAGCTGTGTGTAGTGACCGACGACAGAAATGAGCTTCCTCCAAAGGGTGGCTGGCCCTTAGAGATGGGGTGAGAAGTACGACCATCTGGGAGAATCTCGGCTTCCCCTGGACCGGCTGGAGGAGGCGGCTGGGGAGAGGGAGGTCTGGGCCTCTCTGCTTAGGCTGCTGCCCCCCGACCCGGCCCCGGATAAGCAGAAGAAGATGGATGGAGGTATAAGTAGTTCACAGCTTTGCAGTGAAGCTCTTACTGGCCAGACTTGGCTTTACTCACCTGGCTTGTGCGTCCCGTCATCAGTGTGACTGCAGTGATTTGACCTGTTCTTTAACCTTCAGTCTGTTCATGTTACATATACAACATGACGGACTTCAACTTTATGACAGTAAAACATTTACAGGTTCCAAACTTCCTTCTTAATTTTGCCAGATTCTGTGGGAATGATTTGTGATTTACAGTCAAACATCACGGAGGCGGTCTCTCCTGCATGAAGTCCAGTTGCTGGTTTTCCTGAGTGGGTGCCTGCTGCCAGCAAGCTGACTCAGTGCTGTCAAAGCCATAACATCCTCCACAAACATGGTGTGGAACAGCTGTGGGCGTGTCCTCATCTCTCCAGGCTATCATCCACACACAAATACATTTAACCATGTCACCCAAAATACCAACAGTCATTCCATAACTACATGGCCTCTATGACACGTCACGACATTCAACAACAGAGCCTTTATAGGCACAAAGGAAGTTAATAAAACATGTAACACACTGAGTCTATTTCAGGTTTTTGCTCTTTATGTACTGAATCACACTTGTTATTAATCCACAGCATGTCTTTATCCTGTCTTCCTTCTCTCACCCCAACCAATCACAGCAGATGGCCCCGCCCCTCCCTGAGCCTGGTTCTGTTGGAGGTTTCTTCCTGTTAAAAGGGAGTTTTTCCTTCCTACTGTCGCCAAAGTGCTTGCTCAGGGTCATGTTTCCCGCTGTGGAGCGCACAAACATTTATGGATAATATTGTTACCTGATTGTTACCTGACATTTGATCAGTCCTGTAGGTGCGGTGAATACTGCTGCAATATGATTGGACAGTCGTTGTTTACAGCGAGCATATCATATTGAGCAGGCCGAGCTTTGATAAATCTGAGCAGCATCCAACTGTTCTATATCCGTCCGTCCAAGTCAGGTCGATGGAGGGGGGCTGAAGGCTGTCCCAGCTGTCATGTCAAAGATTTTGTACCTGCAAACATTTCATGGCTCAGTCGGCGTCATCATGTTTTGGTTTTGTGGTCGATGTTGAGTCACGATTACAAAATGCTTCCAAAATCGTAGAGTTTGGTTTGAGGTACTTACCAGGCGTTGCCTCTGCGTCCAGGTTAGAGTTTCTCTCCAGGGAAAGTTTGTGTTTCAGAATTGCTTTCCACCGTCTCCTTATTGATTAGACGAAAGCGGCATAAACAAAACCTGGTAGGTAGAATGAGAAGAAAAACAGACTAGTGGTGACTCAGACTCACACACTCGTTTTCTCGCCGAGCTAATTAAATTCACACTTGAGCGCTCACATCCCTGACTTTACGATGCCGACACCGGGAACAGAAATAGGGTGGCTGTAATAGTCCAACCGTCGTTCACCCTGCAACAAATGAAGCTGGATTTAGACGTACATAAACATACCTCGCTTAGAAGTGTCCTGTTTGTTTTTATACCATCTGTATGGCCGTTCTTCCTGAGTAACACTGAAAAGGAAGAATTAACCCTGAAGCGAGCTCACCGAGCTGCAGGCCTCAGGACCGACCTCAGCAGCTTCCTGTTCTCACTGCTCAGGCTCTCATGTCTGAGTGGACGGGGACGGCGTGTGACTCATCAGGTCATGTGATTGGATGTGTTACGTGTCACTTTGATGTGTGTCTGAAAACATACTGTAAATGATCTAAAATAATTCCCACAGAAAAGAGCTGCACAGTATCAAACAAAAGCCCAGGTTTGTGTTGCTCGTCTCTGCTTTTTATTTATTCACTGGTCGCACCGTTTGCAGTCTTCTGCTGTGATCCGTGGATCCTGAATCCTGCCAGAGGGCATCGGGGGAACAGCTGCCGTGTCCTTTCAAGCTCTCGGGGTCTTCCTGAGGCAGCGCCGGGTGCACGCCTCCTGTCAGCGGGGCAGATTAGGCTCAGTGATGTGCTGAGCTGTGTTCGTGGCCTTATCGTCCATGCTGTATCACACGATGAAGCCACCTGTCAGAGGGAGCTCCAGAAAAGTCACCTGGGGTTTAAGGGGTCAGTATGAAGGTCTTTAAATGCCTGAGGTACAAAATCCGTGGTGGACTCGCAGTTTGAAGCTACTCACCACTGAGTTGTTGATGAACGTCAGAGCTTGATGCTTCATGGTGTGGACCAAGTGTAAAAACCTCAGGCTGAAACTGACACCGGTGATCTAAGGAGGGCAATAAAACGCCGGCTGTAGTCCTGCTGAAATGTCAGCTGCATAATAAGTGGAGCGTGGAGAGCGTTCGCTGGATACTCGTTAGTGTTGTCACACACGGAGCGCTAATGAAAGGCTGTTAACTGTAAAAGGCTGCGGAACAAAGGGAGTCGTGGTCGCGGACCAGAGCGGGGAACACGCCTGCTGCAGGAACGTGGGTCAAACCCACAAACGAGAAACTGTTCGACATGAACAGGCGGGAGAGAGAGGCGTGAAACGGCCGCAAGACAACAGGAGACGATGGAGAGTGAAGAGAGCATGAGTGTGAAAAGTCAGTGAGAGCAGAGAAAGGACAAGTTCCCTCTAACAAAGGCAGGAAACCAGAGCGAGGACGACTGCGGCAGACTGATTTATGGAGCTCACAGATGATGCAACCAAGTGATGCGAAGGTGGACAGCTGAGGTGAAGAAGAGTGGCAGGAGCGAGTGTGTGATGACGAGCCAGAGAATGGATAATAATCTGAATAATGTTGGCAACTGGCTTCTTCTCAGATAGTGTTTATTCACACGCCGCCTGCCAGTGAGCACAGAGGATTGTGGGTAAGGACTATGGCACAGTAAGATCCTGAACACAGACACGTTAAAGGCTGCAGAAATCCATGAGAGTGAGGATGATGCAGAGGAGTCTGTTTATGTTTAGGCACCTGAAGTCAGCACGCCACAAACTGCAGTTCCTCTGATGACCACACGAGGCTGGCCCCCAGAGTGCGTCCACCCCACAGACCCTCACGTTAAAATGTTCAACTTTACAGCAGAAATGTAAATGCTGTGAAGCATTTGTTGTTGTCGTTTCGTGTCTGCTGTCTTTTTGCACCTCTTTGGCTTTTTTCGTGTCATTTAATACACGTTTCTTGTCGTCAGCGCAGAGGAGGGAGGGTGGATGAGCTGGACAAAGGATGATGACGATGAAGATGTCAGGCGGGAGGAAACGAGGAAGAGCTCAGAGGAGGTTCGTGGATGTAGTGAAGGAGCACAGAGGAGGATGCTGGGAGAGGAGGTGGTGACGCCTGCGTCTGAGGTCATTTCCTGTTTGTTCTGTTGTTTATCTTTTCCAAGCTCGTGTTTTATTTCGTTTTCAGGTCATCTTCAGTTTCTTTGACATTCTGTTTGTGTTTTTGTATTTCTCATACTGATGTTTTTTTTTCTCTGCTGACATTTTGCATCTTTCTGTTGTTTTTGTGACTTTTGTGCATTTTTCTTCCTTCTGCTGTTTTGTCTCATTTACATCTTTTACCTCTTAGCCGCTGAGCTGTGTCTTTTTCTCGTTGGTGTCTTTTTCTTTCTTGTGTCGTTTTCTGCTTGTAGAGTCGCTGACTTTGGTGCTTGTTTGTCTTCTTGCTGTAATTGTGTTTCTCCCACTCACCGTGTGGTTGTTTCTGGGTTGTTTAGAGTCTTTTGTGATAGTTTTGCACCTTTTCTTGCATTTTCTGTCTGCCTCTGGTCACTTTGTGCAGTTTTGCGACTCAGACATCAGAACAAAAAAAAATGGCAATAAAAGCAAAAAAAAGTGTTCAGAAACTGAAGGAGACACAAAATAAAATACTGTGAAACAACTGGAGATGTTATAAAGGGAAAAGAAATGCACGACAGCAAAGCTGAGAACTACAGAGGCGGTCAGGTATATATTTTTGAACACACATATAACCTATGAGCTCGTTCATAATTTAAGCTCCTGTGGAGCAGGTGGAGGAAAATGTCTCCGCAGTGACGTCAGCAGAGTCTGAAACTATAGATTCAATTATATGGTTTGAACCGAGAGCCGGCTGGACACGACTGTCATTACATTGATTCTGCTCCTGCAGCCACAGTCCATTTAAAGTAAAAGGAAATTACGGTGCACTGCGAGCGGGGCGCTGTCATTTCTGCTCTGCTTGTGTGTTTGACACACGTGCACGCACTGTCACATCTGCGTGCACGTGCAGCACGTGTGGATTTACGGAAATTGCTCAAACCCGCCGTCGCGGGCGTCCGAGCGAGCCTGTCAAATGATGCCAAGTGACGCACGGCGCAGCTGTAGTCAAGGAGATTTGCTTCAGATTTAGCACTCTGTGGATGCGAGCAATAAATAAATAAATAACAGCAGGGCGGCCGGGTGGTTCAAGAGGCCATCGGTTACATTAAAGGTCACCCCGTCGCAGCTTCGATCCGGCTCAGCCATCCGTCCCATTATTACCACAGCAATAATCCAGTAATCTGCTAATCAGGAGCTGTTCGGGCACAGCGTGGAAAACTGAGAAGCAATAAAATGGTAAGTAATTTGCAGATAAACACATGTGACTCAAAGTGTTACTATAGCCTTCTGTCTCACTGAAAAGATGCCCACTTTCCTCAGAAAATCCACAAATAAAGCTGGAAATGTTTTCCAGAGGATCGAACACAGAAACGGGAAGCAGTCCAAATCCTTTTCTTTTAAACAAACATCTTCCAAAGTGTCTGCATCAAACGATTAATACCCCTCTGTGATATTTGTAACGATACTTAAAGCAGACTGTCATCTTTAATTAGGACCACGGCTGTCTTCAGTTTATAATCAGCCTCTTTAAATGGAGACGAGTCCTCTGTGGGCGAATTTCAATCAGTAAAGACTCGTTTGAAAGGCATAAATATACATTAAGTGGTTTATTTGATGGCGCATATGATGAAGAAGGTTTTGGTGATCAGACCACACAGTGAAGTCCTTATTTTAAGGCGACGATGGTGGTGGAGCTGTTTTTTATTTCAATTTAAATTATGTATGACATTAAGTCTCTTCTCACCTGAATGAGTGATGATTGAACAATTGAGCAATAATTGAACAGCACTCTGAACGCTGCCTCACTTACTTCCGTCCGACTTTCATCACAGAGCCAACGTCTGCACACTCGAGCTCCGAGATCTTGACACGTTCAAATATCACAAGATACTCGGCGAGTTCAGCTCAGACGCCGTCCCAGAGGTGAGCTTGGAAATCAGGCTGAATTCAAAGTGAAATTAATTTCACTGACTGAATATTCTGAGTGGAAACAGCCTGGCTGATTTTCTTTCTATTACCAACCACAGCAGTGCAAAACAGACTCGGCAGCTAATTAGGACCAAGCGTAAAAACATATTCATGCATTCATATTCATGTGGTAATGCAACACACAGTTTGCACTTCGTTTGGTGGCATCATTAATGTGCTGCTTACACACAGGTGTCAAACCTCCACACCTCATGCCTTTAGATTTTGCTTCCAAAGAGCCGGACTGTCTTTTTTGTTTTTTGTTTTTTGTTTTTTTTAAGTGAGTTCTCCAAATTTCACAACTCTTTTCCCGTCCTGACTCATTTGAAAGTATATTCTTTTGTTTATGAACCTTTGAGTCATTCAAGGTCAAAACGCCTAACTCACTGGAAGAGCCAGTGTTGCATCTACGCATAAGATCAACCTAAAACCTAATCAATGTTAAATTAGATCTAAATTAGATCAAAGATAACGCAGTTTGATGAAAAATAGTATTTTTGCACCAACACAGTGACTCCCAAAGAGCTTTTAGCCTGTAACCTGTTATATCTCTGCAGCGTGTGCAGTGTGTCCTTAAACACGTGAAGAAACTGAAGACGTGGAAGAGTAAATGAACAGCATCTGAAATTCATGTTCTTAAGAAACGGGAAGAAATCCGGCAAAGCCCTGACACAGGACCTGAGAGATGATCTGCACGTTTAGCTGATTATCAGAAATGTCTCAGTGACTGGCAGCTGTCAGGAAGCCGTTCTTAATAAAGGAAAACTGAGGCATGAAAATTATACAAGAACTGAACTGAAGATCAGAGGAACAGGTCTGATGGAGAGATGGATCCACATAATGGTCAGTATGTAGGAGGAGGTCCAACACTGAGAGTCTGCAGCCATCTGTGAGGCCGGGCGGAGGCTCTGTCATGGTTTCAGCATCATGTCAGTCAGTGGTTTTGGAGATCTTTAATAAACTGATGAATTATGAACTCAGAAAAGGACCACCAGAGTCTGATCTGCTATCTGTAAACTTTGATTTTCAGCAGGACAATGATGCCAAACCCTGGCAGTGCAGTGAAATAAAGTGGATATAAAACACACACAGTATCAGTCGTGGATGGGCCCCCCCAGAGCCCGGGCCCCAGCATTACTGAAGCTGTGTGGGATCATCGTGACAGAGACATCCTGTCCTTGAAAATGTTTCTAGGCGACCTTCACGACTCTGACTTTAAACACAACGCCTCTCATCCATTGACCGCACCTCTCAAGCATCATCTTTGTGTAATGTGTGGAAATGTAAAGTTTCCATGACTTCTTTATTACTTTTTTCCATTAGAAACGAGCCCACTTCAACCCCAACGTCAAATCAAATCAAATCAAATCACTTTTTATTGTCACATCACATGTGCAGGCACACTGGCACAGCACATGCGAGTGAAATTCTTGTGTGCGAGCCCCACAAGCAACAGAGATGTGCAAACACAACAACACAAACGAGCAAAATACAAGAATGGCCAACCTGAAACTAATAAATATATGTACAATATATAATAGTGTATGCATTTCTGGATGTGTATACTAAATATTTTCCTACGTGTGTGTGTGTGTGTGTGTGTGTGTATACACATTTTTACAAATTAAATAGTAAAAAAATAAAATAAAATAATAATAATAATAATAATAATAAAATATATAAAATATACAGAGTTGAATATGTGCGTCCAAACCAGCTTTCTGATTCTGAAATCTCGACCCTCTAAGGGACGATAAAACACGCGCAGACGAGTCCTCTGCGTCTGCAGCGCTCCTGGTGTGGGCAAAGAGGTACTGCAACAACATCCATCACAACATCCATCTCTCTCCTCCTCTCTCTCTCCCTCTCTCGGTCCCTCCCCCTTCTCCTCCTTGCTGTTACCGGACAGACCGGAGCAGCATCCCCGCGTTACTGTAGCCAGGCTTCCTTCAGCTGTTCCCGCTGCACCTGCGTGAGCCGCTCGCCCCTTAAGTGAAGCGAACCCACAGCGCGATCACAGCAGCGGTGCGTGGAACCCGGAGAGGAGGAGACGCGAGTGACCGTGGCCGGGATGAAGCAGGAGCGCACGGACCGTTTCCTCCGGTAAAAGAGCGTAGCAGGAGCCTGGACATCACCGGCGGGAAGCGGAGGCGGAGGAGGGGAGGAATTCGGGGATACAGCCATGGCGACGGGAGGAGGAGGCGGAGGTGGAGGAGTGAGGCGCAGGAGGAGGAAAGCGGGGCTCCCGGGGTTCTGCTGGAAGACCTGCTACTTCCCGCTTTTGTTCTGGGTCGTTTCCGCGTGCGGGGAGGAGAAGACGTTCATCGTGGAGGTGAGTGAGGAGGTGTGCGTGCGTGTGTTAACGTGGGGTAAACACCCACGCCGTCATCACTCCCCGCGTTAACGCGCGCAGGCTGGAGCAGAGAGTCGTGCGGTCCTCGGGATGTTTTTCACGTCCGTGCCCCCCCCAAAAAAAAAAAAAAAATCATCTCCCTCCCCAGCCTCGAACCTCACTCTAAAGTGACAGCCCCCCACCCCCCGGGAGTCAGAGAGGGTCTTTTGTTCCCATCCTGGGGGGATGCCCGCTGCCTTTACTCGTGAACGCTCCTGGTAGTTTTTTGTCTCGTCACGCGTGGATCGCAGATATCTGGCTGTCCTCCTCCTCTGGCTGTGCGGAGGAGGTGGAGGAGGAGTAGGTCCTAAATGATGAAGCAAGTGTGAGAAACTCTCGGCTGGGACACGCGCGTTTTGGGGGAGCTGATGGACAGCTGTTAACCCCCCCCCCATCATCCCCTAATTAGAACTGAGGGTGAATGTGCGCGTGCAGGAGAGCGCGCGTGGCACCAGTCAATAAATGATGAGCGCGTACAGTGAACAAAGCTCCAGCAGCACAGCGAGCCCCTTCCCTCGGCCTCCACACTCCAAATATAGCCTCCCTCCATAATTCATGGAGCTGGCTGGGAGTCGGAGGAGAGGTGCGCGCGAATGCTCAGACCTGTTCTGCTCGTGCACGAGGGCCGGGCTTTGTCTCGGGCCGCACAGAAAGTTCAAGTGTGGAGAGCGCACGTGCGGTCCTGCGATGTTTGCTGAGAGGCAGGATGATACCTGGCTGAGCGTTTGGGTCACGCGTGATGAGAGTGGGTGTTTTCGGCGCGTGGTCTTTGTGAAGTGACACTTTGGTAGAGACAAAGGGGCGCCCGTGGCTGTGCCGCGCGCGGCTGTGAAGTGACAGACCCGTCTGAGCTGCAGCGGTTCCAACTGAGACAAACAACCAATGAGCCGCCGCCGCCCCCCCCCCCACACACACACACACAAACCCGCACCATCGTGACGTGTCGCAGAGCTGAAGGTGAAGTCTTTGTTTAAGGCTCCACAAACCCGAAATATTGTAATGACGCTGATGTGTGATGAACAGAAACACACGTCTCCTCTGACCCGCGGAGCTCTGCAGATATTTGTCTCTTTTTATTTTCCAACATTTTCTTATAAAGAAATAAAAATAACAAAAATGAATACGAGTTACTCAGGACGGTGTTTGTTTCAGCTGCGTTTACTCAACACATGCTGCAAAAACATTATCAGTACTCTCAGAATAGTTGTTCAGTTTCATTTGAATGCCTTTCCACAAATGTTCCGCTCAGGGTGATGTCCCCTAACATCTCGCTGAAAACTTAAAAGCCCTCTAAATTTTAAATGTTAGTGACTTCATGGAATAAAATGGAATCTGGTCTTTTTCATTGTTTTTTCATGGAAAAAATAAACATCAACGACTTTTTATCAGTTTTTAAAAGTCACCGCTGTTTGCCTTGTTTAAGTTTCAGCTGCCTTTGGTCAACATTAAATGTTCGATGTGACATACAGTCTGTACCAAACACAGACTGTATGTAAAAGATGGAAGCAGCCACAGCATTTTTAAGCTGTGGCTTTCTGACTTCGCCATGTTAGTTTTCATGGAGCCACAAGTGGCCACATGTGTTTCGCAGTAGTGGATTACTAAATTATCAATACTAGCTATCTTAGTTAACAAGCTGCATCCATAGGCTGTCAATCAGAGAGGCCACGCCTCTAATAATGCAAAGTTTAAACCTTCATTCAATCTAAGCAGATGAAAAACAACAGATGTTATTTATAAAAACATTTTCAGGTCCTCTACAGTTGTTCTGAAAGTATTTATTTATTTATTTATATATATCAGGCTGTAAACAAGTTTATTTGAGCCTATTTATTGCAGCCTCTGCTGGACGTTGGAGGAACTGCAGTTTTTGGCAGTTCATCACGTCATTTGTTTCTTACTGTTAAAATCGATGCATTGTTTATATTGTTTGCTAAGTTTTTGGGGGTTTTTTACATTTTGAGGCTTAACAAACAACATGTTTGTGCAGCAGCTTATTGCAACATGCCGTTAAGTTTCAGGTTTAAACGACTTCTAGCAGCGGTGTAAATAAGTGCACGTATGTGCCCTGAACTCTAAACTGGTACTTTCAGGATTACAGGGTTATTTTAGAAACAACTGTCAGATATGAGTGTTTAGTTGGAGGACGCGGTCGGGGCTGAGAAAACCACTGAAGCTCGAACTACTGAAACCCCTGCAGGGAAGACGTGGGGAGGCAGCGGACGTGGAACCGGGTGACTCCTAACAGCTTCGGTCTTGAAGCTCCAGCCGTCACATGGATTGTGGAAGTTGTTTGATTGCTGATGTTGTGTGCGTGTGTGTTTCTGCCTGAGCATGCTGAAGTCTTTGTGTGACAGCTGAGGCTGCAGAGGTCACATCTGTGCAGGCCTTCATGTTTTTCTGGGAAGCTTTCGATCACGTCACAGGTGCCGTTTATTCATGTGTCTGCTTCACATGCTGCTGCTCATCATGTGAAAGTTTGAAATTGTGAGTTCTCCTGCTGGGATGTAATGAGGTTTGCAGTCTCAGTACTTGGAGGTTTGGGAGGAAGGCTGTGCCGTGAGTCTGTATTAGCTCGTTTGATGAAAACGATGCGTTTCCTGATATTTCTAATCCCGCAAAGAAAAGCGAAGCTTATTTTTGATTAGTGAACACACAATGTTAAAATTAAAGCTAATTCTAAAACAAAAGGGCTTTACTTTAATTTCATTCTCATTAAACGCCCTCTCAGGGTGAAAGAGAAGCAAACGAAGCAGAGGGTTATTCTGCACACTTCTGTCAGCAAACCCCCCGAACACTGGTGCAAAATGTAATAAAGAAATTGCAAGTTTACGCTGAATCACAATTTCCAAGTTCTCCATATTAAAAACATTTGGTCTCACCCTGAAATACACAGGCACATTTATTTTGTCTTTGCAACTTAAAGTGACTGCCTTCAAATAAATACTGATGCCTTTAAATAAATGAATGACATTTAGCTACTCCAGCCTTAAATATACTTCTCTATGCAGGAGAAATCCTGTGACATCACTGATGTGAAAACAAAACACTAGAAAGCTTCGTTTTGCTCATTTCTAACCATGAAATGTTGCATATTGATGACTTCAAAGAGAGCAATTAATAGATGAATTAAATAAATAAAGTTTTTAAATGGATTGTTTTGCATGGATGAACTTTTTCTTCATTATAGAGACATTAACCTCCTAAGATCTTCCACTGCATTCATTTTTAATTTCTCTTTGATATTTGGGCTGATTGGGGCCCGATGAATGTAAAAACAAAGAATTACCAGATTTTATTTTTTACCTTATTTTTGTTTTTAAGAAAAATAAGAGCCACATATGAGGATATTCGTTTAAGATTTTGATAGAACAGTAGCAGCATAATGTCCTCGTAGGTGGATATCAGGCCCTTCTAGAGCAAAATTGAGTATTTTGGTCTAAATAACCCAAAATGTGTGGACGCCAGGTCCTAGGAGGTTAAAGCTCTTAATGACGTTCTACCTTAAATGGTAAAAACACGGAATTGAGTTTTTATTTAACGGTTCTTCTTGAAAAAATCTTTTAAAAATGCAAATAAATGAATAAATGCAGATGTGAAAACCACCACAGAAGCACTCATTGAACTAGTATCAAAGTTATCGATCTCTCGACACTCAGCCGTCACTCCGAACCCTTCGGCGCCTCGTGGCCGAGCAGCGACCTTCAGGCTGCCGCGGTGACACAAACACGCAGCCCTGCAGCGGTGGGCACGCCGCCGCTCAGGAGTGAAAACACAGATGCTTCTCTGTGCAGACAGGCAGAGAAAGAGGGGGAGCGGAGGCAGAAGGAGGCTGACTCGCTCGTCCGCGCTCCTTTGTCTGTTCGCCTGTTTACACAATTGGTCAAATTTCTGCAGCCTGCAAACCTACAAATGTGTTTCAATCCAAGGATTTGCGACTAGAAGAAACAAACAACTGTTGTGTGGGCCGGCGCTGCTGCTGCTGTTGTGCTGCTGCTTCATAAACAGATGATTAACCCAGTGTTAACCAATGTCAGGTTAGCAGCCAATCAGCTGAGTCACTGTTAAACAAAAGATGTTTCTGGGTGCTGAAGACACTGAGCGGTGCAGCGTAACATTCATGCCCCTTTGATTCAAAGTATCTTTGCTGGGATTATAACGCTGTGGATGTGGATAATGACACCAGTGGTGGTGACGTGGCAGAAATAATGTGAAGATGACGATGAGGAGAACGTCCAGGCCTAGTTATCGTGATGGCAGCGGTTTGTTGTTATGACGGGGAAAGCACGTTTCCAAACCTCTCTAGGCTGGTTTTTGTTTTTCTCTTCCCTCCCTGGAGGAGAGGAGCGCTGGGGGGGAGCGCCGTCCCTGGAGGCTTATAAACACCACATTACACCTGAGAAATGGGCTAAACGAGCCTGCTGTGCTGTACTTACCCGAGCCCTGTGTGGGCGGGTGTGAATTCGCACCTGTTATCGATAAGCTTTGTCCCGATTTGCCATCGCTGGAGTGAAGTGCCGACGTTATTCTTCAGAGTTTCCCGATCCACAGTGTTGCCTCGGTCTTCCTCTCTCCCGTCCATCTCCCTCCTCAGCCATTGTCTTCCTCACCCACCCTTTGCCGCTCGCTCGGTGCGAGCTGCAGCTGTAAATAAGAGGAGTTGTCACTGTGCATTTGATGAAGGTATTGTTCTGTCGGGGTGCAGCGAGCCGAGGACAAACTACATTTGAGGAGCCGTTTAAAGGACTTGGAAGCAGAGATGCGGTGGATGGTTGGCTCAGCTGAACTCAATCAACCTGCCCTGTTTAATAATTTACGTGCTTTTCAAACCGCCATGATATAAATTCATAATATGCACGACTGCCTGATGTGCTGCTCCTTCTGTGCACAGTCTGATGTGTCACTGGCAGAGGAAGGACTGTCACCGGTCCTCGCTGTCGTGATTGACTGGCAGAGCTTCTTAATGTTCTCAGCAGGATCACAGCGTGTTCACACATAAATGCCTTTTGCCAAACCTTTCCAGGTATACATCAGCAGCAGTGTCTTGACACATTAGCCATGTTTACATGGACGCGCGTAACCGGATCAAAGGTCTGATGGGAATAAAAATGCTTTATGTAAACAAGCCAGTCAGAAGATTTTCAACATTTCCAGGTGGTTGCGTCAATCATTAATTGGATTTGTGCAAACACTTCTTCTCATGTTTGGAGAGAATTTATCCTTACGGTGCAGGTCAGTTAGTTTAGTGGTAGACGTGGTGGGAGTGACAGAAAACTGGTCTGTGTTAGTGTGAGAAATCCTGACAGTCGGAAATCACAACTTCTACTATTTCTGGGAAGATGGACAATTCTGCACGTATCAGAATTATTGAATCTGTTGAAACCTTTGATCCACAAAACGCTCGTCAGGATCGGATCACCTTGGAGCTCTAATCTCAGTTTTAATCAGATTGTGCACGCGTAAACATGGCTGCCATCCAGGGAAACGGCCCCCGGCGGGAGCTAACGTCTACAAAGACGCATCGGTCTCACGACGCGAGAGAGGCGGCACAACGACGTCTGAAAGTTCCAAATATTTTCAGATCTCGATTAATTGCTTGGATCATAAATGCGACTTCCAGGAAGTAAACTGTAGTTTGTAATGCGACGATTGTGGTTGCACCAATGCACAAAAACCGAGACGTGCTGTTGACATCTCAGCTTCTTCGTTGTGTTTCCGTAAATGTTCATGAAATGTGAAAATGTGAAGTTTGATCTGTTTTTACTCCATATTTTTATTTTAACTTGTCATTTTACACCATGCACGGTCCCCTAATCTGGAGCTCTGAGCTGTTCCCTTATTTAATGCTGCAGAATCATTTGTCCCGTGCTACGGTCACATGGGGGGAAAAGGTCAGTGATCACAGTCAGATCGAAGGAGACAGGTGGAGACAGTCTGTCTCCCATCAGTTAAGTCAGTTTGATAATATGATTATTAACTGTGACAATCAGTGAAAACCACAAATCAGCAGTTATATGGAACCTTAAGCAGAACCCAGCTGTGTGGAACCCGTTCAGTCGAGTGCAGAGATGAGTTGTGTTCATCAGCACAAACTCAGATTAACTGCAAACCGTTTCCAGCGTGTCTGCGAGTGATTGCAGTCGGTCTGAGTCGCACCATGATGTTGTGGCGACAGGTTGCCTCTGACCTGTGCAGCTGCTTTATGATTGAAAGTATTAACTCAGAGATTGAAGATGCTGCACATTCAGATCTTTTAATATTCTGTTTTTTTAGCATCTTATGAACTTTTTAATGAAGGTTTATAAAATCAAGTTGCACACAAAGGGGCCTAACAATATTACAGAGGTTTTTCAGACACGATTCCCAGCACAGAGGCCGATTAATTCTCAGTCAGGTGGCTAATTGATTAAATCGAGTAATTGTTTCAGCATCCAGTAAAGCTGGTGTCGTGATGTAATCACAAGCGTAAACAGCAAAACACCAGCAGGACTTTAATGGAAAGCCATTGTGTAAGACATACAGCAGTCAAGAGGCTGTTAGATGGCTGTTAATACCACAGCACTGTGTTTTCTTGCATCATTAGGCTGCAGCTTTAGATGAGAGTCCTGCAGCGCGCTGGAGATGCTGAGCAGGACAGAAATGTGAGTGCCGTTCTAATTATAAATGAATCCGTGCGTGCGGCGAGTAAGAGCATCTTGCCTCTCCGCGAGTTCCCCGGGTGCGCCGCCGAAGGATTACGCTTGATCAGTGTGGCAGCGCAGGAAGAGGAAACCATTTCACACCAGGATGTGAACTTAATTACGCTCTGCGCCTGCAGCTGGGCGCATCATCCTGGTGTACCTCTGCAATGTGCATCGCTATCGTAAACTAACTGATCTGTTTGTCAGGAATTTTTACTGTGAACTTTCAAAAATAAAGCGAAAACACAGGCGTGACGCGCAGGGCTGTAAGCCTGTTATCTGATTATGGTGCGTCTGAACAGAGCTCAGAAGACTAGCATTTGGAAGCTGACAGCAGTTTGAACAAAGCAGAAGTACTTCCCACATCCCGTTGTCCATCACTCAGACCTCCTCTTCCCTTCTGCTTCATCCATCCATAAAATCTCCATTGATCTGTTGATAAATCTGTTCATCCATCTGTCCATCAATCCTGAGACGGCACTGCTGACATCGAGCCTTCGCTGCATGCTGAAACGATGCTGAAGTGATGCGGTCACATCTTTGCTGTTAGACGTTTTGGATCTTGCGTTATAAACTGGATTAGCAACGTACGCTTTGATCCGATTGATCCAACCGAAGTGCAAAAATCAAATCGCATAAAAATACCAGAGAAGCCGACCGTTCATCCCCACAACCCAGCGATCCGCCCCTCACACCGACCTGATCTACAATCTGAAGACCGAGGAACACATTTTAAGAAGTGCCTTATTTGGGGAAAACATAAAAGACGGTAGCTGCAGAACGAGAACAGCTTTGCTCATCGAGGCAGGAGGAGAACAGCAGCTTGTATAGTTGAACATGTGACTCGGCGGAGTGCACGTTTAAAATGAGCGTGAGCTCCATGGACCCTGTTGAACAGCCGCCCTGAACCCTTTTACATTCTCAGCCATTCCCTGCAGGTTGTGCATTAACTTTTTATCGAGTGGACATGAGCAGCTTCAGTCTTTCATCGGTTTTTATTTTTTAAAGCGGGCGCTTGGATTAAATTTAAATTTTCATGCAAATGACCTCTGAGCTGCTTTGGACCTGTTTCACTTTAGTTCTACGAACCTTTAATTCTTTATAACATTTGGTGTAAAATAATTCACTCTCACATAAACACAGTAGCCACTTCATCTAATAATGCATGGCTGCAGATACTTTATTAAATCTGATCTCAGTTCAGCGCTGTGTCTTTCATCATGTAATAAACGATTACTTTTTATGATGGCCTGTTCCTCAAACATCAGCGGGATCACATGTTTTATTGTCATGTGAGCACCAGCATGCATCAGAAGCATAAAATGATGCCGTCAGAATATACATGATAACTACAACAATAAATAAATGGGTAATAATCCTCGTGAGAGCAGCTTTAGGCAGTGAATGGATGGATACACCTGAGGCCTGTCAGACACCAAAATCACATTTTTATGTTGGTATATTTTAAGTTGCTTTGAAGTTTGAGAGCCGCGTTTTTACCATAACAGCTGAACTTGTTTCTTATTCATGCAATCTGTAAACAACGCTTAATAAAAGCTCAGCTGCTTAAAAATACGCTTATAAAGTTTGAAGCTTCAGTCAAAAGAAAAATGAAGTTTCGTTCCCGTTCCTCTCGTCATATCTTTCTCATCTGTAAATCTTCTGATTAAAAGCACCACAGAGGAGCTCGGCCTTTTCAAGCAACAACAAACATTTTACCAGAAATGACGCCTCAAAACGATAAATCTGCCGATGGTTGCTGATGGCTCCCCCGTCCCGTCTTCCAGTTGGATGTGGCCGGGATGGCCTGACAGGAGCATCACCGGTATAGCTGCGCACCTGAAGGGCTTTTTAAATTATTGAGGATGTTGTGGAGGTAAAGCTTCTGCTCCCGTTGACTCACGAGTCTCCTCCGTTTCCACAGCTTTGATTCACACCCTGACTGATGCTGGATTTTCGCTCACGCTCGCAGCTCTAGGGAAGTCGATCCATCGAGGCGGATGCATCTGAACGGCTGCTGGCCGCATTTCCACGAAACGTTTCTCAGATGTACTCGTGTGTGTTTTGCTGTTGTTGCGCAGCTGCTGCAGAGGTCTTCACTGTGCAGCGGGGAGAGGTACCTCCAGGGTTACCCCTGTGTTTTTGGTGTTCGCCCACATTACAGGGCCACATCTGCACAGAGACTTATGCTGCACAGCTAAGACTCACTCCATGTACGTCCAAACATATGAATATACATTTGTAATTATGTGACCAAAGCACTTGACGCGAACATTCAAACAGTGCTTATTATCGTGTCTGTTGCTGCTTTTCTAATATTACACTTCTGATTATCTAAGTGGACCTGTGCATTTTAGTAATTGGTTATATTCTGTCTCTTAGTTAGATTAATAAGCACCGGGTGGATTTATTAAGTTGATAACCAGCTTCATGTGACCACTTAGCCTGATTGCTGATGTTAGGATCAGTCAGATATATCCCGTGTATCTGGAGCCTGCTGTGTATTTCCTGTGGTGTTTTTCTTTTGTTGGTTTTGCAATGAGGTGATGATCCAGACACCAAAGGGGGCAGAACAACAGTTACAAAATCAAATACTTTATTTTCTGAAGTCTTGCAGTAAACAGAAGGTGCTGTGGGTGCGAGGCGGGATGTCCAAAGGTGGTGCAAAGGATCCGAACTCTGCAAATAAATTGGAAACAAGACAAAGACTGAGGGAGCGCGCTCAGACTAAACTCTCAGAGAAACAGAGAAAGGCTCCGGTGAAGTCAAAGGAGAACAAAGGATGTAAAAAAAAGAGAAGCCACATGAGGAGCTACCCTTCAAAGGAAGCGGATCCAAGATCACACAGAGGAGCAGTAAGAGGCAGACAGGAAGCACAGGAAGAGGAGCAACACCAGCCCTGGATTGGAGAAGGTGGCGATGTAGGAAAGCTGTTGTTTAACATCTCCCAGCTCTGCGTCTCCCTCCTCTCTGTCTGACAAAGGCGAGCAGCTACGCTACATCCTGCACGCTCTGATCGTCCGGCACGTGTGTCGCCGTGTACGGCGTGTGAGCGTTATATGAAACCACAGACATGAGGTCATAGCTGTGAGCCCATCAGTCCCACCTGGGCGTTCCTCAAAAGGGTTTCATATTACATAAACACGAGTGTTTTCTACGTTAGACGTCACGTTGAAGTGCAGCGTGTGAGTCCATGTGTGCTGCAATTGGTGTGATGGAGGAGTAATTATTTACTGTGAGATGTAAACAAACATTTCCTGAACATTCACAAACCTGTGAAAAGC
Organism: Aulonocara sp. 'chitande type north' Nkhata Bay; assembly: GCF_057382095.1. Lineage (NCBI taxonomy): Eukaryota > Metazoa > Chordata > Actinopteri > Cichliformes > Cichlidae > Aulonocara > Aulonocara sp. 'chitande type north' Nkhata Bay. The sequence goes on along the minus strand of NC_141348.1, from coordinate 49,041,392 downwards.
TGCCGGCTCTGGAACATCTGACAATTTATGACCCTTGTTTTTGTGCTGGAGCGTCTGTAGCCTGCTCACTGTGGATGGTGCTGATCACAGTGTGTTTACATGTAAACGCAGAGGCACATAAAACCAGACCTGTTTTTCTGTGAGGGCAAAAAAGTGGCAATATTTACATGACTAAAAATAGGACAAATATGAGAAAACAACAAAATCAAGCAAAAAAAAAAATGTTGGTAACACTGACCTGTTTTCAGCACTAAATTTGTTTCCTCATTTTTAACGTGATGTCGCACATTTGTGTCTGGACTCATTTCAAAGTCACACTTTGAACATTTTGTCCGAAAATGACCATATTTGGACAGGAAGCCATGATAACTGCCAATCAGTGCTCAGGAACATCCAAATAAATCCACGCCTCACAGTTACCATGGGGCGTGGCCTTTTGTAGGACCCGCCCCACAGTAACTGTGAGAATCTGAGCTTCAGACTCACGGGGATTCTTGTGCATGCACTGATCTGATTATCTAAAACTTTGACCTTTCACATGAATGTTAGTTATGGAAGTCTTTATCAACAAATCGATCCAGCTGTGAGCTGAGCCGGGAGACGGCTGAGTGGAAAGAAAACCTCTCAGGTCCCACAGGGGGAACCTCCCAGAATGCATCGTGCCTGAAGAAGTGCTGTTATTTTCAGTTTGTGAAAGTTTGGCATTTGTGAGTCTGAGCACACTCGCCAGCAAACCCACTGCATACACCTGAAGCTCGGATTGGCCCCGTGGGAGTTTAACCTTTGACCTCTGCTGTGTTACTCCTGCTTTCTATCAGTACAGCTCAGAGTCAGCATTTCTGAAGCTTGTGCTCACGCTCTCCTTCGAGTTGGCTTTCTCCTGAAGTTCTTCAGCTCACCGAGTCCGTCACTGAGTGATCGACAGATCCGACAACAGTTTGCATTGTTCTCTCTGAGCTGCCCTGCAGGGTGTTGGATTAAACCACTGACAGCGCTTTTGGCTCAGTCACGGATTTCTCTTCACGCGTTTAATGCATGAAGATGATCATCTTCAGTTTAATTTGATTTTTGGCCTCAAGGTCCGTTTATTCATGTCGTCTGATTTCTGTTCGTGGTGTGTGGGAAGAAGGGGAATTTAGTTTGCCCATCCCTGTGAGCACAGACGCTGTTACTGAAACATGAAGCAGCAGCTTCTTCAGGCTGATCTGATGAACAAACGTCACAGAATGAAGCTTCACGGCTCAAAGTTAAGACATCAGGCCTCCACAGTCAGGGGTGAGAGGTGTTGTCCATAAAGGACATTAGCTCGGCTGACATCGTCCACTCACCAACCTCCTCTGTGGAGTCTAGGGGCCTGGCCAGGACAGAGCTGGCACTCATTACTAGTCTATTAATCTGTGTCTTGTCCCTCTCCATCAAACAACCACATAGAAGCCTGCAGAGGCCGTCGCTGTGTCGTAAAGTGTCCTCAGTCCCGACTCCCTAAAAGACGTCAGCGTGTCCTGCAGACAGAGCAGACCTGCAGATCTTTCATGCTGGTTTTCTGAAGCTTGAAGTGACAGTATTTGGAGGGTGGAGTACACAAGTACACACACACCTTTTAATCACCTCTAAGCAACAGATAATTAAAATCCTAGAATTTCGCCAAAACTGGAGGTCAGACTTTGTGGACGTGCTTTAAAATTTACTGCACAGCAGCCACATTATAGGTCAGATCATTTAATTACAAAGGCTCCAACAGCACAAACGGTCCAGTTCAGGGTCTCCAGTTAGCTAGCGGACCGCTAACAGCTACGGCCATCTTTGTCAGCACACCTGCCTCTCTCTGCGGTCATGCCGGCATCTTTCAGCCTCAATAAAGTTTAAATTGGGTGAATGAAATCCCGCTTTGCCACCTGAGATGTTGTATGAAGGGGAAATTAGCTACAAAGACCAAAACATGTTTATTTCTCCTGTAAATTTCAGGCATTTTAACATTGGGTCTGACTCACTGCTGCAGCCAGCCTCAAGTGGACATTAGAGGAACTGCAGTTTTGGGCGGCACAGCGTTGGCTCCATTTTTGAGCCCCAGAGGCTGCTTGGAACTGACCGAATGTTACTGCAATATGTTTTAGAGAGAGGCTTGGAAAGAGACGCGCGTCCTGCAGGGAAGTGTGTCCCTAATCAAAGTTGAGTGATAGATTTGTGTGTTTTCAACAAATCCGGGCATTTTATCAAGTGGAAAATGGAACCAGGATTTCTGTAATGAAGGTGCCAGTGTAGGTGTCAGGAGAGGAAAACAAGCACAGAATATAAAATATACCTTTAATTCTGCTAATTTGATTGTAATCTGGCTTTTGATGGTCCATCAGGGGGTGGGAGAGGTACAGGAGTACGGCGTGTGCTGGTTTTCTGAGGAAGCAGATAAACGAGCAAACCTGGTGATGAACATAAGTGAATACTGTCAGCTTCAAACACTGAAACATAGAGAACAACAGGATGTGAGTAATCTGTAAGTCTCTGCACACAAGAGAAAGCTTCGTTCCATATTTATTTATTTTTCTATCAAGTCACATCAAATCAAAGCTTCCATCGAGGCTGCACGGCACCAACGGTTGGAGCTGGTGCCAGGAAGCCAAAAATAAAGCCCCCGTTCAGGCTTTTACAATCTCTTCAGGTGCCCCCTTCAAGCCACAGCACTCATATTCAGCTGACGGATGAGAAGCCACAATCAGACCGACCCCCGAGCTTCCGAAATATTAGGAGAAGCTGTTTGGAATTTCTTTTTGATCATCTTCGGCCTCGTTGCCCTCATCTTTCTAAATTTCAGTTGTTTATTTGAATCCTTTATTGTTGCTGTTTTAAATCTGTTTTTGTTTTTTGTCGTTCTTGTTGTTATTGTGTTGTTCGTTGTAGTTTTAAGTGTCTTTGTTGTGTTTCTGTGTCTCTGCGTTGCCATTTTAAGTCTTTGTTCCTGTAATTTTGGATTTCTTTGTTGTAGTTTTCGGTGTTCAGAATTTCTTTGATGTCTGTTTTTATTTCAAGCGTTTGTTGCTGTTTGAGTCTTTGATGTTGTTGTTTTTCTTGTCTTTGTTCTTTCGTTGTTCTCTTGTCTGTTGTTGTTATTTTTGAGTCTTTGTTGCCGTATCTTTGAATCACGTTGCTGTCTCTTTGTTTCTGAGACTGTTGGATTTTGAGTGTGGTCATGTTTTGGGGGTTTCCTGTTTCATTTCAAGCTTGTTTCTTGTCACTTTGATTCCTTTAGTTGGCAGTTTGAGCGTCTCCGTTGTTGCTACAAACTGTAGTGGTTGACACATTTCCATGAAGAACTGGGACTGATGTAAAAATAATCTGCTAAATCAAACGTGGGCTGACTTCCTGTGGATAACAGAGTAGCTGAAAGCAGTTTTTTGTGGCTGGTTGAGGCTTTGTTGGCATTTTGAGCCTTTTTGTTACCGCGTGAGGTGCCTGTTGTGTTTTTGGGTTTCTGTGCTGACATGTTGAGTCTTTGTAGTTTTAAATCTGTTGTTTGGAGCCTCTCTATCATCATTTTGTGTCTCATTGTAGTTTGATTCTATCTGAAGACTTTTTTTATGTCACTAACGTGAATTATTTGAGTCAGTCTGGTTCCTGATGGTTGAACAGTTAGTGAGGGAGACGCATCGTCCTCATCCTGGGTGGAAATGATGTCCTCTTGTTTGTTTCTCGACTCAGTCGGTTTTTACAGTTTCCAGGGTGAAAGCCCTGACTTTGTACCACATGATGAATCTGATCGCATCAGGGATTTGTCTCTGGATCGTCTCCTGCTGCGTCTCGCTCGTCTAATCAGGCTGAAGAGGCAGAGTGCAGAAATGATGGGAATAAATTTCATTACCAAACATCTCAAATTCTTCCTCTTCACTCCGATCTTTGTTCTCCGAGGGAATCCTTTCTGACAAGACACAATGCCGACTTTTCATTTTCTGCACAAATATCAAATTGCAGCAGCAGACATTAGCTCTCTGGGACAGCGAGCGCTGATTTCATTCATTAATCACTCACCGCACGGCACCGCGCTCTGTTTTGACTCATAAATTGTGCTGTGGAATCATATTACTGAGCGTGGTGTTTGTAAAAACAGCAGAAGGTGAGTCCAAAAGGATTCACTTCCCTTTCCTGACATTTCTGATCAAACATCATCCCTGAATATTTTGGTGCTTTCATTTTCATGCTACAGTGAAAAGGGAAGCACTGGACCTCATGCTTTAGTGCAAACTGACGCTATCGTCTCTCTGCCATAGCTCAGACAGACTCACTTCCTTCCATTATGTGCATCACTGATACTGAACCAGTGCACGGTGCCAGCCGGTATGTGATGGCACCATGGGGAACCACTTTAAAACAGTTCTATGAGAAAGCTCCAAGTCTTAATAGGAATTATGGAAAATTTCCCATAGCATCAAAAAAATAATGATTTATTTTTTTAGGGGCATTTTAGAACTAAAATGCTAAAACATCTGCTTTTCAGATGTTTTAGGGTTAATATCAGGTCCTGTGGCTCCATGAATGTGAACTCTGTAGAGTGGAATATGTGTGTGATCTCTCACAGTGGACTCTGAGGCCTGTGGAGACCACATGTGTGATATATTTTACTTACAGCTTCTCATACACAGAGAACACAACAGTCTTTAAAACAGTCCAGATTAAGTGAATAGCTTCAGAGAGATTAAAGCTGCAATATGGAAAACCTATATGAACGTCAGTGTGATATTCCTGACCACCGAGTACAAATGCAAACTAGAAAGAGCAGCTTTCTCCTAATAATACAGGCCTCTCGACTAACCTTTTGTCACGGCTGCACCAGCGTTAGGTGCACCCAAAATTTTCAGCCTTCATTTAATAGCTGTCCATAAGTTACCGTATTTTTCGGACCATAAGGCACATTAAGCGAAACAAAACAGTCAGATGAGATAGCATAGGTAAGCATGTCTCCGAACAGGAGCCATTTTGTGGTCCTTATACACACATAATATAATATTACGTTGAATCACAGTACGTATCACTCCGCGAGGCTCCGTAATGCTCCAACAATCCATCAAGCGGTGCGGCTTCGTAGCTTAGCAAAGTCGAGCTAAAATGTTTTGACAGATTTCTGAGCGCCGTGTAGCACATGACATCAGTTCGAGGTCAGTAAGCACAACCAGAATTCATACATAAGGCGCACTTTTGAGGAAATTAAAGGATTTTAAGTGAGCCTTATAGTGCGGAAAATACAGTACTGAACATGTTCTTGTGCTTCACTGAGCTGAAACTTAAACTTAAAATATTATGAGATGTATCAAATAAAAAGAAAGTCAAAATTAAAAGTGCCTCAAAGGCTTCGAACTGAACATCTTAATATCTGAACATCTTACCGTGGGCGTGGGCATCTGAGAGGCTCCGCCCTTGACTATCTCTGATTGGTTTACACCACGATATGGGCATAATGCATGTCTGCTGTTGACCACACAGAGACTTTCAGAGTTGCAGAGACTGTTTTTTCAGGATGTTTAGTGCAGGGAAAGATTTGACGGAAGAACTGAGATGAATCTGAGCTCTCTGCCAGACTATGCACAAAGTAAAATGTATGAAGAAAATGGCAGATTAATAATCGTCGGCTTCTCCTGGTGATCATCAGAACAAGTAAAACACGCTGGTCCTTTTCACAAACTAATATTAGAGAAAATATGCAGCATGCTAAACACCCGCTTATCAGGCCGTGCACGGTGTTCGGACGGGGGAAGCGCCTGGCGGGTTGCACCCATTGCACTCAAGCTGCGACGGTAAATAGTTTAGCCGGGGGAGACGAGGTCTATTTTTATCGCAGCAGACAGACGGAGGAGACACACTGGCAGGCTGACGCACAGGTTGAGGCTTCGGGGAGAGACGGCCAATCAGGCTCCGAGACGGACAGGGACGCAGCCAATCAGGTGGACGGGCAGACAGGTGGACACAGATGCAAACAGACAGGCTGTTACAAACCAGGAGGAAGAAATATCAGCGCCCACAGCACATTTTAAGTGGCTTTAGTGTTCCTGCAGGGCCGGCGTGGGCACATATCAGCTGTTAGTCAGTTAATCAACGAATCAATCAGAAGAAATGTTCATAAAGACAAAAATATCTGAAGACTTGCTTCCACCAAGATGTCTCATTTTGTAGTTTTTCTTTGTTGTGTGTGGCTGCAGAGTGAATCTGTCGAGGTTTCAGGCAAACACTTTAATGATTATGAGGCTGCGGTTTGAAGTGCCGTTGAGAAATTACGATCTGTCCCGGTTCTCGTTCCGGGCCGTAAAACAAACAGCACATTAAAGAGTGAAGCCTCCTCTAATATCTTATTCTAATCTTGCATTAACAGCGCATTAATGCAGCTGTGCCTTCGCTTTGGCTGCGTCTCATGCTTACATTAGCCGATCTTTTCATTACCTGTCTTTAGCGTTAAGGAGCTCACTGTGACTAAAGTGGTCTGCATGAGAACCCTGACCCAAACACGGGGCCCTAATGGAGTTTCATTAAAGGTCAAAGAAAGTATTTTCTTCCTCTTTCCAGGCAGATCGATCCGTGTTTGGAGTTAAAGATGGATCCAGACAGACCCTAGAAGACTGGCAGCTGTAATTGCAGCAAAAGCTGGTTCTACAAAGTATTGACTCAGGGGGCTGAATAATTGCGCACACCCCACTTTGCAGTTATTTATTTGTAAAAAATATTTGGAATCATGTATGATTTTCGATCCACTTCTCACGTGTGCACCACTTTCTTTCACGTGGAATTCCAATAAAATTGATTCATGTTTGTGGCTGTAATGTGACAAAATGTGGGAAAGTTCGAGGGGGTCGAATACTTTTGCAAGCCACTGTACATCAGCGGGCCTGAACAGATTCACCTGTATTTGATTAGAGTTGGGCATAAACAGCTTGGTTGGCTCCTTTTCACCATGATACTGTCGTTCATTATTATTATCATTATTACAGCTAAAAGGAGAGCTTGATACAAACAGCTGATGAAGATGAGTTCATGGTCATTTTTGAAGCATAAACTGTAAGTAAAGAAAAACCTCCACCCTTAGAAATGAGATAATTTCTTGCTTTTTTGAGAAAGATGTCACACAAAGATGTTGCACAGTCCTCCACTGATAAACAAATAGACAGATTAATTTATATTTAAAAAAAGAGTTATATCCATGGTCGTAACTGAGGAGCGGGGTTTGTCCGGCCCAACTGTTGTTTTATGAGTTCGTCGAGTTCCTCCCATAAACTGTATTTAAAAGCTGGATGTTTGTCATTGTTATTGGTATTTTTTTAAACCTCATGTTGGCTTTTTCATTTTTTTTATTTGTTTAATTAGACGTATGAATTTGGCAGCTACAATTTAGTGCAGCAGGTAAAGGATTACGAAAACGTCCAGACGGTCTGTTGTATCATCAGTAGGGATGGGTATCGTTTAGGTTTTATCCAATACCGGTGCCAAACCAGTACTTTTGAAACGGTGCCGGTGCTCAAACGGTGCTCAAACCGGTGCTTAAAGAATGGAGAACACAAAATTGGTCCAAAAACCTCTCATGTTCAGCTGTTTTTTTGTAAAAAGATAACAATGTTAGCCTTTTCTGCAGCTATGGGGCATATATGGCATCACTCTTGGCTGGAAGCAGTGCTTAAACAATGGAAAAAACACAAACTTTGTCCAAAAACCTCTCATGTTTAACTGTTTTCCACTTTTCCTTTGGTCATTTTAGCCTTTTTGGCCAGGGTGAAGGGAGCATCTGCCATCAAACAAGAAGACAGCTGCATGTAGCTATGATGATGTTTGCTAGTTCACCTTACATGCATTAATGTAATAACGTGGTTAGCCTACTCAACGTAAATTACACACGAACAACATGAAGCTACTCACGCAGAGAAGAACGGCTGCTGCTGCATCATCATCCTCATCATTTCTGCTACACTGGCAGGGCTAGGGGCCAGGACTCTCCTCTTCGGGTTTTTGGGGGATGTTGCTAACTCCAGGTCCGATAACAGGCACCACACCTGCAGTAGATGTGCTCGGTGTGAGGTCTCGCAGCAAGCTATCAAATACGGCGCATTTCTCGGCTTTTAAAAAACCCGCTATGCGTCGCCAGGTGTTTCATCAGATTCGAGGAGTTACCTCCTTTGACAGTATCACAGTATCAGCTTAAAGCACTTGTTGCTGCTGAGTTTGCATCTTTTGCTGTGAAGTACAGCCAGACTTTGACCGCTTCGCCTTGGACATTTTTAATCTGTAGCTCTGCTCTAAAAGAACGCACGTACCTGGACCCGCCTACTATCCTCGGAAAGGTAAAATGATTGGCTAGAATCTAAAGTGTATCACAGCTCAGGAAAAAAAAAAGCACCGAAATAAAGCACCGAAATGTGCGCTGCTTTTCGGTCTGGTTACTACCGTTTATGACAGAACCGGTACCCATCCCTAATCATCAGATATTTGCATTAAAATGTTTCAGAGCAGAAATGCTTTCCAGACGTTTCGTTTATTTCTGCTGTAAAGGTGGATGTTTTAACGTGGGACTGACTTGCTGCTGGAGCCTCCAGTGGACATTAGAGGAACTGCAGTTTTTGGCTTAATTTTCTTAGTCAATGTTGTGGAGACATGAAAATAAAAATGTGGCATTTTTGAGCCAACTGAAGACGAGTTTTGGCATCCTGATATCTGCCCTCGCATCCTCCTCTGAATATCTCAGAGAACAGTCACGATTTTCTGCTAAAAATGGTATGAAAACGTGATTTCTTCTGCTAAAATATCTGATCATGCTGTCTAATGTTCATCTAAACACCGTGTTTAATCAAAGCTCAGTGGAAGTGTTCATGTTGCGTCTCGTTGACAGGAGCCTGGATGTGAATCCCGGTGTCTCTGCTGTAGAGCTGTGTGCTTTGTATACATACATTTCAAAGCAGTAATCCTTTAGCCGGCAGCCTCCTTCTTCGTTTTTCATAATTTAATGTCAGAGTGAAAGATGAGTCACCTTCTGTAAGCCGGACACTTTACTGTAGGCTACACCTTCTCATCAGCGAGCCGAGCAGAGGGTGACTCAGCTCAAAGTGACTATTGACCCCTGAATAATGGCTGCAGAAATTAGAGTTCACGCTTCATTTTGTTTTGATTTGTATTTTGTTCTCTGTCATCTTCAGCGGCCTGCGGGGGGTTTCTGAAGCTCAGGTTCAGAATCAGCCGCCCCCCACAAGCAGCAGCAGCAGCAGCAGCATTAAAACGGGCTGCTGCCTCAGTGAGGCCTGAATCATCAGCATGCAGCGCTCACTTGCAGCCTTCATGCAAGTACAATATGATTTAGCACCATTAAAATATTGAAATTAAAGCACTTCTCTTGTTGTTATTGTGTTACCCTCGTGGTTTTTATTTGCGCTCATATTTATGGCTTTGTTATTTTATGCTCCAGTAGCTTCATCTTACTTTCCTTCCTTCGTTCTCTCCTTTTTCCTATTTTTCTTCCTTCCCTTAAATGTCACCTGCATTTACTCAAAAACTGACAAAAGCATGAACAGTGAACAGCTTTTCAGTGGGTGGCAGGTCCGCTGTATCCCTGCAGAATGTGGTTATGGCTCAAAGAGACGTCGTCTGAATGCAGCATCTCCAGAACGCCCTGATCTCAGCATTAACGGAGGTTATCCGTGCCGGGTAGACTGCACTGTTGGAAATAGTTTATTTTGATGCTGTTTTTTTGCAAATTGTGCACAATAGCATTTATTTTCATTTTTCCCACAGTTTATAAAAATTAGTGTTAAACTATGAAGACAGATTTCCTGTGGTTGGAAACTATTTTGTGCAATTTTTGTGTTTACAGTTTTGAGGGATAAACCTCTGAAATTTCTGTAACTATGTGTAGAAACCAAATGATTTTCAGGTTTTTGTAGTTTATTGCACTTTTTTCCAGTTTATCTAGTTACTATGGACTTAATGCATACATGTTATTAAAACTTGTGATATAACGGTTGTATTGATACAGCAACTTGAAATGCTCCAATAACTGGCACTACAGCTGTTAAAAAGATAAAGATAATGTTGGACTTTAAAGAGTTAATTGTCATAATGTCCCACAGAGGAAACTCAGACTATCCTCAGCGAATCATCTGCCTCCATCTCACCCTATCCCAGCATCCTCTGTGGTCATCCTGCCTGTCAGCTCCATTTGCCCAGTAAATCCACCGTCTCTTCTGTGCACACGTCCAAACCGATTAACTTCAAATTCAAAATGAACCGCTATTTCTCCAAAAGAAAGATTTCCCAGTTCTGGTGTCTGATATTAAAATGATTTGCACATATCAGCATTTAGCACAGCGTCACGTTTCTGTCTACATACTACAGCAAATACTACAGCGGTGGTTAAAAAGGCCCAGCAGCGTCTCCACTTTCTGAGAGTGCTCAGGAGGAACAACCTGGAGGAGAGGCTGCTGGTGACATTTTACAGAGCCACCATAGAGAGCATCCTAACGTACGGCATAACAACATGGTATGCAGGGTGCTCAGCTGCAGACAGGAAAGTACTGCAGAGGGTCATCAACACAGCCCAGAAGATCACTGGCTGCTCTCTGCCCAGCCTGGAGGTCACTGCAAACTCTCGGTACCTCAGCAGAGCTGGCAATATCATCAAGGACCACTCTCACCCCAGCAACCAACTGTTTGAACTATTACCGTCAGGCCGACGGTACAGGTCACATAAAACCAGGACAAACAGATTCAGGGATAGCTTCTTTCCCAGAGCTATCACCGTAGTAAATAAGCACAAAAACAATTGAACCTATTCCATACCGTCACTGTCATTATATTATGCTGCTATTCATACTGTCATTATATTAATGCTGCTATCCTGTATATATTGTACATACTATTGTTTGAGTACTTACGATTGTTTTTTTGTACTTTTTATATTTTACATTTATATTTATTATTGAAACTTGCACCAAGGGAGTGGCACTCCAATTTCGTTGTACTCTGTACAATGACAATAAAGGCTATTCTATTCTATTCTATTCTATTCTGTCTCTGCTGCCTTCTGGCTCGGCCTCCCTCGATGAAAAGACTGTGACAGGTGTAACTTGTTGTCAGGTGTTTCCTTCTGCATGGATTGTCCACAGATATCAGGCCAGTGGGCATCTCCCATGGTTTAAACTGCCTCTCCACACCTGACAGTGAGGGCAGCCGACAGCAGACAGACATGTCTGAAACACGTCTCATTTATTCCCTTCAGTAGACGTAAAGTTACTGAGAGTTCTAGTATCTGATATTTCAGACCCTGATTGTTGAGCAGTAGGAACGTCTCTCTGTTACCAGAATCAACCCTTGAAGGCCATAAATCATAAATCTTTGCCTTTTTCTTTTAAGCATAAGCAGCGTTGAGGCTGGAAATGTGCCGCTGCCTGCCTCAGTCCTCCTCTCTGGATAACGGTTCGAGTATTTTGTTCATTTACTAAAAGGCGTGCCGCCGTGGCGTCGGAAACTCCCACAACGTCTAATGAATCACCGCTCGCCTGCTGCGAGAGAGCATTTGTCCCAGTCAGATAAGAATATGAATTAAACATGTTCACGTGTGGAGGGCTCAGTGCTGGAGGTGATTTATGCCGCTGCAGTCCCGCTGTGTGAGGCGCATACATGAAGCACAGAGGTGGTTTCGTTGTAGTTTCGCTTTCCCAACTTAGACTCTTCACAGCGGATCATCGTCCTCTCCCTTTTCCCGTTCACTCACATGTGCTTCATTTGTTTTAATCTCATTTAATATCCATGATATAATAAGACACGTGTTCTTGGATAAGTGCAACCAGTGACAGAAGATCCATCCAGGTTCTTCCAGTTACCAAAGTGAAGTCTTAGTGGCAGTTGGCAAAGCAAGAATACTTCCCAGTGCCTCCTGAAGGATCCCGATTAGCTCCCAGGCCAGATCCCCAATGAGTGCTGGGTCCTAACTTCTCTGAATTGGACATGCCCAAAGAGTCTCCGAAGGAAGGCGTCCCGATCAGATACCCGAGCTACCTCGGAGGGTTCCTCTCCACTCTGCTCCGAGCTCCTGGAGAAAACTCATTTCGGCTGTTTGCATCTACTCGCTCTTCCGCTCATTCCCAGATCTCGTGACCAAAGTTGAGGACTGTAGAATGATACATGGGAAATAGGAGGCTCCGCCTACACTAATCCACCTGTCAGCCTCACCTTCCACTTTTCCTGCCACATGTGAAGAACAGACAGTGAGATTTGAACTCTTGAACTTTTCTTGTGAGTTTCAGAGACGCTAAAAGTGTTTTTGATCAGTCCGCAGTTCAAAGAAGTATGGAAGCAGCTTAAAGTGAATTATACACGTAACGGTCACTCGATTGTGGCTTCAGAACGCCTCCCGCTGAAGTTCTATTCACTTCCATTCAGAAAGCACCATCTTAGTAGAAATACTAAGCCTGTCATTTCTTCAGCAAGCAATTATGGCCTCCATTGATAAATTCAGGCTCTCTAATATGTGTGCCGCTCGTCCTGTGGGACATTATTGGCCCATTAATTAGATTTGAAGGCTTACAGGAGGCTTTGCTGTCCGCGGCGTGGTCGTTGGTTGACAGCTGTGTGACAGAAGTCGGCCCGGACGCTGTCCTGCCTCCAGCTGACGGAGCTTTTATTTAAGGGATTATTTCTTTCTACAAAGATGATTACTTTACCTGTTGTACTGTTGTTCTAGCATCACTCTGGTCTGAGGTAGAGAGGTTTGTCCTTTCAGACTGTGAAAGCTAACACCCTGCACCAGTTATCTGGTAGTTTCTGGATTCAACAGGAAATGATGGCTCTGAACAAAAGCTGCAACTCTGAGCTCTTCAGTGAAAACACCGGGTGGCACTCGGTCCATCTGTGGGCTGGATAAAAGCCCAGAGAGGGTATCATGTCAGAACGAGACCTCGTAAAGCAGAAGGACGCATGGGCTGTCAATTTGACTCGGTTTCAGTTCAGAGACAAAGAAAATCTTTAAGTCATGAATCATTATTTTAAAATGGGGACGTGTTTAAAGTTATGGTCAGTTTAAGTGTTCAGAAAATAAATGTAAGTGAATGTAACGTCCTCTGAAGTGATGAAAACGTGTGTGTGTGTGTGTGTGTGTGTGTGTGTGTGTGTGTGTGTGTGTGTGTGTGTGTGTGTGTGTGTGCGCTCACCCAGCAGCTGCCAGCTCAGAGGAAGCAGTTTGAATTAAATAATTCACCAGCTGCTATTATACAACAATTACTACACTTCCATCAAAGCTCTGAACACACACAGACGTACACAACCACATGGATGCACATGTATGAGGACTCACAGACACGGTGACCGGTGCAGTACGGGGTCCTCAGAGGCCTCACAGAAGCAGAAAGTTCAGTATTTCAGTGCGTGTGGATTTAAAACGATCGTAGCGAGGCGCTCGGAGGACAACTTCAAAGAGGCGTTGAGATCTGAATCAGGTGTGTCTGAGGCCTGACTCACGCTCATTGATGTGGACGAGGACAGCTGCGCACAGCTGCACACCATCAGTTGCTGTTGTTGTTGGGGCGATCGTGGCTCAAGAGTTGGGAGTTCGCCTTGTAATTGGAAGGTTGCCGGTTCGAGCCCCAGCTCCGACAGTCTCGGTCGTTGTGTCCTTGGGCGAGACACTTCACCCGTTGCCTACTGGTGGTGGTCAGAGGGCCCAGTGGCGCCAGTGTCCGGCAGCCTCGCCTCTGTCAGTGCGCCCCAGGGTGGCTGTGGCTACAATGTAGCTGCCATCACCAGTGTGTGAATGGGTGGATGACTGGTTGTGTAAAGCGCTTTGGGGTCCTTAGGGACGAGTAAAGCGCTATACAAATACAGACCATTTACTTTTTTCATCTCTGCCCGGATGGCTCATGCACGGTCGCATGCACTGCAGTTAAAACGTGTAGGCAGGCAGCTCTGCTCAGTGACAACACATTGCAGGGCACATGGACTTTTGCTTTTTGCCACTTGGACCCGAGCAGACTGTTATTTCCATTCGAAGCAAAGGATGGCCTTGTGTTACTGGCATGTTTTTAGAAAAGCACCAAGGGGAGAAAAGAGGAGTACAGCTGACAGCTGGGCTCAAATAACAGTAACATATTTCAGGAAACACCTCTAAGGAATATAATTTCACTCATTTTCCTCCTTTATTTTGTTCTTCCTCTAGCGGCTGGTTAATTCTGGATGTACTGACCCTGTTTCCAGCTGCTCCTGCAATGGATGACATATTAGTGACTAACCGTGTGTCGTGGATAGGCTGATCTCATCCATCAGGTCATCCTGTGGCTTATCCAGGTCCAGCTCGTGGGTGCCGCAGTCTAACCCTCAGTTTGTGACCGTAAATGAGGGTAAGCTTTGCTTTCATGCTCAGCAAAAAGAATTACTTTATCCTCCGCTTCTAGTAGCTGCTGATGGTTTAGAGATTTTCTTTAATATCTTAACCAAAGGAAAACTTTGCTTCACATTTGTCTTTGAGCGATGCAAACACTGGAACAGAAAATAAACGCACCGGCTCTACTTGAGCTCTCAAAGGGCTTTTTTACAACATGACTCGTTCGCTTTTTTCTGCGCCTGAGTGCTTTCAGTCTAACATCAAACACTCTGATGGAACCATCAGAGAGAAACTTAGACCTCAGTATCTTTGGCACGCACAGCAACCAGGGATCGAACCACCAACCTTACCGTTAGTAGACGACCTGCTGCACCTCCTGACCTGCAGCTACCCACGACTGTGAAATAACGACGAGGGTGAACCGAGCGGGATTCAAGCTAAGCATTTCTCAACTTCCATACGAGCGACTGAAGCGGCTACAAATAAATGTATATGTTGATTGACATTTGACCTGGTAATAAATCAATTAGGTCACCTAGGCAACCAGAGCTTGGAGCTCCTACAGGTGACCAGCCTTCAAAGAGATGTACGACGAGTGAATCACAGCTTTAGGGCTCACGTTTGTTTCAGAGGCCTGGAAATATTTCCCGGTCCTCACAAACCGAACGGGCTCGTTGTTCTCGTTGTGTCTGTAATTGCAGAGTTTGGCGTGCACGCTGCTCCTTACTGACTCGTTTCCTTCTCACAGTGAAACGTAGGCCTGCCAGATGCTGTAAGAGAGTTTGTGTTTGTTGCCCGGAGCTCAGATATGTTTCTGTTTTTTATTGCCTGAGCAGATGGGACAGGATGAAATCACATGAATCAGATTTAGATGTTTTGTTGCAGTGGAAGTTGTCATCGCCACAGATTTATTGCAGGGGAGCTTTTAATTGGATTGTAAGCAGTCAGTTTCCTCTCAGCTCATGGACCATGTGGCACTTTGTGTCTACATTTACACTTTGGATTAAAAGCAGATCGGCACAGAGTCTAAATAAGTTAGCTAAACAGCGGAGTTACAGACCAGCTCTCACATCAGAAACCCTGCATCTCAAATCTAAACACATGTGAGCATCAACAGCAATTAGCTGTCCAGTAAAATGATTGATTATAATACAAGAAAGACACGCTCATGCTGACTCGTGTTTCCTCTGTTCAGACTAGAAATATGGAAGAGCATCTGTGCTTTCAGGATATGTTAAACTAGCTGCACTATTTTAACTCTTTAAAATGTTATTTGATAAATAAAACCATTATTTAAAATTATGTTTACAAATTTAGATTTTTTTTTATCTCTACTTCTGTTTATTATGTTTATAGTGATTTAAATCTTTATCTTTGCCACATCAGTTTCACTTATTCTATCATATTTCTGACTCTTTCCTCGAAATCTTGTGGTTTTAATCTCTTCAGCGTCACCTAATAATTCATTGTGTTGACTTATTGGCTTAAACAATGACCTCACGTGCTTTGTTTAATTGCAAATATTGTAATTTAAGCATCATGTGGTATGTGTTATGATTTGATGCTATATAAATAAAATAATTGAACTGAAATCTCACGATTCTCCCTTTTATGGAAAAATGTTCCCTAATCTGTCTCATGAGTGGTTCAATAATCTTAAGTTAACGTTGGTCAAACGTCGTGTTTTTCACACTCAGGTTTTATCTTGACTGACTTTAATGTAACATCATCTTAGTCGTGTTTTCCTGCTCGACGCGTCTTCGCTGGGGGAAACGGGCTTCCATAAATGCCCTCGGTGTTGGAAAGCTGTGGTCGGGCCGGCGTTCGCTTTTCTGGGCCCGGACTTGCTGGGAGAGGCTGCCTCGCTCTGAATTATTAATGACCTACTGTAGAGAACAGCTCAGCCTCCCCCCTCATTACCTCACCCGCCTCTCGTGTCCTCTCCCTCTGAAACCTTCTGCCTCTTATCTCTCCGTGCTGCTGTTCGCTCTTTCAACAGCCTCCTTTTTATTTTTCCATCTTTTCTTCTTCTCTCCTCTTCATTTACCCGCCTTCCTCTCTGCCTTTCCTCGCTCTCCCTCCGGAGGCTTGTGAGATTGTGTTATGTCACATTAAAGAGACAGGCGGCTGCTAAATGAAAAATACGACGTAATAAGACTCATCCGAGGAAAACTGTGGATTCAGCATCGATTTTGGATCGGTGTGAATTCGATTTTCTGGGATTCGGAGGAACTGGCTCCCCAGTTTCTCTCCGACATGTTCAATGTCTTCTTTTCACTCACCCTGAATCTTTTTTGTCCGCCTACTCGTTACACCTTTTTTCTGCGTTTTGAACTATTGTTCCAATAAATTGTGGTGTTTTGAGGCCACAGGAACCTGAAACTTGATGTAAAAACTGAACCAGCTATTGGCAGCTGCATGTTGCTGCAAACCTGCTGATGTGCAGGAGTTATTGTTGAATTACTTGAACACTGAGGGAAACTTTAATGTGCGATTGTTCTCTGGGGCTGTAAGCACAGCCTGTTTTGTAATATTTGAAGGGTTATATTGTTATGATCAAAGGTTTCCTCAGCAGGTCAGAGGGAGACCTGTGAGACCCTGCAAGGAGCGTGGATTTGAATCCAAATGGCAGCTGTCAGCTTATTGGTGGGAAGGTGGGGAGGGGCGGTGCTGCGGGCGGTGCTGCGCTGACATCATGAAACTCAAAGAAATGTCACATTCAGCTGTCTGCAATTATTTTATAAACGTGTGTGTCTAAGGCAACCAACATGACAAAATAACTAGCACACCTTAGTCTTTAAGTTACACGACCTGGTTACATTTGGCCTGCGGTTCAGCACCATGGACACTACCACAGCTTTCTATTGTGCATATGGACTCTAGAGAAGTCTATGATGTATGTTTAATATGTTTCTATAATTGGGAATTAAGAAGGATCTACAGTAAGTCTGTTGTGGCTCTACTGTCTAGCAGGTTAGTCCTGTGTAACCGACCTCTTCTGTCCGTGTTTCTCTCAGACGTGGCTGAAGAACTACGGCTACCTGCTGCCTCACGACGTTCGGACATCAGACCTGCGGCAGGAGAAGGCCATGCAGTCTGCCGTGGCCGCCATGCAGCGCTTCTACGGCATCCCTGTGACGGGAGTGTTGGATGAGACGACTATCGAGTGAGTAATCGGGACGTTTCCGTAAAAGTGGGAAAGGCAGGGCACTCCTCGTGCAGGCGGGGACCGTTGCATCATGAAGGGCATGTGGTGTAACATCTTGGCCAAACCAAACATGCGTATCATAAAAAATGAGATTTCCATACCAGATCAGTCGGAGGTAGATTTAATAGCCTTCGGTGCTGTTGGAAAATCTGCTACTGTTGGTCAAACACGAAGGACGAGGAAAGGGGGGAAGGCGTGTTCACAGGCAGCGAGAGAGAAATCTGACAATCCCGTTAGTCAGTTTTCATCTCTTGGCACTATCATGATCATGTGTATTCAATAATCAGTAAATATTGTATTAATACTTTAAATAACTGTGTAAATGTTCCTTTTGTATGGCTAACACACAAACGACACACACTGTATTATACTACATGATATTATTTCTTTGCAACTTTGCTCATTTCTCAATAAGTGAATCTTTATTTTTATTCACAGTCCAAAAAAATACTTTGGTTAATCTGGGTTTTGGTGCTCCTCACTTCATCCTCTACCTGAAACAAAACAGTAGCTCCTGCGCCTTTAAGGCTCTGCTCCATGAAAGCCTGCTGTGTTCTGATTGGCCAGCTTCCAGAAGCCTACTGAGGGGCAGCACCCACTGCCTGTGAGCTATGCTTCTTGACTTTGGTGTGTCTGTAGCAGTGATCTCCAAACGATGGACCACACTTACATTTACCGTTGAATATTTCCACTTAAGAAGAAACAGAGAAGCTTCATTTTCTGATCGCTAACGTGACCACCCACCAGTGTAACCAGTTTAAAGTGTTACACTCTTCTGTTTTTGCTAACCTGAGCGTCTCTAGCTGCTCTGCATTTACTAGCTTGTCTCTGACGGCGTCCGCCTGCTGTTTGCTGCTGAGCGCGTCGTCTGAAGCTGTTCTTCAGATGTTTTTGAAGCGTCTGAAACAACGCTGTGAAAACGATACGACTGAAGCAGAATGTAAAGCGTGAGCCAGAAATTCAAAACAATGATTTAAAGAATCCGAGGAGCTCTGCGAAGCTGAGCGTTGACCCCCTTTTGACATTTCACAGACACTTAATCCACCCAGAAGCAAGCAGCCTCACTGCTTTCAATTTAAATGTGCTTCCTCTGCTTCAGCACACAAACTGCTCTCCACAAGTGAATCTGCTTCCTGTGGGTGCTGCTCATCCTCACATCATCTTCAACAGTCTGCTTTTTAAAATGTTTTAGCAGAAATCTAATGGCTGTCGTTATGTTCCAAGAGTTCTTTGGAAGATCGTGCATCTCCATTAAACTCAGAGATTATCAGTCTTATCACTCCCCGATATTCAGTGATCAGCTCTAAATGTTACAGAGTTAAAGCGCTGAGCAGCACGAGAGGCGGGTGCCTAAAAGTCACCAACACTCTCCCAGCTCGATAACTTCTTCCAAACGTCCTCTACACTTAACATCAGCATAAAAACTGTGTCCCGGGAGCTTCCGAGCACATCCTGTATGTCATTCTTATTTCTGATGGGAAAAAGCAAAGCTTGCTAAGGAGAAGTTGGTAACCAGAGCGTCAGCAAACATTCGAAAATATCTCAGCACACTTGGTTGCCCCCTGTTGATAACAGTTTTAGATCAATTCTGTAGTTTCATTACCAAAAGTACTTTTAAATGGCCTCACAGTTTACACGTAGTTTACATCAACATG
The DNA here is from genome assembly GCF_057382095.1 of Aulonocara sp. 'chitande type north' Nkhata Bay. Lineage (NCBI taxonomy): Eukaryota > Metazoa > Chordata > Actinopteri > Cichliformes > Cichlidae > Aulonocara > Aulonocara sp. 'chitande type north' Nkhata Bay. The sequence goes on along the minus strand of NC_141348.1, from coordinate 49,022,203 downwards.
TGAAAGCACCCAGGTTCAGGCGTCCAGTGAAATCGATTCTTGTGTCAAAGCAAATATGTGAAACTGCCGGCTGTGGTGCGCTGCTTTGGTGAATAATGAACAGCTAAGAGAAAATAAAAATGGCTCTGATGATTAGCAGACATGAGATCGTTTAGTTGGTCCTGTAACTGCAAATGCAAAACTAATTCATAACCATCTCCAGCTGTGTCTCCCCTAAAAACAAAGCTGCTTGGAATAAACACGGTTCACTGAAATTGTTGTTCAGCTGAAACCACCCAGTCTGTGCCAAAACACTAACATGTTGCTGTTGTGTTCAGGTGGATGAGGAGACCTCGCTGTGGCGTCCCAGATCATCCTCACACCAGCCGGCGGCAGAGGAACAAACGCTACGCGCTGACGGGACAGAAGTGGAGAGATAAAAGGATCTCGTACAGGTGTGCATACCTGACTTCATTTTCCATAATGAGCTCTAAGATGGCAGTAACTGAGCGCTCTGAGCTAACATGGCTATTAAAGAGGCCGACACATGTTAATGGGATGCTGAGTGAGTGTTTCTTTTTCTTAATTCTCTGTTTCCATCTTCATCCTCCCTCTTTCTCTCCCAGCCTGGGCTTAATGTAAATCAGCTGCGTCCCAGGGTACCCTGAACACATCACGTATCCATACATTACATCCACCCACCTACATCTCTCCGTCTTTATTTCTTTATGGACGTACGGTAAAACCCTCGGCTGTGTGATCCAACCAGCAGCTCGGCCGTGTAATGTGGGTCTAATGCAGATTAGAGCCATCCCACGGGACTCTGAACGCATCCCAGCTCCTGCCCACTTTTTCTCTCTCCCGTCTCTCTCTTTGTCTTCTACTTTAGTTCTCTCTGCTTCTTGTTCCCCGACTGCGTGTCTCTCAAATTCAAATCCAGCTTCAGTGCCACGAATCAAACTGAAACAGTACTTGTGTATTTCCACAGTTTCTTGGTAAAAATGACCAACAGTAAGTAAACACTGCTGCCCTGAACGCCTCAAATTCAAATTCAAATTTTATTTGTCACGTACACAGTCATACACAGTACGATATGCAGTGAAATGCTTGGACAACTGCTCGTGACCTAAAGAAAACAAAAAAGGAAAGGCTATGAATAAGATAGGAAATAAATATGAAAAATAAAAAAGGGTAAATTTAACTAGGAAGGAATAAAATATAAATTAAGGTTAAAAATGAAATAACTGTACAACACAAATTAGAATGAAGGGTAAATTTAACTGGGAAGAATAAGATAAAATATATAAATTAAAGTTGAAAATAAAATAACTGTACAACAAAATACACAATATAGAACTATATAAGAATGTATGAAGAAATCTAAATAAATAAATACACAATAACAGCAGCTGTACAAGTATTAACTGGAAATGAAGAATATAATGTCCAGTGTTGTGCGATCCACATTATGTCTTGTAACGCTGAAAACTAACTTAAAAAACAAAGACAAAGAAAAAGTGGTCGGAGCAGTCGTGACGGCAGCCGACCTCACCGGCGCCATCTTGTTCTTCCTCGTTTCCATTCTCTGTTTCTAGTTTCCGCTCTGGGGACCAAAAATCCTTTTTTAGGGAACTTTAACTGTTTGTGGCTGTTTTTAATAAACTGCCTCGTCGTAACTGTTAAAAGCAAAATGTTCCTTATTGAATGGGGCTGTGGTTAGTTTGTATTTGTGTATTTATCAGGGGCCACGAGAGGAGAAGCATAGCACCAGGTTTAGCTTGTCGTGGAGGTCAGCAACAGTTAGTGTCTCGTTCTCTCTCGTTGAGCTCATTTAGTGTTCAGCATTCACTGTTATCTGCTACGACTTTCCAAATACTCCAGAACTCTGTGGTTCTGCTCGATGAGCGGCACTTGTGAGTCCAGGATGAACCTTTTTTCCCTCTCTTGTTTCAGTAGAAAGGGTTTCTGCAGAGCTTTAATGCAGTCCTTCCTGTAAGTCTCAGTGACATCACAGCATCCTCCATTTTGATTTGAAGTGTGATGCGAGCAGCAGCCTCCTGATAGCTCCACCTTCATCCACCACGAGTTCCCTTTCGGTATCTCTTTGTAGAAATCCTTGTTTCTCTGTCATTTTCCAGCACCTCTGTGTGAACATTATTTATATCTCTGGTTGGTTTTGTCGTATCGTGTGTTCTCGTTTCCTTCTGGTTAAATTCATCGTCTCTGCTTTTCTTCCTCTCGCTGAAATTTTCCACGTCTTTGTTTAATTCTGTTCTTCTCCTGCTTCAACATCTGAGATCAAACAGTTTCTTATTTAGATGTTTGAATCCCCTTTCAGCCTCCTCTTGCTTTTCCTCCACCCCCGTCTCTCCACACCATCCCACTCAGAGTTTTATAGGTCTAATGTAAATTACGCAGCTCCCGCGAGACTCTGGGCCCATCCCAGTTCTGCTGCTTTACTGGGATCCACTCTACAACGTTACATAAAACCCACAGCGTGCGATCGGCGCTATCCGGTTACCCCTTACTGCATCTGAGTCTCCTCGGGCCTCCTCGTGTTTCACCTGTTATCTGCTGTCGCATTCTCGCAGTGTTGTCTTCAGCTCGGCTGCCGTCGCTCGAGCCGTTTGCTCCAATCATTTCTAACTCGATTGTTCTTCTTCCGAGGCACCGGCCCATCTCCAGAGCCAGACCAGCCTCCTCCTCTTCCACTCACACTCTGTGATATGGAGCCAGTGTTTAGGCTGGTTGTGCTCCATCATTTACGGTCCATGCAGTATTCATGTTCACCTGCCAAGCTGCGCTTCGGGCCACCTTACTGTCACATCCAGGATCCTTTGCATGAATTATGGGCGTACCTCTGGTTCACTGAAAGTGCAGGAGCTGAGCTTAAGCTTCCAATGCTTCATTAACTGGAAGCGGAGAAACTATGAATGATCTTTGCAGCTCTGCAGGTTGAATGTGAGCAGCCCTTTGCTAAAACCCGAGTATCACGAACTCGTTTTCATTCGGACTGCAGAACGTTTCCATCCCACACACAGAATTACAGGATAGTTTCTCTGAAGGAGACAAAACTGCTCTTAAAATCTGTGTTGAGAAGAACGATGAAGAAGCTAACGCTGGTTACAGGTCTGTCTGTTCCAGAGAGATTCTGGTTTGCAGCCCTTTGAATGTGAGAAATGAACTGAGCGGTTCCAGACTCATTTGTATTTATGCATTGATCTGAAGATGTCAGGCTGACTGAGCCACTGTAGCAGGAATTTTAGCTCAGATTAAACTGTAAGATGTTCCAAGCACTTAGTGAGATTTTACTCTTCATTGTAGCTAAAAAGCAAATGTTATTTATCCAGGGTCAAATCACAACAACAGTCACCTCAAGGTGCTTCATATTGTAAGGTCGACCCTACAATAACACATACAGAGAAAAACCCAACAATCATATGACCCCCTATGAGCAGCACTTTGGCGACAGTGGGAAGGAAAAACTCCCTTTTAACAGGAAGAAACCTCCGACAGAACCAGGCTCAGGGAGGGGCGGGGCCATCTGCTGTGATTGGTTGGGGTGAGAGAAGGAAGACAGGATAAAGACATGCTGTGGACGAGAGACAGAGATTAATAATAAACGCTAAAGGTTTAGATTTAAGGCGGTGAATCATCCAGAGGAGCTGCTTTTGGAAACTCAGCATACGTGTACATCTACACAACAACTCCAGAGAGTAGCAGCAGCTCCCACACAGTGTGCTCCTAACCTTATTTTGCTCTGTGTGTATCCAACACATACCCGGCTCACATGCTGCATCAAAACAATACGATCTGAAGGTGGTTGCCGTTCAGTGCGCTTACCTGAGTGACAGCGATGAGCTCAGACAGGAGGATTTTTTCTGCCTCTGCTCTGCATTAAGAGGAATTTCAGGGCTGCATGTAATCACACCCGCTGTTCGATACTGTAGCTGCAGGATTATGCAACTGCGCATCTCCAAGTGAAAATTTCCAGTAAAGCCTCCGTGCAGAAGGCAGATATTAAGAAGAATCGAGAAGGCTGGAAAGAAGAAGAAAATACAAGTGAAGGCCAAAGCAAGTTGAGAGAGCACTCAGAAGAATGTTTCCCCTTTTATGCCGATGCCTCTGCAACTAAGCAAATTCATTAAAAGTCAATCAAAGGACAGAAACAAAAGAAGAGAATAACTGCATTTAGAGCTGCTCCGACTGAGCTCAGCGATGGATTGCGATCAGATAAAGATGTTAAAGCTCCTCTAAAGGACGAATCCCTTCAGCCGTGTAGAAATTTGTGTTCTTTGTGAAGCATTTCCATAAATTCTGATCCGTATATTAGTGAAGTATCCAGACAGCTGCTGAAACCTTTTCCATGAACTTTGATCCAGACGGTGAATTCCCAGATTCACGTGACTCTTCCCTGACATGCAACTTATTAAATAATTCAGAATTCAACATGTGGTCAGACGTTTGGTGTGATTTCGCATTATGGATTCTTTTCTCATTCTCTTGTGGTGCTTTGTTGGTTATTGTTATTATTATAACAAGAGATTAGTTCTTAGGTTTGTGTTTAGTGTAGGTTTAGTTCTGTGTCTAGTCTGCGTCTTTGTGTAATGGTTTCTTGTTTCCTGTTTTATTGTGAAAGTCCGTGTCTTATTTTGCCTCCCTTGGCTCGTGTCGTCAATCACTTCCAGCTGTGTTCCCCACCTGTGTGTAATCTCAGTGTTCTTCTGTGTGTATTTAGTCGTGTCTTCTTTTGTTGTAGTCGCTGGTCCGCCTGCTTATCTCCTGTGAATCAGCTGTGTGTGTCTGCTATCAACCGTCATGTGCTTCCGGTCACCCTTGTTCGTGTTCATGTTTAGTAGTTTAGTTTTTTCCAGTATAGTTTAGCTTTAGTTCTGTTTGCCATCTTCCACTTGTGTCTTATTTTTATAATAAAACTCCTTCGCACCTCAACGAGTGCCTGCTTGGACCCTCCTTTACTTTCCTCCACACGGTTCATCCCTTTCACTGTGACATAAAATGTTTTCGCAGCACACATATTCATGCTCCATTCAGGATTTATCCTCCTCACTTTGCACCATCAGCAGGTAGATATTAAATTATTCCAAATGAAAATCATTTTTGTGCCTAATCTTCTCTTTGGTGTTTGCAAATTGTGCTAAAGCTAAGCTAACTAGCTAAAATTATTTTACCTGGTTCAGTAACTTGCATCGTCCTGCAGCTAATGCTAATGCTAATGCTCGCCTACGTCTTAAAAATGTTGTGGATGATGGAGGAAAGTATTGGCTGTAGGAAAGAAATATGTTAAGGATATGTTTAAAATAGAGGCTGTAAACACAGATGATTTCAGAGTGGACATGCAGTACTATGCAGATGCCTCATTCCTTTATATCCTGCTGGTAAAACAGGAATGTCTTTAAGTATATTTGGGAATAGCTCTCCAGGCATTCTGAGGGACATCCAAAGCTCTCCTTTGGGTGTTTCAGCTTCTGCTTCAGGAGTGTTGAGGTCCGGGCTCTGTGGAGGCCAATCCATGGCTGACAGTGTTCCACTGTGTGTTTTATATATTGGTATGCTTTTATGGCACAGGCCGTGTGTTTGGGATCATTGTCATGTTGAAAAATGAAGCTGGTGCCAATCAGATGTTTCCAGATGTTTCTGCATGGTGGATAAAAATCTGATGTTACGGTTCTGTGTTTATAATTCATTAGTTGTCCAGCGCCACTGGCTGACAGGGCGCCCAAACCATGAGCCGTGAGAGAGCCCCCACCCTGTGGGAAGAAATTGTTAATTGCAAACGATAGTGACCTGTCAGCATTGTCAATTTGGGTTTTTCCCTTTTAAGGATTCAGTTTCCGATTCTCCAAAGAACTCCTGGAGTCATCTCCTCTGATTTCCTCTTTTTCTCGCCCATTACCTGAAATCTGTGCAGCACATTTCATTATCTAAATGCATTAAATGTGTGAGACTACAGTGTCTGCATATCCAACCGAGTGCTAGACGTGTGTGTGTTTCTGTGTTTGTGTGTGTGTGTGTGTGTGTGTGTGTGTGTGTGTGTGTGTGTGTGTCAGACAGTATACCATCTGTGTGTTTTGGCCACAGGTCATTTGGCCAGTTTCACTGCTGTAACGTTACACACCATTTACTCAAATCAGACAACTGCTACCTGGCTGTCTGTCTGACACACACACACACACACACACACACACACACTAATCACCAGGCTTTAGGGTGGGAGTTGGATTTATAAATAAACTTCGTAGAGGATTTGCAGGCACAGTAATGAAATGCAGTAAAATCTCCTCAGACGTGCTTCTGTCCACTTCAAACAGATCTTATATGATATTATCATGTTGTTGCACTAATAGAGCTGCAACTAATGATTATTTTTAATATTGATTAATCAACTGCACCTTTAAATGTTGGTCAAAAAACTCCAAGAACCAAGAGAAACGAGATGTTTGCTCGTCATGTTTGGAGATTTCCTTGAAGAATTATTACTGAGTCGTTAAAATGATTTCTCGGATCAGCTGATCGTTGATTCTCTTTCATGTGTTCAAAGAGCAGCTCACTTCAGCTCCAGCACAACAATCCAGGTTGATCTTGTTTTGTTTTCTGATCTGGTTTCAGTGAAGATGAACTTTATGTAACTCGCAGTGAGCTGCTGTCACAGCCGTCACTGTCCACACGATTCATTTCCTGTTATCTGACCTCATTTTGAATTCCTTCTGAACACCAAACCAAAAAATGAAGAAGCACAAACTTTGCTATAATATAGGTTTATTAATGATGTTTCCAAATGACGTGATTCTGATGACATATTGCAGATGATCAGTCAGTAAAATTCCAGTTGTTTGAGTTTTCATACATTAACCTGATGGAGGAGGCCCCATCTGTGCAGGCTGCTGCGTACACGATAGCTGAAGCTTATCAGGTGTGGGCTGCAGGGGCAGGACGTACCTGTCCCCGGCCGCCGCCTCCTGTCACCACTCGCAGTTTGTTCTCAAGGTTTTTCAGGTTTGTTGGAGTTTAATTCTAATATATTCTCGTTGATGAGAAGGTTCTCTCAGTCTGGGTGTTATGTCTGTTTTGATTTCTATAGATTTCCTTAATCCTTTGAGTCTGTTTGTATTAGAGTTTGCTGGTCCTTGGTGTTCCCTCTGGATCTCGTTGCCCTCCTGTTTCCCTGATTAGTCCATAGTCCAGTCTTCCCTTCAGTTTGGATTGTGCATGTGTTTGTGTGTCCCTTGTGTTTCTACGATTTTATTAAATTCGATGACATGTTAAATAATCCAAGTCAAGTTTTCCAGGCTTCTAGTTTTGTGTCTTTGTGTTTTTTCCAGTCTTTAATCTTCGGTTTCCTCCTGTGTGACCTTTGGGTGTGTTTTAGATCTTTTTGTCTTCCCTTTGCTGGATTTGTTTGCTTCACTCACTGATTACTTGTGTGTGACCTCTGCCTGGATAAAGGATTTGGATTTTACTGTCTGCCTCCAGTGCGTTCTCTTTCTCGTGTTCCTCACTCATAACCTTTTCAGCGTGGGTGGCCTGCTGGTTGGACACGCCCAAAACATACCAACAAGGAGGTGTTTGGGTGCAGCCACAGCAGATACTGAAGCACTGAGGTGGATCCTGTCCATGTGAAATATGAAGCACAGCTTAAAGCTCCTCCTGAATCTCTAACGAGGCGCCCACACACCTGTGACAGGAAGCTCATTTCTGCTCCATCTTATTCTTTCAGTCGCTACCCACAGATCGTGCTCACGGGTGGGCGTGGCGACGTAGCTAGCTGACAGCTTCGTGCTCACGTCTCTCTGTACTACAGCCTCGCTGTCACAGCAAACCAGTCTGCACTGCCCGACACACGGACGAAGACCCAGAGATACCTGAACTCCTCCACATGGGGTAGCAACTAATTGTGAATCCAAAGAATTGCTGCCCCATGAAGCTCCACCCTAACGTGGTGTGTGGTTCTGACCTAAGCAGCTACGTTGCTGAGGGCATCTTTCCCCTGGTTGGATCTCCCAAGGTATTTAGGCTTTGGAGAGGGAACAGGGATTCGTGATGACTCCCCATCGTGGAGTCAGGATTCAGGTGGAGGCCCATCAGCTGTAGGAGAAGCTCTCTGGATCCTGTTTATGGAGTAGATGGGGGTCAAAGGGCATTAGTCCAGTTTTGAGGGGCTTGTTTGGTTTGAGGGACGTGCCAGCGAAGCACCATAGCATGACTCATGACCAGCTGCATTCAGCGGTGAAATAAACTCGTTTTTGGCGTCTCATCGAGTCTCGATCGGCATCTGTCTTCTAGATCGTTGGAGACGTTTTTTTATTCACTCCATCACAGCTCACAACAACTTTTAATCCATTTCCAGGGACTACCTGTAAAGTGCTATAAACATTTCTATTTCTTTGCCAGCTGGACTTATTTTTCTCACATCAGGAAGCTGCTGTGCTCATGAATGAATGTTGAGTTACAGCAACTGTGTAACTGTGCTGATATTTATTTCCATAATGCATGTTTCTGGTCGGGAACAAAGCCTTTGCTCCCCCGTCGAGAGACAGATTGTGTGAAATGAACTCAGCCGCCTGCTTTGCTGTTTTATCCCGCCGTGTTTTTTCCTTGCTCTCCCTCTCCTGTCCTGGCTTTTCTTTTCCATCCTCCACCCTCTCTGCCTCTGCCAATTACTCCCATCTGTCCTCTAACGCTCCCTCGCTCCTCGACTCACTCTCCCGTCTCCTCCGACAGTGTTGGAAGGTGACAGCAAAGGTTTAAAACGCTGCTTTTAAAGACGCTACATGAAAGTGTTTCCAGTGACAGTGAAGTGAGTGATAAAACATGTAATGATATACCTCCCATCCTCTCTCTCGCAGCAGCAGAGTAGCTATGGGTGGCACATCGTCTCCTGCAATTACTCTATAATGACCTTTCTGCCTCGTTCGTCTCTTCCAGCCGAACACGCATCAGCCGTCGTGCCAACCGCGCTGCTCGTTGACTCACACTGAATCCTAATCCGCTGATTTCACTAAAGCGTGTACAGGTCTGGATCTTTGCATCAACAAAGACACTTTTTATTGTCGTTGTTGTTTTAGCCGATGCTTCCTTGCACATGTTGTGTTCTCACAGGTTTTACAGGCAACGCAATCATCACAGCCGCACTCACTGACCTCTGCTCACCTCACAGTGAATGTGGGAACACGCTGTTTATTTGAACTGTGGCGTCTTTTTCTTTCTCGCAGCATATCCAACTTCACCCCCAAAGTTGGAGAGAAGGACACCCAGAGAGCGATTCGACAAGCCTTCAATGTGTGGCAGGCCGTCACGCCGCTCTCCTTCCAGGTGAGACGTCCAGATACACGCCTGAGTCATACAGGTCGAAAGCTGGAACATATGTAGCGCCCGATCACAACAGTCGCCTCGAGGCACTTAATGCTGTAAGAGAACGAGAAATTTGCTTTGGACAGAGAGGTTACATCGCACACACACACTGCACTCCTCCATGTAACCTTTAAAAAAAGCTAAATATTACATCGATTAATGGGGAGTTTTTTATTATTCTAAACCAGTTCTTCTCATGCTCTGTGTTCATTAATCATCTCGATACTATACAGTACAATAACAGAGAAAACCCAACATCAGACGACCCCTTGTGCACAAGCACTTGGCAACAGTGGGAAAGAAAAACTCCTTTAACAGGAAGAAACCTCCAGAAGAACCAGGCGTCCGTCTGCTGTCGGTGGTGACGGGAGGAAGACGGGACAAAACATACACTGTGGAAGAGACACAATGACTAATAATAACTAATGATTAAATGCAGAGAGTTGTACATGGTGAGTGAAGAAGAAACACTCAGTGCATCATGGGAATCCAGCCCTAACTATATGCTTTAGCAAAAAGGAAAGTTTGAAGCCTAATCTTGAAAGTAGAGATAGTGTCTGTCTCCCAAACAACGGAAAATATGTCAGTAAATTCTAAACACCACAGCAGACACAATAACATACAGGTGAAACAAGAGCTGCTATTATGACTCTTTTCATCAATCGATAGTTTGGTTTCTGGATCAGGTTCACCTTTCTCCAGTGCACAAGGAGCAGAAGATCCTTCGACGCTGTAATAAACAGAAGAGCTTCGTAGTGCTTTGGTTTGCGACCTTCAGCAGTGTCGTCGTGGCCTCGAGGTGAAACCCACTGATCGAGCACTCGAGCTGTTCTAGCAATCAGTGAATAACCTGTGATATTATCGTCTGGTTTATAATCTGTGTTGCTCACTGTGGCGTCATGGCTGGGTATAAAAACACGTACCCGTAGGTAGCTTTAGTCCAGCTGCTGAAAACAGCTGTTCAGCTGAAACAGATGTGCAGAAATCCTGTTGTTTATCAGCCCAGAAGACGTTTCAGTGAAGGAAGATGTCTTTGAGCACGGACGGCTGATTCCCCCATTTTTGGACACACCACAGCGAAACGTATGTTGTTAAAAGAGTAAACCTCTGATTACAGTCACTGTCATTTTTATATGAAATAAGTATCTGTTGGTGTGCAGTAGAAGTCAGGCCGTCGTTTCTGAGGAGGAAGCCTGAACGAGCGCGTGAAACTCACAGTATTTTTAATCTTCTGAAATATTGATTCCTTGTTTGTTCCTCTGATCCCGCTCAGGAGGTGCCGTACTCGGAGATCAAGAACGAGGGCAAAGAGGCTGACATCATGATCTTCTTCGCCTCTGGTTTCCACGGTGACAGCTCCCCGTTCGACGGAGAGGGGGGCTTCCTGGCCCACGCTTACTTCCCCGGCGCCGGCATCGGAGGAGACACGCACTTTGACTCCGATGAGCCCTGGACGCTTGGCAACGCCAACCACGACGGTTAGCCGAGTCTTTGCCTCTTTGACCTTGGCGCTCGCGCCGATTCCGCTGAAACATGCTGAGCGACGGTTATGAAACACCAGCTAATGGATTAAATTATCATTTATTTTCTTCACTAACTTTTGCAAATTAAATTCCTCGAATGTGAAGATGTCCTCAGTCGTCGGCGCCGTATCTCTGAGCGCTGCTCTGTTTAGTCACTGGATGAAAAGTGGAGGCCAAAACACACTTCACTTTGTAGTTTTCTTCTTCTTCTACTATCTCACTTTGACAAATGACTTGTGCCAGATTCCCTCTGCTTGAATAACTAACGTGTTGACAGAGAGAGAGCGAGACGCGGGGAGGGCGCACTGATAGAGCGGGAGAAGGAATCTGGTTTGAAAGATTAGCACAAACGAGAATTAGCTCTGACAGAGAAGCTCTGCGTTCCCACATTACAGCCCGAGTTTCTTTTTTTCTCTTTCAGGCTGAAATAAGCATCCAAGGACACGTCCACGCTTTCATTTTAATGAAGACTTTTATTCAGACGCACGTATAAACGTAGCAAACCACTGATTCTCCTCCTGCAGGCGCTGTTTCTGCAGACAGCAGGGGTCTGAACATCAAATGATTAAACATAAAGAATAGATGGGAGGCGGCTGTGGCTCAGGTGGAAGAGCGGATCAATTGCGAGGTTTGTGGTTTGATCCTCAGCTCGACCTGTTTATAAGATGGTGATGCAGAACAGCTGCCCCTGATGCACGAAACAGCTAAACAAACCAAGTCTATTTAAATGTTTTAGACGCTGTCCAGCATTCAAAGAAAATGGCTTTTTACTTTATCTTAGATTACAGTGTGCTTATAGCATGTGGCTCGCGTTACCCACTGACTGCATATGAAAGATGGGTTATTGTGGGGGTGTTGGCATTATCTGCTCAGGTTCTCTAACTTGATTAGTTTCACAGTGAAATTAGCTGTAAAGATCAAAGCTGCATTCTGTGTCAGGCTGAAAACATATTTCTGAGGTAACTTTGGACATTTTTACACGGAGGTCTGTGGAAACTGACACTCAGGACCCGCCAGCCTCAACTGGACATTAGAGAAACTGCTCGGATTCAGTTATGAGCCTGCACTGAAATCGTATCATATGTCTTTAAATTCAGAAAAACATCAAAGAAACTCAAAAGTGCACCAAAGGAAATAAACTCAGACACAGAAAAAAGTGCAAAGAAACAAAATGAGTTCGAAGAGATACAAAATGATCCAATCGAGATATAAAACAAACGCTGAGAGACAGAAAAGATTTTTGTGCCTCTTTAACATCATAACTATAAAGAACAACCATAAAGAGATTAGAAAGAGATCAGAGATGTTAATGTGACTGCGTCCTTGAGCAACACATTGATCCCCAAATGTGCCCAGATGGTAAGACCAGCTCCTTGTGTGGTCGCTCTTTGCTGTCACTGTGCTGATGGCTAATTAAGAGCCAAGGATGGGAAGTGCCTTGAATAAAAGCTTTGAGACGCCGGCTTCACTTTTAATCCCCGGAGTTTGATTTCTACCCAAACTGTGTTATTTCCCGAACCTCAACCAAGGAGGTGCTTAAACTTGAACCAACAGCGAGTGAAGAAGAAAAGCGTCTTACAACTAAGACGTCAGCATTTTAAAGAGATAAGGTTGGACATTTGATTGTTTTTGTTGTTTTTAAATGAGTGAATGCAGTAGTTAGGCAAAATTAATATGAAACTGGTAGCTTCTACCCCCAGAAACTTAACCAGATTCACACAAACACTGACTGTTTAACTGTGGCAACTAAACTATTGTAACAACGTTGGCTTTTACGTGTAACAGTGCTTCAATGATCAGTTTCAAACCTGTGATGGAGGCAGAGAGCAGTCGAGCCGGCCGTGAAAATGCACCAGGTTTTTACATAAAATGGTAAAATTATTGATTAATCGCTGAATCTTCTCTCAGCATGTGTCTGTGTGGTCACAGGTCCTCTCTGCACGTCCTCAAAAAGCCTCTTTATCTCTAAAATCCCTCCACACACACACACACACACGCAGTAATTGAAAGATTAGAGACGAGATAGTGAGACGGGGAAATTCTCAGACTCTGTGAAAACTAATTCACGGTATCAGCTTCTGAAGGACGTTGGGAGGACGAACGGACCTCATTTTCACCTGGGCTTAAAACCTGACGAGGGACGGTCTCCATTATTAACCTGCTGACTCCTGCAGGACAGAGCTGAGGGCACGAGTTCCCACGAAGAGGCGGGAGGAAAACTTTATGAATGAAGTGTTACGTGTAACTACATGTATTTATAAAGTGTAAAGGATTCAGACGCACACTTTTATTCCCTGATCTTTCTTGGCTCTTTTCTGTTGTTGTAAATCCCACAGACTGTCTGTGAATCTGCTTTTCAGCCAGCAGCAGCGGCCTGAAGGAGCATTAGCCGACCTGTGAGGCAAACGGGTGTTTACACCTGCAATAACTTCAATATATTTAATGAGGCCCTGAGAAATCTTTGCCTCAGTTACAGGCGCACCATCGTGAGTGGGTGTGAGACGTGTCCACAGGACATTTTTACAGCTGAAAAAATGTTTTATGCTCTGTTAAAAAAACTGCAACCAGATCAGTTTTACAGTCATGTCGGATTTTTTTTAAATTCTTAACTTCATCACACCCTGTGCATGTGCGGCTGCTCTGAGCGGGCTTTTCCCATCACAGCCAGGAGCGTTGCTGGATGAGGATTTGGGGCAAAACCACTTATTTACAATTTTTTCATCAGAAAATTACATTTTCGAGAGATATTTGCAGACAGTTGAGATGAGCATTGGAAGTATAGAAAAGTCCGGTTCTTCTTGATTGTGTGCACGGCTGATTGTGTGCACGGCTGGTGTTCTTGGCTCTTTGGCTGGTTTCTCCCGTTCTGTATCCCATATTAGAAAATGATTGTGACACAGAAGGAATCTCAACTAGAAGATGATGCTGTCGCCAAAGGGAGGCAAACGTAAGGTCCTTCAGACATAAGACCTTCTGTCACAGCTGCGCTGGCAGACCGTGGCGGTGGACGACCCAAACGCAGGACTCTTGTGCGTTTTATTTACAGTGGAGTAAATAACAAGAACACAATTAATCCCGGTGAGCTCCCTCTTACTCCCGTGTCTCTCTGCACTCCCCGTGCGTGCTGCCCTTTTTGGCTCCACGCTCCTCCTGCAGGAAACAACAGAGGCAGCCGTCAAACACTTACTCCTGCGGGCATACACAACCAGCACGACGCTACACTTAGACACGCACTCACTTGGACTTTAACTCAACGATCCAGCGTCGAGGAGCTCTCAGCTACTCCTATGTAGCTCCCCTGACAATCCTGATCAGCTGCAGGTGTGTGAGGTCCTTATGTGTGGACACACCCACCAGGCCTGAAGGTGCCCGTCACAGCCACACCCACACACACACACGCGCGCACACAGATGCCTATACATACACAAGCATGGAAACAGGACAGCAGCACAGTGCTGAAAAGACACAATATAATACGAGTCCACAACTGCTCATGGACCCTGGTTCGCTCAGACCCAGGGTCCCTGACACTTACATACGCTGTCAGTTGATTAAACAGCCACCGATCCCACGTGGTGATATGAGCATTCAGCATTTACCCAGAATGCACTTTCCCCCCAGAGTTTTTAGCTGTGAATGATCAGAAACAGATCAAACGTTCAGCGTACCAATGCCTGCTTCTGTTCCTCTACATCAGGGGTGTCCAACTCCAGGCCTCGAGGGCCGGTGTCCTGCAGTTTTTAGATGATCTATCACAGCTGGTTCAAATGGCTAAATGACCTCCTCAACATGTCTTCAGTTCTCCAGAGGCCTGGTGATGAACTAATCATGTGATTCAGGTGTGTTGACCCAGGGTGAGATCTAAAACCTGCAGGACACCGGCCCTCGAGGCCTGGAGTTGGACACCCCTGCTCTACATCATAGACGTTAAACTGGTACAGGTTATTGAAACTGGGATATATCCTATGATACTGGTGCTCAAAGCTGGTCAAAGAAAAGCAGACTTTTTCTTTAGACTCTTGGTGCATTAAAAATTAGCTTAACGTTATTCAGCCCTGAAAATCTCATGTGGACATCTCCCGCTTTTTTATGATGGCTCAGAACAGACGTAAAAAATGAGGTGAAATGAACTTTGAGGTTCTGTAACTGTAACAGTTTCTCCTGCATGAAGCTAAAACGTTACATTGTTTCATTAAATATATAAAGGTAAATAAAAAGTCTGATTCTGAGAGGGTACGGCGGCTCTCTCTGCTTTCAAAGCTTAACCAACGCAACAGTTAATGTTTCTGTCTCGAGTCGAGGGGAGGACATGTTCTTCCATTTTTACGATTTACAGACTTGATTGTATAGGCGATGACTCGAGGGTTAAATAAATCTGTCCTCTCCTAATTGTAAGACTATTTCAAAAAGGACTTTATTTCTAGACAGAAGTTGGTAACGTTGATAAATTGTGGTTTTATGAAAAATGTGCAGTGTGTTAATGATTTTTGCCAGACAGGAAAAAATATTCTTGGCGGGTAATTTTGATCGCTGGTATAAGATGAACTCATTTCGACGGGTTCCAGTTTAACAAAGCAGGCTCTGTGGACACGTCAGACTGGGACTACTTGAGAAACAGGTTTCATCACAGACATATCAAACATCGTCTTTATCACAGGCGAACAGACGAGTGCAGGGGCAAGCGTGATAGAAGAAGTCGTTATCCTCACCGCAGGAAGGCAGACCGACCACGAGGGGACGGGCAGAGAAATGGAGATCGACCGCAGGGGGATTTCCTCAAGCCGTTGTACATGAAGTGTACGTCTTGTGCTCTGAAATCATCTTAATCTTTCCTGCAAAGTGGAAGAAAGAGAGGGGAGATAAAAGCTGCTGGAGGGATGCGGGGGGAGGAGGAGGATGAAAAGGAAAGCAGTGGTGAGAGAGGGGGAGATAAAAAAGAGGGATGAAAGAAACTGCAGCACACAAGGACAGAAGAGCCAGAATCTGTGAAGGTGTGAGAAAGTGAATAAAAGAACACAGTACAGAGTAACGGCAGCAGGAGGCATGAAGATTAAGCCAATATTGTAACAACCTTACTCTGTAGCCACACGTACTTCTTAAACCTGGGTGCAAAAATTAAAGCATTCATGCAGTGTTCACATTTCTCACTGGAACATAAAATAGTCAAATCTGTATCTCACTGTTTTGTATGTTTCTATGCAGATGATGTAGTTCTGTATTTCACTGCCCATTCTGCTCAGCGGCCACAGCAAACATGCAATGTTCCTTTAATCCAGTGGTTCTCAAACTTTTTACATCATTCCCCACATGGCAGGAAGAAATATTTTCATTTTCTAAACGAAACAATGACAGAAAAGCCGAACTGCAACTTTATTTCAATAATAAACTACGGTGGCCCTTTGAGGCCAAACGGACTGCAACTTAAGAGACACCAGCAATAAGAAAAATGCTGCAAACGCACAAAAACACAACGGAAATAGGAAAAAACAGATTTACCAAAACACAAGGGAAGTGTTTCTGGGGAGACAATAACCCGACGGACCAGTTGTAGGAACCAAAATATGCTAAGAATTGCGCTGAGAGACACTTAAAAGAAGTGGAGGATCCTTCGGTTTTTTGAGGAAAGAAAACATGAGAGGTGTGTTAGCCTAACTATTAGCCTATCACACTTACCTAGCATGTTTTGGTTCCTGCAACTGGTCCGTCGGGTTATTGTCTCCCCAGAAACACTTCCCCTGTGCTTTTGGAAATCTGTTTTGGGGCGCACCTCCGCCTGTCAGAACTCCACACACTTTGAGAACCACTGCTTTAATCGCAGGTCTAACACTTGTATAAAGATGGACTCAGTTTTGGAGAAAGCCGGGAACTGTCCTTCTGGAATTATCCTCTCAGCCCCACGAGTGACTCTGACTATGGCTACAATGATTTTTCAGTATTCCAACATGGAAAAGTCGGGTATTCAACCGTTCACCTGCTACACTGATCCAGCTATGCTCGGACCAAGATGGACGCGCTGGTTAACATCCTTCGAGTTGTTTGCTGATGGGAAAGGTCTTATTTTGACGGATGATGCTACAGACGCGATCAGACAGCGGAGACGCGTTCTTCTACTGCACATGGCCGGACAGGATGTGCAGGACGTCTTCTCCACTCTACCACAGACGGGAGAGGCAAAGGATTACAGCGCTGCGGTGACTGCGCTCAACACTTACTTTGTTCCTCAAGTGAATGCAGCATACGCATGCCAAACTTTCCACAAATTGTCCCAAACACCAGGTGAGACTGTGCAACAATTTTGTACACGTTTGAGGCGAGCTGCAAAAGACTGTGACTTTCAAGCTGACAATGATAACCAGATACGGGACGCTATCCTGAGTAAATGCACTTCTGAATATGTACGGAGAAAGCTGCTTGAGGAGGGTCCAGGCTTAACCCTAACTCGCACGTTAGAGGTGGCTTCACACTGTGAACGCGTGGAGGAGCAGATGGCGGCGATGAGCGTCGCCGGGGAAAAGAAAGGAGAGGACACGGTCAGCTGGATTTTTACAGCAAAGAAAGAGAAGAACAACAGACCAAAAGGAAAAATGAAAGATGATAATAAAACAGACAGACAGACAGTGTTACAGGTGTGGTTATACTGACCACATGGGCAAAGATCCCAAATGCCCAGCACGAGGACAAACATGTCACAAGTGTAATGGTGAGGACCACTTTTCAAAAATGTGTCGTACAAAAAGACAAAAGAAACAAAATGTGAATGCTGTTGAACAAGATGATTATGCATTTATTGTAAATGATGATAATGTACCTGAGAAACTTACCTTTTCTGTTGGGGGAATAGAGTTGAAAATGTTAGTTGACTCTGGAGCTACAAGTAATGTGATGGGAGAAAACATATGGGAAAAGCTAAAAGCTGAAAAGATAAAATGTCGCTCATATGTACCCATAGAGCAGAGGAATTTATATGCATATTCCTCAGCACAGGCACTCACGGTTAAAGGTGCATTCAGATGTGAAATCAAGATTGGTGACAGGACTGAAGAGGCTGAATTTATTGTGATTAGAGGTAATGGTGAACCACTCCTGGGGAAAAAGACTGCCATAAAGTTAGGAGTGTTGAAAATAGGTGAA
Organism: Aulonocara sp. 'chitande type north' Nkhata Bay; assembly: GCF_057382095.1. Lineage (NCBI taxonomy): Eukaryota > Metazoa > Chordata > Actinopteri > Cichliformes > Cichlidae > Aulonocara > Aulonocara sp. 'chitande type north' Nkhata Bay. Next base: position 49,004,201 of record NC_141348.1, on the reverse strand, counting down.
AATGTGGCGGCTGTCACAGATTTAAAGCACACTCTTAAAGAAAAGTATCCAAAAGTGTTCAAAGGAGTAGGAAAGCTAAACACCAAACAGATCAGCCTGTACATTGATCCAAATGTGAAACCAGTAGCACAGCCACTGAGGCGCATACCTTATCATTTGAGGGATGCAGTGGAGAAAAAGATCAATGAACTAATCGACATGGACATTATAGAACGTGTAGAAGGACCTACACCTTGGGTAAATCCTGTAGTGGTACTCCCAAAGAAATGTGACAAAGATATCAGAATGTGCTTAGACATGAGAAAAGCAAATGAGGCAATAATCAGGGAAAGATACCCCATACCCACTGTGGATGAAATCTTGCAAGGACTAAACGGCTCTGCAATCTTCACCAAACTCGATCTCAAGTGGGGATACCATCAACTAGAGCTTACCCCGGAGTCAAGAGAGATAACTACATTTGCAGTGCACAACGGAGTATACCGGTACAAAAGGCTAATATTTGGAGTCTCATCAGCTAGTGAGCAATATCAGCATGAGATTGCCAATGCACTAGCTGGCATTGAAGGAGATGAGAACATTTCAGATGACGTAATCATACACGCGCCAGACCAGGAAACCCATGATAAACGCCTGCATGCTGTGATGAAGAGACTCTCTGACTGTGGCCTGACGCTAAACTCAGAGAAGTGTCAGTTCAACATGGACAGACTTGTGTTCATGGGAATACTGCTGACACAGAAAGGCATTGGCCCGACTGAAGAAAGAGTGAGAGCTGTGGTGGAAGCCCGAGAACCGAAGAATGCTACAGAGGTGAGAAGCTTTCTTGGACTGGTAGGCTTCAGTAGCAGGTTCATACCACAGTTTGCTACACTCTCTGAACCACTAAGACGTTTAACTCGAAAAGAAACTATGTTTACATTCGGGCCAGAACAAAAGCAAGCATTTGAAAGACTAAAGACTGAGTTAGCCAGAGCAGGTACCCTAGCCTATTTTGACAAAGAAGCCCCAACCAGAGTCATAGCAGATTCAAGCCCTGTAGGCTTGGGCGCAGTGCTAATTCAAATACAGAACGGAGAAGAGGTACCAGTGTGCTACGTAAGTCGGAGTTTAACAGACTGTGAGCGAAGATATTCTCAAACAGAAAGAGAAGCCCTAGCACTAGTATGGGCATGTGAGAGACTACATCCATATGTGTATGGCAGGAAGTTTGACCTCATCACAGACCACAAGCCATTGGAGGTCATATACAGCCAGAAATCTAAACCTTGGGCACGCATAGAAAGGTGGGTTCTCAGACTGCAACCATATGACTTTAAAGTAGTGCACATTGCGGGAAAGCAAAACATTGCGGATTCACTGTCAAGACTGCTGGCTGACACCACGTCCAAAGAGACACATAAGCATGAATCTGACAAATATGTGAGATTTGTTGCAGTTAATGCTACTCCAAAAGCACTCACAACAAGAGAGGTTGAAGAAGCCTCTGCTACAGACTCAGAATTAACAGAAGTGCGAAGAGCTATTGAAAATGGACACTTTGAAAAATGCAAAACGTGCACCCATTGCAAATGAACTGTGTGTCGTCGGCTACATAGTTTTGCGGGGAACTCGCATTGTATTGCCAGAAAACCTCAGAGCTCAAGCACTGTCACTAGCTCATGAAGGACATTTAGGAATTGTTGGAACCAAACAGCATCTCAGAACAAAAGTTTGGTGGCCAGGGATGGACAAAGCTGCAGAAAAATTTTGTAAATCTTGTCACGGATGTCAAGTAGTAGCCAGACCAGATCCACCTGAACCACTGAGAAACACACTTTTACCGGATGGACCATGGCGAGATGTGGCGGTAGACTTACTGGGACCGCTACCTTCGAACCACTCAATACTTGTACTGATAGATTACTACAGTCGGTACTATGAGTATGATGTAAGGTCATCTACAACCGCTGAAAAAGTCATTGACTCTATTGACTGTATATTTAGCAGACATGGGCTACCAGTTACCATCAAATCTGATAACGGCCCACAGTTCAAATCTGAGCTGTTCAGAGAATATTGTGAAACTAATGGAATCAAACATATAAGAACTACACCAAAATGGGCTCAAGCAAATGGAGAAGTGGAACGGCAAAATGCATCATTGATGAAAAGAATCAGGATCGCACAAGCCGAAGGACTTGACTGGAAGCGAGAGCTACGAAAATATGTAACAGTGTATCGCAGCATTGAACATCCAACCACAGGGAAAAGTCCCGCAGAACTCCTGTTCAACCACAAAATGAGAGGAAAGTTACCGAACATCAGTGAGGCAAAAACAACGGAGTTGGACGTGCGTGACAGAGACGCTGAACAGAAGGGAAAATCAAAGATTTCTGCTGATGAACGAAGGGGAGCCGAGTATTCAAAAGTTGACTCGGGAGACACAGTGCTGGTTCAACAAGACAAAGTGGACAAGTTTACAACACCATTCGACGCAACACCACACAAAGTTGTAAGCAGAACTGGAAACCAAGTCATTATTGAATCACCAACAGGAGCTCGCTATCACCGGAATACCACACATGTGAAGAAATACGAGACAAATGAGACCAGAGAAGGACACTATGACACAATACCTGAAAGGGAGGAAGGTGAAACACCCACAAAGACTGACACCTTCACTCCAACACCACAAGAGGGCTCCCAGGGGCCCGAGAGACCAAGTAGATCACAGAGGGCTAAAAAGATACCCGAGAGGTTTCGTGATTTTGTGGTGAAATGAACTATAATATGTTAAGGTGAAGAGGTAACTTAAAGTTGGCAAGTTTCAAGTTCATATGTGTATTTTGACATGTATATATTGAAAAAAGAAAGGTACATGTGTGGTGAGACAGTTAGATTATATACTTGTTAGAAAGTAAGACGAGAAGAATGTTCAGTGTTGGAAAAAAAAAGACATCAAAGTTATTACAACTAAAGTTTGAGTCTAAGGAAAAGGGGGATGTCATGTATTGATATGGCTATGCCTTAAGGTGATGACCTTTGAACCGGAGGTGGTTGTCCGGAGGAAGCCCCGTTAAGTGGCTAGTTGTAAGATGGACAGTGTTCAATAAAGCAACATAAAGACCGTGCTTTATGTCCTGATTCAATTCGGAGTGCTCTGCCTAATTTAGTAATAAGGTGGGCACACAACACTCTGTAGCTTTGCTTTCTGTTGCTTTGGCGTTTTTAACTTCACTCGATTATGTTCATTTCATATCTCACTGTCTAAAGTCTTGCATGCCAGTTCAGGAAAGTTTCCCTGCTTTCGAGTCGTGATCGTGTTTCTGTCAGAGAAATGTGTCCTCACATAAATTAATTTTTCTCATTCTTGATCGTGACTTTTCTGTCGGTCTGTCAGAAATAGCACGTACTAATATTGGTCCTTCCAGCTAAAATCTGTGAATACGTCGCTGAGTGTGTCCTCAGCCACGTCTGGGTTTTCTTTAGAAAATGCTGCACGTTTTCTAATTGAGATTCAGGGTTTGTTTTCCTCTTCAGTCAAACAGGAAACTCTGTAATGGCTGCCAGAGGTGGACGGGGTGATTGGCTGTTTCTCCATAATGCTGTGCTGCTGCAAGTTTGTATAAAACCACTGGATTCAGTTAAACACAGCAACTTGTCAGGAAATAAAAATATATAACTGGACCCCGTTAAACTTCAACAGGAAACACAGAAATTTCACACTGACATCACTTCAGTCTTTTCTAAAAAATAAAACAAGTTGTAGAGGAAGCCCTTTACCCGTTACTGACTCTAAAATGACTGGTTTTAAACTTTAGGAGACATGCTGATGAGTGTATAGGTCAGTAAAAATCATTTCTCCTGAATAGAACAAACGAGACAGGAAACAATGAGTCGAATTGGAAGAGACCTCGGGAAGAGGAACTGAAAATGAATAAAAGGATTGACACAAACGGTCGTCAGCGTCTGCTCATTTCCATCTCCATTAGTCTGTAAGTCAGGCGCAGGCCACCGAGGCTATAATCTTCAAACAGAGTGGCCTCGGTAAAGGAAAAAGATAATTATGTTGTGTAATTTGGTTCAAACAGAGTCAAACCAATTACAAAGCTGAGGGAAAGTATTAATTTGAGCTCCGCATTCAGACAGTAAGAAGTCATTAAACACATGACAGCAGCTCTGGATCTCTGCTCAGAGTCTGGCTGTAATAAAGACCCCACATGAATACACGACGTCCGGGAAAACAAGACCTTCTGTTCTCCTTCGTAATTTTACTTTTGATAAGTTGTGATAAGAGCACACGTAACAGCGTGAACTGTAGAACTGGAGCTGTTATTCTGGCTGCTATCAGGTGCTTTAATTGGAAAATTGAAACCTGAATTTAATTGAAAACTATTGAAAAGTCTGTTTTTTCCAGAACCTCAGCTTGTGCTTCGATCACATCCTTCAGTTTTTTCCAAAGACTTCCTGGACCTCAGGTACTTAATCTGAATAAAATCCTGTTTATTTACGTCTGCATATGTGAGCTCTGATGAATTGTTGAGACTTTGTGAGGATGCATCACACCTGGTTCTGCTGTGGTGCATAAACTGTTCTACGTGAAACGACCATAAAACTGCACAAAATGGCCAAAAGTAACACAACTAATGATAACTAAGAAGTCCAAAACAACTACCCAGGTGTGAAACGGCCACGTAATGACTAATTAGCACCTGACTCATGAAAAGCAGTTACATAGAAAATGTGTAACACCCACAAGGAGAGTTTTAGAAATGACAGGAGGACAACACGGCTGTAAAAGATGCAAAGTGAATAAAAAAAGGGAATAAAAAAGGCCAGAAACAGACTGAAATGACCAACAGTGACACAAACTGACAACTAATTATGGCTAAAAGATACTAAATAAATATACACAATGGGACAAATTAAAAAAGCAGAGTTTTGATCCACTCACATAAGGTTTCTAACATGTCGCGGAGCATTAATTGTGCGCATGAACATGGATTGTTTTCACATTTTCATCTCACTCTAACTAGTTTATATGCAGATGATCCAGTGCTGTATATTACTGCCCATTGTGCCACAGCAAACATGCAGCGTTCCCGTCATCACAGGAGCATTAATGAAACAGCCTGACTGCGGAGCATCTCCACTCTGATGGCTTCCTGCTCCAAATTCAACATGTTTGCTTGTTCTCCAGCGTATTTTAGTCTCGAAAACAGCCGTACATTATTTATACATTTGCAGATTATGAATTTAAAGTCGCTTTCTGTGAGACTGTGAACTCTGTGAATTTTGCAGGCAAACAGTACGGCGCGCTCTGAAGTAATCCCCGTCAAGCAGCAGCCTTTGAAGAATTGGACTTTAGAAACAGGAGCTTTGGATTCACCAGCCTGACAGTCGCTTCCATTCACCGCCAATTCTGCTTTTGATGTGAGATTCATATTACACAGCTGATGAGTCAACACATCACAGGCTAACTTTAGCTCACTTTGCCGGCGCCTTTGACGCCGTCTTTGGTCTTTGCTGTTTACACTGGGGAGGCTTTGTTCTGATTCAGACAGGAGGGAGATGTTGAGGCTTTCTCAGTAAACTGATTCTCTTTTAATGAACCGGCAGCGACGGCCTGCAGGCAGCACAGAGATGCTCCTGTTTTCTGTTTTATCACCTGATTTCTGAAACAAGCTTTTAAGGCGCTGTGAGTGATGTTGAAAGCGATGCTGCTTCTCTGCTTTGCGTTCTCTAATCTCATCATTTTTTCCTCCTCCTCTTTGTCGCCTCTCCCCTCTAATCATCTTCCTCTCTTTCCAGGTAACGATTTGTTCCTGGTGGCGGTGCACGAGTTGGGGCACGCGTTGGGTTTGGAGCACTCCAACGATCCCAGTGCCATCATGGCTCCTTTCTACCAGTACATGGACACGCACAACTTCAAGCTGCCGCTGGACGACCTGCAGGGCATTCAGAAGATCTACGGTGAGCTCTCGGGTTTAGTTCTGTGTAGGCTGTAGCTCGGGAGGTGGAGCAGATCGTCTACTAATCGGAAGGTTGGTGGTTCGATTCCTGGCTCTCCTTGAGCGAGATACTGACCGCCAAGTTTGTGTCAATGTCAGCGAGAAGGTCCTTAAGAAACGGTGCTTGAGTGAATGGGTTTAAGTCAGTCATTTGTTTAAAGAAACATCGTTAGTTTGGGTTTTTGTCCTTTTAGTTGAAGAACAAAAGATTTTCAGTCACTTCTTTATTTCAGCTTTTCAGACGATTCAACAAACATTGACGTCACTTTTGTCTCCAAGTGTGAGAAACAAGTAAAATCCCCCAAATATCCATCCAGGTTTGATTTTAGCCAATTCCCTTTTTTAATAGCACATAGACAGGAAGTAGAACTCAACAAATGTCAAAATAAAAGCCAAGAAAATCGAATTTGAATTAAAGACACTTATTCCAAATTATTGAAAAAAATGAAGAGACTTTCCTCTCATAGATGTCTGTTTTGTATCCAGCTGAGGACATCATTCTGTTTACGGTGTACTGACGCCGACAATTTTGGGTCAGGATGACGCAAAATACACAAATATTGTGTGAAGATAAAAGCAGAAGGACCGCGCAGTGAATCGAAATGTAAACTCGAGCGCTCTCGTTTCGTTCTTTTCTTTGCGGCGCTCCAGTTTATCCTCCTACACACTTCAGCCTGCAGCAGTTTGGAATCAGTTTAATGTCAAAGAGTCGGTGAGGAGCAATAAATACGAGTTTCATGGAATATTTGATGGACAGTGTTTGAAAAGTAAAGTTAAAAATATCACCGTTGAACAAAATAATCATGGTTACAATCTTTGTTGAGCATGAAGCTGTGGCTAATTGTGTGTTTGATCTCTGACCCTGCCGACGTGTCCTTGAGCAAGAACGCACAGGACAGAGCATGAGCAACCTGAACGTCAGCATCTCCTCTAAACAGCCAGCGGCTTCTCACAGGGTTTTGGATCGTCGCAGGAAATAACCTCTGCGGTGAATAAAAGGTTTACGACACGTTTCAGGAGGATGAGCTTCATAAACTTTTTATAATTAAACTTTTTATGATTTCATTTTATGAAAAGCCTGCATGCCTTAAGCAGAAGGAAGATGCTGACGTTATAGATGCATGGTCAATCCTGAGTCTGTGCTGTGCAAACGCCTTCTCCGGGACAGAGTGTGTATTTTATAGCAAAGAGGAAAATATATGAAGCTCATATTAGAGCTCTTCACTTTGAAACGAGGGATCTTTTAAGTCACTGCACATTTTCATTTGAAGAAATTTGCCTGCGTTAAATGAAAAACGTGATGTTTTGACTCTTTTCTGCCTCTGACTGGTTGAACAGGTGACTTTACGCTAAAACAAAAACCAGTAAAATTTGAATATGAAATATTAATTGAAAAAGCCCCGAGTGCAGCTGCAGGAGTGTTCGGCGTCCGTCGGCCGGCAGCGGAGCTCGAACGTGAAGAGCCCGGCTGATAAGCAGACCTGAGCCGTCTTTGCCTGGAAAGAAAACGCGAGTCTTTCCCTTTGTGTTTACACCAGAGACGCTGTGTTGCATTTCAGAAAAGGCGCAAAGCCTCTCGTTTCACTGAACGTTTCTAAGTAAACAAAGAAAAGCGAAGGCCTGTCAGCGGCAGGCGCGTTTCCTGACAGGCTTTCTGTCTGCGCTGAAGTAATCACGACAGCTTCTGTTGTAATGTAGTGTAACATTTATTTGTGATGCAGAGACACAAAGAAAAGGCAGGGAAAAGAAACACGTCTGCTCTGTTAAAGATAAGAACATTTCTATCTGCACCATCTCTCACAAAACACCCAGGTAGCTGAAATCTACTGTATCTGCAGCTTTTTTCATCACGCTTCTCTTTTTCTTTGCTTTGGTTTCCTTTAATAATCAAAGCAAGAAGGTTATCTCGGCCCTCAGAACAACTGAGCCTCACATTAAAGGTCGTGATACACAGGTGACATTTGAAGTCAGCGTTGAAGGGAAATACCGGCCAGAACTGTGCAGTCGGCGGTTTTTCTCCGCTGCACTTCATTGTTCAGTGTGGATAACAAAGCCTGTTATTTTATCTGCTCAAAGTTCATCCTGCTGGATGTGCTGCTCTCAACACCAGCCGCCACAACAGCACCGCACTGTTCATTTTACAACGAGACTGTTTCTGTGCAATTTACCGACTCGTGTTGGTACGCTTAGAAAAAAGAGAATAGATTTTCTTTTCCTGTTGGAACATTGAGCGTCTTTGTCATGGACGGATCTGCAACAGAAAGAGTTTCTGTTTGTTTTTTAATAAAAGGCAGAGGAAGTGGAAAAGAATGAAAATAAGACGGACACCAAACAATGCAGACTAAAGAAATGAAAAGGAGAGCAAAGCAACCACAGCAGAGGCCTAAAATGATCTATTTTTGGCTGCTTGGCACAAAACAACAATAAGAAGATGCAAAAAAATCACCAGAAGTGTCACAAAGCAGCACAAAGAGACTCGCAACTAGAAAAACCCAAACACAGAGAGACACAAAGGAAACATAAAACCACACAAAACAACCACAAATAGACACAAAAACACGCACGATGGACAAACGAGATGGGGTGGAATGAGCCGCACTGCTGTTTCAGGCGTCTCGCTCCCGTGTCGATGCGAGGCAGCGATTTAAGCAAACAGATTTATAATCCGAGGTTTTCCTTCTGCCCATAAAAACAAATGAGTCATTGAACCAAATGTACTAGTTGTGTTTCTGCGGTCTGCATAATGCTGTCTCACAGGCTCTTACATAAGAAGTCGTGTTCGCACAGCTGATGACCAGTGACTCATGCTGCTGTGGGTCTTTGAGTCTCAGTGCTCTTAATGATCCTCTGGAACCAATCACGGTGCCCGACTGATTCATGCTGTGATTGACGTGATTCTCCAGGCATCCCCACAGCCATGCTGGAACCCACCCGGCCCTTACCCACCTTACCCTCTCGACGGACGCATTCGACCTCCGAGCGCAAGCACGACCGGCATTCCCGTCCGCCGCACCCGCCCGGTAACCGGCCCGCACTGCCTGGAAACGGCAAACCCAACATCTGCGATGGCAACTTCAACACTGTGGCCTTCTTCAGACGGGAGATGTTCGTGTTCAAGGTGAGCGGAGACGTAGCGGCGCAGACGCCTGCTGCTGGTCTCTTTGACAGTGTTCAGTAACAGTCGCTCATTTTTGAATTCTTTGATTACTTTTTCACGTTGTTGACAAAGCCAGAAACTTGTAACAGCTGACGAAGGTGACAAATCAAGACAGTTAATGTTATTTTGGAGTGAATCAGTTTTCACATTAGTTTTCTTCCCTTTGATTAATTGGTGAATCTCCAGTAAAATAAAATGATAGATCATTTCAGCTGGCAGGCTGACGTCGTCTCCACAGATGAAGTTCAAGTTTTCAATGAGGTGTTATTGTTGTGAAATCAAAATGACAGGATGGTATTGTAAGATACTGTGCATGCATAATAATTATTAAAAATGTCGTTTTTGCAAGTTGGTATGTGGTTGCTAAGCAATGCGATGACATCATAATATCTGGTAGAGATAAGAGCCTTCAGGATGCTCGATGTACCCGTCTGCCAAGTTTGGTTGCTCAGCTCCCGATCAGGCAGCAGCTCGCAGACAAACAGGCAGAAGATCGATGATTCATCACATTTCTGTTCTTTACGCCCAAGAAAACCTGTCACTGTAGCTTTCCAGGAACTCTAACTCCTGGATTTTTCTTTTCTGTGGTGATTTATTGGGATACATTAAAGACCTGGTATAAAATATCAAACTCAATCTTAATTCTGATTCATCAAAGGTTGTATTTTCCACCACAAATGCAACACAAAAGTTACATTACAACACTTTTAATTGTTTTTAAATAATTTCACATAATTTTTTAACTACATTTCCCAATTTAGGAAAATATATAATCGCATTAGTCCTATTATTTTTATTATTATTTTACAGGTGATTACAATGATGAAGCAAGTAGCACAACACGTATCAAACACGTTGATAAATAATAATCATCATCGTCATCATAATAATTAAAATAATACTAATTTTATATTTAAAAAAAAATGTAGGACACAAATTAAAAATATTTTTGAAAATATTCAACAACAGCATTGAAAACACCAAAACAATGTAAATTATGAGGGACTCCATTAAAATAAAGCAACAACAAATCTCATATCACATTAAGATATCTCTACAATAACATAAAATAACTATTTTTTAAGTATTAAAAAACAATTAGACCACTGGGTAAAAGCAGAGCAAAATATTTTAATTTATTATTTATTTTCCAGATTTGTAAATGAAAATATGAAAAAAGGCCAGAACAAACATTTAGTGCCAACTGCTTTCCATCAAATAACAGAAACATTAAAACGTCTAAATAAGAAATATTTAAATGCATCAAACCAATAAAAGTCTTTGATATCTCATCCTGTTAAAGAACCTGAGTGCTCGTTCCAACACGAGCTTATTGAACAGGATGCTGTTGTGTCTGTAATTAATGGCTGTTATCTCCTACAGACGGTGAGTCACACAGCCGTGGGTTGCTATAAAAAACAGGGTGTCACTGGGGGATTTAGATAAAGCTTAATTGAACATTACGGGAGGAGGATGCAGAGTAGCAATGATGTTGGAAGTATGGTTGAAGTTTATGTCTCATAATCATTATCCATAAACGCAGGTTTGGACGGCGTGGTCCAGATTAGTGTTTAGGAAGGTAACGATGGCTTTAACACTGCCAACAGTATGGGTTTGGACGCCACCGCGGGGCCGCTGGTGCTAAAAACGACCACTCTCATGGTGCCGTCAGATGAAAGAAGCAGCCCAGTGGCATATGGCGCTATCCAGCCTATGATCATTAGCATCAGCCATATGCTTCCAGTACAGTTAGTAACCAACCGATGCAGCTCTGTAGGCGCTTGCATGCCAGCACACAGCAGGCGTGCACATTTACAGCGTGTTGCATGTAGTAGTATAAACTGTATGGCTTTATTTAATTTTATATTTTAAATGTTTAGATATTCAAAGCACCCAACAGGCCAAAGACTGTAGAGAGATGAGCTAATACCAGCAAGCTTGCCAAGTAACACACACAGATACCTGCACATCAGTGTGACGCAGCATATAAATAAAATATTAGGATGTGGAAGGTCTGTTTGTGCAATTAAGTACAAAGTAAGATGAATTTTTAGTCACTTAACTGCATTTGAAATGAGTTTAAATCATGAGACTAATTTTAATTCTTAATATAGTTTTTAAATGTGAGTTATAAACAGTTTACCACCTGTAGCGTTTGTATAAACAGGATGCTAGCCCATAGAGACTCGTATCATTTTAATATGGGCGTCAATGAGGACTGACTCATTTTTGGAGACAGCCTCGAGTGGACATTAGTGGAAGTGCAGGTTTGGGTGCTAAAGCTAATTTTACAGCAAGACGTGATTGATGTGATGCTCCAGTAACTTAAAAAATAACAATTTGATATGACACAAGCAACAAATCCAGTTTTTTTTATTTCTCAGAAAACTCATCACCACTAGCACTGCTAAAGGCTAGCTAGCCTAGCTTGGCTTAACCGTTGCCCCTGCAGCCTCGAACTCTTTTGCCTCATACTGGACAGTGCCGAGTTTTTAAAAGTCCAACATGGTGCAGAGTAATGTCACACCAACCAATCGTTAACTTTTGTCTTGTAAAACTTGTAATGCTTCTTTAGCTTAAACATAAATCCTTCTCTGGATCTCACCTACTGTTCTTACAGCCTGCAGTTAGCTAGCTAGCCCTACCTCTGTTTTGAGACAGAATCTCATCCTGAGCAGAAGAAAAATTCATTTTGGATGTCTTTGATATTTAAACTGAATGTTCGAAAAGGTCACAGACTCGTCTGGCTCTCTGTCCTTCCTGCCTGTCAGTGAGTCTCTCTGTTTTCTGTCAGTCTCAGCTGGACCTGTCTGTCTGCTCTGCTGGATTCATTCCCATTGTGACAAAAACAGGAGAAAATCTTCAATCATCACTTAAAACAGGATCCTGTGGCTGCTAGATCAGCGGCCAGCATGGATTCTTGAGTCAAACTAAGTCAGAAATGTAAAGTAGTACTAATGTATGCTGTCGTATTCTGATCGGCTTCCTTTTAAAAACACAAGGCGGGTAGGCGGAGCTTCTGCACCTGAGATGACTATGCTGGATATGTCCTCTCTGTAATATCATACAGGCTCAAGAGTTTTAAAAGCAGGTTAAACTGAGTGTTTAAAACAGCGCACTGGGATTGCATCTATTATTAGAAACCTCTTTAATATGAACGCCCACCACTAAACAGGAGAAATATGACAGGAAACAAAGAAACACAAAATTGGGCCACTTTAAAAACTCACAAACCCACAAAGCTCATTTTGGTTTTCCTTTGACAAATAAAGTTGATGCCACCTACAAAACAGATGGTGGCACTAACATGTAATAAACAAAACAAAGCTTTTCTCGTGTGCCCCTGAATGACACAGACAAGCATCCAATAAATATCAATAATAGTTAAAAATGAAGCCGCCATTTCCACGGAAGAACTGGGTCCCTGAATGCACCATCATCAGTCAGGAAAACAAGCATCTTTTGTCTCCTTTAAACTGGAGGACGGGGGCACGCGAGGACATAAAGAGCAGCGAGAGCTGGTGGGCGTCTAAAAGGAGACGCTCATTATGGGATGTTTCCTCTGTGAGAAGCACTCATGGCTTCTTTGCTGAATGCAAAGCATTGATTTTTCTTCTCTGTTTGGGTTCAGACAGAAAAGCATTAGCGTCCACTCGATGATGTTAGGCCAGGCGAGAAGCAGTGCGCGTGCGTGTGCACCCGACTTATACTGACAGTTATAGAAAGCGAGGACATTTTTAGGCTGTTCCTCTGTGGAAAAGCACTGAGAGTCCCCACAAAAATAGAAGCACAAGCGAGTGTGTGTGTGTGTGTGTGTGTGTGTGTGTGTGTGGTTGCGCGCGCACATCATTCAGCGGGGGGACTTAGCTTGGCTGTGTCCTAGATTCACGAAAGCCAAATGATAATGAGCTCAGATTGATGCTCGCCTTCTTCTCCTCCTCTTCAGCTCCCCTCTCTCCTCTATGCTCGCCTCCTCTTTCCTGCTGCCTCCCCTCCCTGTAGTCCTCCTCTTAACTTGCATAATCATTTCTTTCACATCTCAGTCTCTGTCTCGTCTTTGCTCGTCTTTTGTTCCAGTTATTTCTTCTCCTCTTACCTTCACAGTGGTTTCTGTTGTCGTTCTGAGCTTCTCTCTTTTGTTGAAAACATTTAAACACATTCTCCACAAAAGCTCCAGATAAAAAAATGAAGCCAACTTTGTTAACGATGAGAATATTTGATAATAACTGTTGTGCTTCAGCTGTTACACATTAAGCACTTCCGGTTCTGCTGGAGGACTTGACTGTTGTACCGTCACTAAGGACACATCTTCTTTATCTCTGCCAGTTTTCGCTCTCCTCTCACCGTCCTTTATGACCAGCTGCATGACTCAGATTCTCCTCAGGTCACCTGTAACTCCTTCTCACGCTTGTCTAATTATGGAGTTCGGGACGTTGCCGCCGTTTTAGCACAGCGCTCTGCAGTGATGAATTGTGGGGCTTTTTTAGGACCGGTGGTTTTGGCGTCTCAGGAACAACAAGGTGCAGGAGGGCTACCCCATGCAGATCGATCAGTTCTGGAAAGGCCTGCCACCTCGCATCGACGCCGCCTACGAGAGGACTGACGGCAAATTTGTCTTCTTCAAAGGTATGTGGAATAAAATTTGAGGTATACAAATAGTTTCCTTTTTCCTACACTGACTAACAGTTAATATCGGTGCGTCACAGTCCTGCTGGAACTAGGATTTTATTTCTGAGGGTCCAAACACATGTATAGATAACTGTCGTATTTGTTAATGGCATCAACAGATGGAGGAGCATTCTAAGAGTAGGCACGGGCAGCGATTCACTCCTTTTGCCTTTGAATTTTATTTGACCCTCAATGAAACTGTAAACTCACTGAGGGACATTTGGTTCATGTTGTATTGATGTTACGTGATCTCATTACTGACCAAACTTATTTATTTTGCATAATTTAGCAGCCGTACTAACAGGCATCACACGCTCGGCCTGTTTTCTGAGAGCAGGTGTATAAAAATCAAAAGCCTTACATTTAAATTCAGCCTGCTGTCGTGTTGACGGTCGGCTTTTCGTGCACCACTTCAAATATTTTGAGATCTCTCAGCAAAGTCACGTTATGCTAAATCGTTCTTGTGCCTCTGTGATGGAAACTCGCTGTCCTCCACTGTGTCAAAGCAGCGATCCTTAAGTGTCGTTTACCTTTTTGAGAAGTCGACAAAGTTGCAGGGAGGTAACTCTGTGATGTCGACCAAGTGGTGAGCAAAGTGTGTGCTGCTGCTGGTCCTCTTGTCCTTTCAATGTTGGATCAGTGCATTTACACCCAGAATAACAGTGTTGGGAAGGTTACTTTTAAAATGTATCCCACTACAGATTACAGATTACATGCCCCAAAATGTATTTAGTAACGTATTCTGAATACCACCTTTTTAAACGGTAACTGTAACAGAATACAGTTACTCATATTTTGTATTTTAAATACGTAACAGTGGTACATGTTACTCCCCAACACTGCTGAATCATTTCCACATGAAATTCAGGTCAGTTTCTGTTAGCGTGACAGTGACAGACATCCTGAGGTGCACAAAAGATGATGTTGATAAGAACATCAGCCAAATCTAAATCAGATTTTTTTAACAGTTGTGTGATGTTTACATGAGAAGGTATGCAGAATTAAACAGAGGAATATAAATTCAGGTCTGACTCCTTCCTCCACCTTCAGTCTGAGCTTAAAGATTTCTGTCTCTCATTTTCACTGAGGCTGAATTTACCTGCTCTAAAAAAATCTCTTGATTTTACCTGATAAGCTGAAAAATTCTCCAGAATCTGCCACCTGCTTCAACGCTATGAGGCTCTGTCCTGCTCTGTGCATGCCCGCCTTCTCCTGATATTTAATAAAGTGTGAAATAGAGAATGGTGTGGCGGCGGGGAGCACCCGGCCCAAAGGCCCCTCGTCCCCTTCCTGCTGACTGTGTCTCTCGTTTTCTTTCACTCTTTCTTACGTTCCCGTCAGCACTGACACACTCTGTCTTTGCATCACTCCTGAGGACATCACGTTCACTTGTGTTCAAATCTTAATCTTAGATTTGCGTCACACTGATGAGAAAAGAGCCAAAGAAACACGTGATTAATGATTAACAACAAAAAGCGCTGCAGGCCGATGGCAGCAGGAACGTCTCAAACGGACAAGGAGGTTCATCCCAGAAAAACGAGGAGTGCGAGGAGCTGACAGTCAAACGGACTCTCAGGAAAGAACAGTGAGAAAAAAGTCACGTCTAACCTTCAAAATAAAACAGGAAGTGCACTGATAGAGGATCAGACCCACTCTGGCTGAGGGTTTTTCTCATTTCTCCAATTTGCCCCTCCTCGTCTCCTCCTGCTTGTGAACCGGAAATCAATCTCAGCACGCCATGTTGGAGGACGCGTGGGCGTGTCCTTTTAAGTGTTTTTTACCTTCAGTATGTAAAAGCAGAATCGATGGACTGTTTAACCAGCTCATCCTCTGTTCACGTCGCTGATGGGAGGGGCTGAGCTGGGTAGGATAGCAACACAGATCCAAGAAGCAGTCCTCCTCCTGACAGGATCTGGATGTGTGGGCGCCTCATGCCACAGGTGAAAAGGACACACCTGTGCGACCTCCTCTCTGCTCCAGGTGCTTTTTAGGACGTGCCTCAAAATCAACTGTCCAGATTGATTTACGTGTCACAGGCAGGACGAGAGGAGAGAAAAACCTGCGGTAACCCGACCTCACCCCACTGAACATTTACAAGGACTGAGTGACGGGAAGCTCTGAGGAACGCCGTCACGTCATATTTTCATTTGCAATAAAACGTTTGGTGACAAATTCTCAAGTAAATGAAATAAAGTGAAGGATTTTCAGCCGTGCTCTCAGACTTTTGGACCCCTCGTTCATCGACGTCTTCTGCCAGCCAGGAGCAGAAATTAATAGCTTTGCTCTGTCTGAGCTCTCAGCTGCTGACTCTCTCTCTCACACACACACACACACACACACACACACACACACACACACACGTTGGGTATTCATATCTTGTGGGGGCATCTAATTGACACAAGCCCCTCCCCTAACCCAACCTAACCATAACCTAATTGTAACCCTGACACTTGAATCACATTTTAAGTCTCAAAAATGGCTTCAAACTTGTAGCAAACCTACAAGTCTTGGTCCCCACAAAGATGTGAACACACACTCACACGCACTGCAAAGCTTTATTCTCATGTTTGTGAGGACGAACACATATTTGTACCAAAATGTTTAAATAAGTCTGAATCAAACTTTCCAGTTTAGAAGCCTTCAAGTTAAAGGATGTAAAAGACATTAAAAAAACATCAGAAACTGTAATTTCCTGCTTAAATCTACCCATTAATTCATAATGTACATTACAAACTGCTTTAAATGCCTGCTGAGTAGCTATTAGTGTCTGTAAAGGACATAATTGAGATTCAGTGGCTTTGTATTAATCTTTGTTTTTACTGTGTGTGTTTTTCCAGATGATCAGTACAGGCTTCCTAAAGGAGCGTCTGTCACAGCAGGATATTTAATCAGCCTTTAAAAGGGGCTTCGTGGAGTACTTTTATTTATTTAATGTCTCTTTGCCTTTTCGCCCATATCCTTCTTCTGAACAGTGAGAGCTGAATATTTAACAAAGCTACAGAGCAGCTGTTTTAATCTTTGTTTTCTCGCTGTAGTGGAAATCGACGCTCTTTAACCACGGCTGTTAAATTTCACAGTCTTCTGTCCTGTGCAACCCCACCGCCAAAAACAAGAGTATCTATAAAGATTCTTATTTATGATACGACGCCGGGGAGGTCGTGTTTTCGCCTCTGTTAGTGTTCCTGGCAGCTAGCGGCTTTATTTTGAAACCTACAAAGAGAAAAGCTGGCAGACGGATCGGCTGTCTGCCAGAGAACAATCGATTGTTCATGATCTATATCTGGAATTTCAAATATTAAATAATCATTTGAGAAACTGAGGGAGAAACACGTTTTCTCAGACTGTTTGGAGGATAAATAATTTAGTTCAAGTCAATAAAGTTTG
The DNA here is from genome assembly GCF_057382095.1 of Aulonocara sp. 'chitande type north' Nkhata Bay. NCBI lineage: Eukaryota > Metazoa > Chordata > Actinopteri > Cichliformes > Cichlidae > Aulonocara > Aulonocara sp. 'chitande type north' Nkhata Bay. The sequence continues at coordinate 48,986,999 of NC_141348.1, read as the reverse complement.
AGAGCAGCTATTTGTGCTCAGAACCACAGACTGTATAAAGAAGATGGAGGCAGCCAGGTCGTTATGGTTGAATCTAAGCGTAAAGACTAAACCTGCTGGGTCTGTGGGGCCTGACTCACTGGAGCCCCCAGTGGACATCAAAGGAACTGCATTTATGGCAGTTCTGTTGCTGCTTCTGTAAGATCACAACACAAACTGAAAATATTAAAATGCTCACTTACTTCTTCACGCTGGTTCCAGGTGATAAATACTGGGTGTTCAGGGAGGTGACGGCTGAGCCAGGGTACCCTCACAGCCTGGTGGAGCTGGGCAGCTCCCTCCCCAAGAGTGGCATCGACACGGCGCTGCGGTGGGAGCCAGTCGGGAAAACGTACTTCTTCAAAGGGGACCAGTACTGGCGTTACAACGAGGAGAAGCACACCACCGACGCAGGATACCCCAAACCCATCACTGTGTGGAAGGGAATACCGGACGCTCCGCAGGGGGCCTTCATCAGCAGGGAGGGATGTGAGTGGCAGCTAATTATTCTTTTGGTTTCAGGCGTGAGACGAAATCCGGTCAAATTGGAGGTATCCTTCATCGATCTCAGCGTCGCCTCGTGCCCGACGGCAACACTGGAGCTGAGAGATTTCAAAACACGAGAAAAAACAATGGTTTCAGTATAATTTAGTTTTGATTCTGTGTTAATGTTCAAACTTTTCTGACACTGATTTTCACACAAGCTGAAGAAGAATTTCTACTACAGATCAAACAAAAGGTTTTGGACATTTGATATTAACGCGTCAGCGTGTCAACGAGCTAAACGAGCTAACCGTGCTAAGCCATTGACGCCGTGCAGCCCCACACACGGGGCGATCCGCGGTACCTCGCTAACAGAGATTTGCCGCATTAATGCATTTATGGCGTTAATGTCATTTTAGCGAGATTAACGCAGACAGCAATAATTTCTTCCAACATATTTACCGTTTGTCTCCTACATTTGTTTTCTTATAAACTTCCTTGAATTAAATTCTATTTTTATGAGAGTTTGACTCCAGTCAGTTACATAATATACAGACATCAGGTAAAAGCAATTTTAATGCAAAAACGTTACTTTTAACATAGCGCTGACAGAAAAATACGTCCATTTCCATTTTCCATAGAACTCAGCTGACTGTAAACTGAAGAAGAATTGCAATGCAGAGTCACAATCAGCAGCTTATATTTACACTGAGGCCACGTCCACACGTGCAGTTTTGAAAAATATCTCTGTCCACATGTAAACAGCAAAAACGCAGTCAAACGTTGTCAAGAACAGGCCAAATCCTAGCCGTGTAGAAATGTTGGCCAATCAGAAGTCTAGAAGTCAGGGCAGGAAATAGTAAACAGGCTTTACTTCTGTGCTACTTTTCAAGTCATCATTTCAAATGTCAATAACCAAAAACAGCATTTTGGCTGGTGTAGACTCACAACTTAGGAATGAACCAAATGCATACAGCATGCACAAATTTTAATTTAAAACAATTTCATTTATTCAAAAGCGACGACGTCAGGACTGTGAGAGCGTCTGTGTTGAATGTTCACTCTGACGCCTGTCTGTGTAAATGGAGGGACAGTAACTGTGTGTGTATGTAAGCGTGGACAAACTGCAGATAGATTGACAGCAGCAGTGTTTTGTCTCTATCTGCTAAATCTCCGTTTTCCTCGTCCACACGTAAACGCAAAAACTGAGTTTTTGAAAATCTCAGTTTTCAGTGATCAAAAACGCCGTTTACGTGTGGACGAAAGGTCCAAACGCATATAAAAATCTGCGTTTTCAAAAATACTCGTGTACGTTCGGACACCTGAGTAAAAACCCTGTTAGTCAGCTGTTTATGCTGCAGGGTCATAAAATGCAGCGACAGAGGTGTGAGACACAGAAAACTGTCCATCGTCACTTCCTTTCCTTGAGCGGTGACCTTGTGACCTTGCGGCTTCCTCTGTGGAGTTGAGGCCGATCTATGCGCGACGTGGTGACAGGACGACACGGCCAGCCGGGTGTGGTGTCAAAGATGAGAAACCGTCCTGCAGGGACTTTAGAGGCAACAGACAAATGTGTGCGACTGTGCGTTGGTTTCCTCGGGGCTGTTCGGAGGTGATGGAGCAGACGAAAAGGCAGACGGCACAAGAAGCCCTGTGGGTGTTTTCTATTGTTGCTACTTCGGCATGTGATCCCCTCACAGTGGAGTCTGTGGAGGAGTAAACATACAGAGCTGGGTTCAAACCGTGTTTTAGTCGCTGCGTCAGAAATTCTTGCTTTGCCAGACGCTGCACATCATCTTGCACAACTTGATATTGAGAATTTGTTCCAGAGCAACAACCAGAGTGATGTTTGACACCTCGTGTCCTCAGAAAAACCTTCAAAGTCAGTCTTTACCGTCGCGTGTGTGCAGACGAGCAGCGTGTCAACATGTTAGAGCAAACGTTAGCTTTTATTACAAACTGGATCTGGTTTGTTTACCACCAGTTAAATGATGATGGGCTCTAGTGACATCATAGCTGGCACATCCAGTAACAACAAACAGGATTTAAGTGACCGTGGAGACGAACTGATCCATCGGGAGGATCCATTGAGCCCCGAAGTTGTTTCATTTTTTAAAGAACGTCCAACCACCTGCTTCTGTTTTTACAGTAAAATCTGAATGCATGACTTTATAAGATGGTCTCTTTGCTGAACTGAAGGGCTGCCTCCACACGCCTGAAGAGGAAACAGCTGATATTTATAAAACAGTAATATTAGTTAACAAATGCACTCTTCTCTTTACGTGTCGCTGAGTGTTTCCTGTTACAGCATCCGTCTCGCAGGCATTGCATAACATCGTCCTTCAGTGAGAACATCCACTGCTGGGACCAGAATATGGTCGCTGCCTACAGCCGCCACATCACAGCAGAAACGATACTGCCTCTAATAAGATCCACCACCACAGGGACACACCAGAGCTGCAGACGGATGAGTTACAGTTTCAGAGTGGAGGACGGCGTTTTTCTGTGCCGTGCATGGACGTGTTCGTTCCCTCGGAGACAGTTTTTGAGGAGTTTCCTGTTAATCGCTGTTTGGTGTTAGTAAGTGCAGCGCCACTTCACCCGAGAAACCTCGAGTGTTTCTGACACTGAACCAGTAGCTGCTCATGCAATATGTGTGTAATATGGTTGAGAAGTGTTTGTTTTGTGGTCCTGTGGTACCACAGTAGATGTTTAAGATGGTTCACAGCTGGAGCTCTGAAGCTTGCAGGGCGATGATCCAGCGGCTATGTTGAAGCTCACGATTCTTCTTAATTAAAAAAGCTAAAAGGTTGGGCACATGACTCTGACATCGTAACGTCCAGCAGGTCAAAATCAAATAGCTTTAGGGGTTAGTGCTGATTTCTATTTAGCTACATGCTAAACAAACAGCGTTTTGGAAATTACAAGATGCTATATTTAAAGTGCGTCAAATATGTGGAAATTCCATATGAACAGGTATGAAGTTAACTGCACAGAAGTCGAGGTGGTGGAGCCTCTGTGTCCTGCCTCAATGACAAACACAACAATAACTAGTATTACTGGAGCGTGTTTGTTTGTGATAACACATTAGAACCATTTATATGTATGTACATCTAAACTATGGCTCATGTATTGTGTGATAAACTTTAGTTTCATAATCATCGCCTCTTCGTCTCTGATGTCACCATCATCAACCCGGGGATGCGACCATTGGCTGGAGATCCTGAATTTGAGTCGCAACTTTTTTTCTCTTGTCATTCATTCTTTCAAGAAGCCTTTATTTATGTTTGCTTTATTCTAATATATAAAAAGATAACAGATAAAGAGATGCAAGAATTGTTGGAGGGCAACAAATGTTGAACACGTGTTTTCTCGAAAGCAGCAGAGTGTCTTGAATGTCACAGTTTTCCTTTTGGAACAAGTTTTAAGGAGACTTGACCAAAGTCCAGCCAATGAATAGTTTGCAGTCAGTCTACAGCTTTGCCTCAAACGCTGTTATTTTGCCACTGGTTTTGAATGCAATCAGATTAGCTTGGTTTAAAGTAAAGAAAGCGAGGAACAGCTCCCAAAACTCTACACAAACCTACAAATGCACTGCCAGTCCTTCCACAAACTAAATTGGACTAATCTGAAAAAACCGTTCAATGCGCCCATACCCAAAGATACCTTGTGTGTCTCTACCAAGCCACGTTTATCAGGCACAGCAACATATCCTCAAGTCTTTTGGGTCCCTGTAGTGTCGGAGGCCGTTGGGTAGTTGCTTAATTTGCTGTACTTTCAGTGTCTTCTGTTTATTTTTGCTTCAGTAAAAAAAAGTTCACCTGACTGATTCCTCTGCTCTGGTCTTTCATTGATATCACTCTCCCATCCTCCTGCCCCTGCATCTTCCCATCCTCAGACTACACCTACTTCTACAAGGGGAAGGAGTACTGGAAATTCGATAACCAGAAGCTGACTGTGGAGCCTGGATATCCAAAGTCCATCCTGCGTGACTGGATGGGCTGCGACCAGTCCGACATGGAGCGCTCCGGCAACAACGGTAACCCTGGGGAACGCCAGCTGCCCCCGGATGATGTCGGCATCATTGTGACCATCAACGACGTCCCCCCGACAGTCAATGCCATCGCCGTGGTGATCCCTTGCATTCTGTCGCTGTGCATCCTGGTGCTCGTGTACACGATCTTTCAGTTTAAAAACAAAGGAGTGCAGCAAAACACCATGACACAGCACTACTATAAATACCCTGTTCAGGAGTGGGTATGACAGCCAACTTGATTCAGAATAGGTCAAAGGTCGTGGATTGAAGGACGGTCGAGCTGTAGTCATGCGTTAGCTAGCTAATGTAGGCTAATGGCCAAAAATGCTAGCAAAGGACAAAACGCTAACGATTGCTTAAAGATGTAGGCTCACTCAAAATGTCTTTTTGGGAGTGGATTCAGATTTCTGGCTCAGAGTGGGAGAGATTTGTTTCTTATAGCACATCCAGAACGATCTAAAAGACTTCAAAATGCATCTTTCTGGTTGTGCTTTCACTTAAAATGGGATCGTATGAACTTTGAAACCTTCTTCTGCGACGTACAACACACCGCTCTCCTGCTCAGTGAAAATTTAAAAAGAGTGGAGAAAGAAAGATGCTCCTCTAAGCCAGATATCACCTCCAAGCTTGTTTTAACAACTTGTATATGTGAACTGCTACAAGTCAGATGAAATTTAAAGAAAAAAAGAGAAACAGTTTCAAATATCAAACTTGAAAATAGAATATAGGTAGAAAGGCCATAACAAAAAAACCAAGGATCTCTCCGTGGATCACTGATGTTTGTTTGATTTGCGTTCAGCTGTTCTGAGATGTTAAACTGTCAAAGAGGATCTTTTTCTCTCTTTTTTCATCATTCACAAAAAACATCACTATTGTCTTGGTCCATCTAAAATCAAAAAGCAAATGCACTGGTTTACACTGCCTGTTTACACTGGTTGGTTTCTGCAGGCGTAGAATAGCAAGTCATCGGCGTATAGACGTGGAAAAGCTCTACAGCTTAGCAAAATGCTAACACTAAACTTCTTAAACATCCTCTCAGATTTAAGGAGCTCTATAAATCCATGAAACGCCTCATGAGACATTTTTTAATGATTGTAGAAAATATCATTCATGAAGCACCATGAACCAGGAAAAAGGATTCATGCCCTCGCTGTGCTTTTTACTTGAATCTTGTTTCCTTTCATGGCATGTAGCAGTGGTGCTAACCACAACAGAAAGTTCAGAGTTCCTTTAAAACCATTTCTTTGACTTAACTTTTTTACCAGCAGGAGATTTTCTTTCTGTCCCTTTTTATATGTTATAAAATATATCGGACTGTTGTTACTGGACACGCAGAGAAAAGCTACTCGTGTTTATGCAGCTACAAACATATCACTGGGTAAATTGTAAGGGTTTATTTTTGAGGAATGAACTTTAAAGTAACCTCATGTCTGATTGGCTCTTCCTCTTCTGAACATACATGTGATTAATAATGATTTCAGAGCTTCTCTTAAATGTTACATAATAGTCAGTATTTATTCTCACCTTTGACTTTGTGTTTTACCACAGCACGCACATCAAACTTATTTTAGTTGTGACCCAATCAGAGTGAAAATAAGACGGCAGCCTCTTTGTAACTAGAAAAAATTTGTGAATGTTTACCGGTGTGGTGACCGATTACTTACGACTGCACGGGTCACCTGGTGAGGGATACTTAGGCTACGTTCACACTGCAGGTCTTAATGCTCAATTCAGATTTTTTGATCAAATCCGATTTTTTTGTCTGCTCGTTCACACTACAAATAAAATGATGTCACACACAACGCGCTCTGTTCAGACCCAGAGCAAACAATATTGTTTGACTGATGGCCCTTAATGTAAAGACTTCGGACTTTACGTTTCCCAATTTTTGCTTTAAGTTATTTTGTTATTCACATAATAATGTAAATAACCTAATAATGATCCTTGTTGCTGTTTTAGAGGAGCGGTGCTTCAAAGGATAGCTGCAGATTTCTGTCAGAATCTGCAGATTATACAGTACAAATAAAATGTTCACGTTTCTCCAACGTTGTCTTGTCACTAACATCTACGCTGGATGTCCAGGAAGCGTTCGCGGTGTCTTCTCCGGCGCTGATAATTGGCGTCTGTCTTGTGTCGGTGACGTAAAAGACGGATTTAATGCGACGTGACCATCAAACAGCAGTCGCTTTCTGAAACATCGGATAGGTATCGGATTCAGGACCACATACAAAAGTGACCCAGATCGGATTTGAAAATATCGGATTTGTGCCGTTCACACTGTCACACCAGGATCGGATATGGGTCGCAGAGGGTCAAAAAAGTCGGATTTGATGCGCTTTCGCCTGCAGTGTGAACGTAGCCTTAGTATCCTCGTCAGTTCAACATAAGGAGAGACTGAGCATGAGCATTTCTGCAGGATGCGGTTAAACCAGATGCAACCTTCAGTCTATTAACACGATGGAAAAATGATTTGGTGGAAACTTTACCAAATTCGCAGAGATGTTTCTTCCAAAGCATATTTTCAGTTTTCTATAAATGTCATTAATGAAAGACTAATTACAGTGAAGAAAGGGAGGAAACACAAAGTTAAAGGAGAGGTTTGACTGCAGGGAGCTGGAGAGCGTGGGTCTGCATTAGTATGCCGGCTGCGGCGCCGCGACATTGACCAAGCTTAATGAAGTACTTCTGTTCACAAAGCTCTAATAGGGGCTACATGCCCTTCGCATCCCTCGCTTTAATCCGACTGTCTTTTCTCGCTGTCCTGCTGTAATTCTCCTCATCCGTCCGGCCTCTCGTCTCTTTGTCCTTCTAATCGTTTCCCCCTCGACCTCCTGAATCCATCAGGGCTCCTCTCCTGTCTTTTTTTTTTAGGATTTAAATCCATCTGTACGAAGGCCTCTGTCACGTCCAGTGAGCACCACTAACTCGATAAATTTGATTTGACAAGCGATTTCACCGTGGAGGCTACAGTGTGGTGTGAAAAAGTGCCAATATTCCTCTTCGTCTTTAGCTCTGACTTGGCAGGTTTTATGGTTTCAAACATCTTTACGTGTTAGCTTTGTGCAAATATGCTCAGTCAACTCACAATATGAAGTTATATGGATGCATTTAAAGTGGGAAGTTATACGATATGTGTTTGGGTACATTAAGGTTTGTTAGGACAGACTGAAATCTACATCCAATCTGTTTCCATTTTAATCCTTTGAAATGAAAAATTTTAGGGCGTAAGTTTGGACGTTTCTAACAGCTGCCGAGCGGGACGCCAACATAAAGATGTCTGTGCTGTTTGATGAAAAGTTTTATCCATCTGGCCTCGCAAAGGCAGCGATGTACCCTCAAAGAAGCAGATTTGAGTGCTGTTATGTAACACTCCAGCAGCGCTGCGGTGCTAACTATAAAGGCTGCTTTATTTAAACACACAAGCTGCTCATTTAAATGCCATTAACCCTCCTAACATGACTCATAATGGGTCGCGCGGAGGCCATTCTGCTCCCCAAAGGGGCTTTGGAGTCCCCCGTCTGTGACATCGCACCTCCAGCTAAAAAACACCGCTGGGACATCCCGACTGAGTCACTGTTTATCCAGACGCAGCTGAACATTTATACAGGCCTGCTTTAAGCCCAGGCAAACACAATGTCCCTGTTTTATCTTGTTCCTAAAACACTTAATGATGTGATTCCTGCACAAGTAGGTGCAACAAACCTACTCGAGACCCCAAACATTTAAAAAGCTTTCCCTCTCTCTACCCTGCCTTCGTCGGCTCATCCACAAAGCTCTCTGTCCTGCAGTAATTGAATGTGTTCGCGGCGTATATCCTTGCAATTACTCGCTGCTGTCGAGAGCAATTCAGCACACGCAGCATTCAGCACAAATCGATGGCGTTCAATACCCCGCAGCACTATTTCGACTAGGTTGGAAAAGTGCATATCTGTTCCTTGAAGGTGTCCAATAAATGCAGAACAAGACATTCTGCTGCTTTTTTACCTTTAAGCCTGTTTACAGCATGCAGAAAAAGTCTGCTGGGAGGGTCGTGTAGCTAACGGAAACACGAACGTCTATCCAAAGAAAATTGCCTCCAGGACCAAACGCGTCTTTTCTCTTTGTGCTTTCTCAGCTCGATGGTTTGAACAGAGCTCCTCGGCGGGTGAAATTTAAAAAGAGGAAAATTGAAAAGCTGCGCTCTGAAAAGTAATGAGAACGACGGGGTCACGTGTGCTGTCATCAGTAGGTTGGGTGTTATCGGAGATTTCCATGTACAAATGCTGCAAAAGCAAACACGGCGGCTCCACTAAGAGTTAGAAACGATCACCGTTCTCACAGGCGTACAAGAAACTTTAAGGTTCAGAACGTGAACCAACTTCAGCGGCTGTGCACCGACAGTTTGACTGCTTTTCTGTTGGGATATCACGAAGTACCGCAGTCGTGCAGAGGACAAACAGCTGGCTGTACAATGAACAGAAGGTTAACTTCGATACTTATTGATATTTGGTCAGATGACTTTATTTGTCAGTTCTTGATGACCAAAAAGGTGACTTACTGTTTTTCATGGTGCACTTCTGTGTAAAAAGAAAGCAAAGTTTCTGATGGCTGCCCGGGTTTGACTCGTGCAGACGTTTATGCTCCTCGCTGTGACCTCAGTAAACACTTTGTTGTTGACTCTGTGGTCACTCGTCTCACGTCTGAGTGATTAAAACACGTTATGGTCATTATATGGGTCACGTTGTTAGTCAATAACATGCAGTCAGATCCTCCTCTTGTTGGTCAAAACGTCTTGATAGCAACGAGGAAAATGCTCAGCTTGAGGCTTTTTCAGCAGGTCAGTGTTTAATACTGTTGTCACACTGAAATCTTAATTTTAAAAACGGAGCTTAAAGACATGCTGCACATGAACAGAGCTGATGAACTGTAAACTGCTTCGACGGGTATATTAGCTGGTTGCCTTCCTGACTTTTCTGGAGGAAACGTGGGGCAGATGTCGTGTGATCCTCGAGCTTGTTAAGCTGGTAGTTGGCTGTTTGTTGTGGTTTGTAAATAGCGTAGCTCCAGGCTCGGCGCTGTCATAGCTGCTCTGAGAGACGAGGAGGAGATAGAGAGTTGTAGTGTTCTTGCAGTGTCTTCACCTTGAGGGAGTAAACATTTCATGCCGCTAACACTAACGAGGGGTTCCCACCCCGCTTCAGCGCACACGCGTGTAATAATAACGGTCTCCTACGTCATTCTTCTCGCTCTCGGTGCTGATCCGCAGTCTCAGAGTGCTGTTATTTAGCTCGCACACAGCATTATTACTAATGTCAGTGTTGTTGTCATGTACTTACTGTATGTATGACGGTAGCAGGCAGATTAAAAATCTCTTTACATCTTCTTACATGTCGCAGGCCGCCGAGTCGCTGCACCGATGCAGTTGGGGATTAAGTGCCTTGCTCCAGGGCACTTCAGCAGTATTTGTTCATGTTGAGAGAAACACTTTTCATGCAGTTCTTGGTGCTGGTTTTTCAGCACTTTTCGGGTTAAAGCTGCCAGCTTTACGGTGGGTCGCTTGACTCGTATTTCTTTTTCAGGCTCCTGTGAAGGTTGACATGAGTGACTGAGGGCTGGTTTCACAAAGACAGACTTGTAGTCTGCTTACCTTTAACGTCAGGCTCAATTAGACCTCTGAATGCTGCCTCTCAGTCGGACTAATCAGATGTGAAAGGCTGAAAACTTTTAAATAAATAATAAATATTCTAATGTAATATTATGAGGTCAGTGAACGTGTCCATTTGAAATAAAGTCATACTGACACTAGCTAGTTTAATTTGCTAAAATTTGTAATTTAAAAATTCCTAAAATTAGATTTGTATTTAACTATTAGAGTTAATGTTCTGATCCTAAGAACAATGTTTTAGATTTTAAAGTCTAAGTGAAATATTTGGTTTAGTTAAATCTGCTTATTGTAATTATCTGGTGTCATTCCAGTTTAATTTTACACTCATGTTTATGGCTGTACTGTATTTACAGCTTTGTCTCAAAAGGTAAACTATGCATTAATGCAACGATACGTTTTATCTAAAAGTTACCTATGACTGTGATTTTACTTTTTCAACCACAATAAGATGAAATTTGCATCAGGCTTATATATACTTCTACAGTATAATCTCAGATTTAGCTTTCAGATTACTACAGAGTGATAGTCTCAGTAACTCAGATATTGTACTTTTTTAAATTTTCTGACAGGTATAAGGAGGTTAATTTGGATTTAATTAAAACTGGATCAACAGCTAACCTTAACTAGCTGAACAGTGAAATTTAAACGTTTGTAGATCTCATAGATTATTTTTTATTTTTATTTAAAAATACAGATTTTACGCTTTAACCATAAAAAAAGAAAATCTAACTAAAATCTCTTTGTAAAACCAGACCTTGTGTTCATTCATCCTCATCAGGTTGGAATAGTTGTACAAAACAAATTTTTATGGAGGTTTTTTCTCAGTTAAGCAGCAAGTTCAGCTTTTCGAGTGGCCTGCAGTACTTCAAGAGAGGATTCAGTTTTCACACAGGAGGGGTGGTGAGCTGGTAAATTTTCCATCGTATTTTACATGATTTAAAAATAAAGATATTTTTAAATCATGCACTCTTTACTAAAGTTTCACCACCACCTCTACTTTAATCCTCTGGGAGAAAAGTCTTTGTATATATTTACTGAGATTTACAGAAGAATAGCTGTTTACAGTGTTCTCAGCAGATGTCTGTTTGTGCAACGTGAAGAAGGATACAGGAAGAAAACATGCTGTTGTGATCAGATTATTCATATTAGTTATGGGACATGCATAGAGACAAGATATATGTACATGAGATTTTTAAAGTATGTGAAGGACACTGTCTGTCCACAGCTCTTTCAGTTTGAAACGTATTTATTCAGCTCAGTTCTGTGTTTGTCACAGAGGGCGAAAGGTCCTCTTTTATGGATATGCAGACCTGGGATAAACTGTCTTTGAATTGTGTCTCATTTCTGCTGCCGTTGTTGGATTTGTCAACTTTGGCACCTGGTTTCTCTTCTTTCCACATTCCTACTCTCATGACTGTCTGTGTGTCAGCTTCAGTTTAACAAAAGGAGAAACTTGGTCGCCAGGAATGAAAAAAGATCAAAGAAGTGAACAGAAGTCTGTGTCATGTTGTCCCAGGTCTGCGGACGATGTTCTGGTGGCTTCGGACAACAGTGAGTTGCCTTTAAAGGTAGACTTAGTTATCTGACACCGCCACTCCTGATCTGGGTGACACTCAGAGATGGTCGTTCAGAAGAAACGGCAGCAACGAGACGCTGCAAAGCAACATCTTTGATTTTTTAAAACGTTTCTGAGAAATGCAGCTATCGTGGATGTAGTAACACTTTATTTTACAGGTCCAACGGTTTCCTAACATTCCCTGAAATTAAATATAATCTGAAGATTTCAGTGCTGTACATATCAAAACACTGATACACTGTCTAACAACAAATCTATAATAATCTTCATATACAATACATAATAAGTATATCATTGCCTACTTATACCTCAAATAAAATCCAGGTCCGTATGCAGTATGTGTTGAGCATCAGTGTAAAAGTGGTCAAAGATTTAGACCAGGAAAAGCAACTGGTTAGAAAATCTGCCCACTTAATGGCTTAAAAGTAAATAATGAAACCTTAAAATTAATTTTAAAATAAACAGGGAAGTAATAAACTGATGCTGATGTAACAACATATTGAGACCTCCCTGTAGGCCGGTACACCACAGCCAGTGTTCGATGGTGGCGTCTGTGTCGAGTGTCAGCACACTGGCTGAAGTCATGCGCAGGTTTTTATTGCATGTTTGTTGAGTTTAGATCCTAAAAAATCTAAAAGCAACTGCAAAGAGTTTGGGTTCCTTTTGTGGAACAGATGATCTTACATTAAACACTGCCTCGATCCAGCTGTAGTTGTGATTTGGTGCTATATAGATGAAACTGAAAATTATTATGAGCTCTCCAAAAGTGGATCCCAGTGGGAGTGGGTGTAAAGAAAATCGAACCAGGCCAAGAATAGATCCTTGAGGGACACCACAGGTGACGGAGAACTCACCAAGGCTCACGGCTTCTTCAAATCAACGTCACAATATATTACAAAAATAATATTAATATATAACTTGAGCTAGAAGATGCTAAAGTCAGCAGGGGCCTTGCATATACTGATTGCACGAGGCTTTCACCTGCTCATTGACCTGTTTAAGTAACAAATCCACAGAGGAGGCAAAAACATAAGAAACACAGTAAATCGGTGTGTTTTTGCACCGAGCACACAAAGCTGTGCAAATATGCGACAGTTCAGGGACTCCAGACACACGGGGAGCAAAAGGCTCCTGAATTCACCAAACGCTCAGCAGATTTCAAACCCAAGTGCTGCAGCACCTCACACAAATCCCATTATAGGCCCAATTATTATAATGACCTCTACATGTTATCCATGCAGCAGTGCTTTAACTTAAATTCTACATTTGAGAAATTGAATAACAGGGAAGGCGGTTGGAAATTACGCAAACAATGCTATGCACAATATTTTCAATACATTATAAAAATATGGTTCCAAAGAATATCCATTTATTATCCGTACAGTGTGCAGCAGCTAAGGTGAGAGAACTGGCAAAGATGGCGATAGATAAAAGATTTTTTTTAAAGATTTTTGGGGCAAAAATCATGAAACTTTTTGATTATTTTAGTTGACTTTGTCCCAACGACCATTAAAGTGATGTCAGATGTGTTTCAGCATGACTGGCTCCCAGAATAGCTTTGGTTTGGTCCACATGCCGAATCCTACAGAGTCCACGGCAGCAAAACAAATATGAGGAGCTGTAATAATATAGAAATGTACTCGGGTTTAAATCGATCTTTGTGTTTCCGATCAATAACACGTTAGCTGCTCTTTCTCCTGGAAATCAATCACAAGCTTAACAGCTAATGAGCTCCACTGTAATCCTCTCTGTGCTCCATCCTGACCAGCAGGAGAAGCCGAGGCTCCGATGAAGCTCTGAGTGAAGATGATGGATGGACGCAGTAACCACAGACAGCCTCCAGTTCCTGATTACAGGTTTACATCTACAAAGTCCTGTTTCATGACACGAGCAGAGGTTTAAAAACGTCATGGTTTATAACCTCAACCTGAAACTTTTTGATTATAAAATCTCATTTGTTAAGTTAATAAATAATAATGAGTTTAGATATCTGAAAAAAGATCGTCTTTATCCAAATATATATATTTATCTCACAATCTTTAATTACTTTGAGCAAACAGGTTTACATTGTAGCTTATTTTACATTGTTTATAATGTCAAAAATCAGCAGTTCTGTAAGACACTAAATGCTGCTTAGAAAGCAGCTGCAGTGAAAATACCTCAGAAAGGACCTCAAATATTTTTTATTTCTTTTATTCAATCAGATAATCCCATCGAGGCTCAGCGCACATTTACAAGAGCAGTTTCAGACAGTATAACAAAAAAGTTTGTATAATTAAATTCATATAAAAGGAAAATAATTAGCTGAAAATTACTCTTATTGATGGTGTCAAATGCGAAAATTAATTATAGATAAATATAAATCATATTTTTTAGTGCTGCTAACTTACAGGAAGTAGGAAATATTTATTTTGCTGGATTTCATATACATACGTTTATTCAAGTCAAATGTTTTTCATTCAGTGCGGCGCCTACAGCGTCGGATACGCCGCAGCTGATTAAGTCAAACCACTGAAATAGTTCAAAACAACCAGATAAATAAAAATAGGATGAAGTCACAATAACACGACGATGAAATGATGTTTGTTAGTTATGCTCACCTGATCTGTTCAAAAGAAAATGTTACAGAAACTATGAAATCTTTATTTTATGTGAAATATCTATTTAAATCGTTTCCATTGCAGATTCTTTTATATTTCTACTTTGAATGTTTCAGTGTTTGATTGACTCAGAATGAGCTGAACACACTTTATGTTGTGATTGAGACACAAATCTGAGTCGTATGAAGCTGTGGAGCCTGTAAAATCCAAAACAACACGTTTTACTGCATCCAGAACCGTTTTTATCACGACGAATGCAAAAACCTGCTTTCTTAAATTCCACCGACACAAACGCGTCGCTGAGGTCTGGGAGTGGCGTCACGTGGCTGAGTCTTCCTTTAACTTGCCTGTTGTTGCCTTTAGTTTCTAACCTTGTCTAAAAAATGTAGGAGAATAAAAACATATCAAAGGTAGTCTGGCAGACTTTTTGAAGATATACTGATGTTCTCTGGATAGTTTCACTACTACTATTACTTCTAGGGAGATTTTATCAGAAATAGCTTTAAGAGAGATTCGCTTCAGTTTGTTTTTCTTATAGAGAAAAAGACGTTTTCTGTAAATACAGTTTGGTTTTTCTTTGGATTTTTGGGTTTTTATGACTAAATGGGTTGATTATAAAATTAAAATGAAAAAAATCGGACCTTGGCTTCACTTCTTTACAAGCGAACTAAAGCACAGTTTGGTTTCTCTCGTGTTCCAGTCGGACATCCTGTAAATAGAACCTTTTCTATCTTTATTTCTCTCTTATTTAAGATGAACCTCATCATCCTTTGCACACGACGTTGTACCATTTTTATGACGATGCTTATGTCTGATAGGCATGTTAATGACTCGAGAAAATTATAATTGCGGTTTTCTTATTTAAACACTTGACTGGAACAGAGATGTTTGTTGTTGTTTTTTCTATGTTTGCTTTGGTTTTATTGTCCACGCTGGTCATATACCAATAACACCTGTTCTGTTAACAATGAACTGTCAATAAAAGTGAAAACTTCATCGTCTAAGACGCGTCTTTTACTTTTTTGCAGATCAATAACTCGTCATGAGTCATGGATTACATCTCTGATGGGCCCAGAGTTACATTTGAAACCCATGAACCCTGCTTCTGCTTGAGGTCACTTCCTGTTAAAAGGGAGTTCTTCCTCCCAGCTGTCACCATTGGGGGATTGTGTGATTGTTGGGCTTGTCTCTCTGTTGTGAGCTTTTTGCTCTATAAAGCACATTATGAAGATAATGTTTGTCTGAGTTGAACTGAAATGAGCTGATTGGTGGACGCCCGAGTTTCCCGTGAACATGGTAACACTTCTGACTGACTTCTGTGTCGCTGCCCCGCAGGCTGTTTGAGGGCATCATTTAATTTTTTCCTGCTGTGCTCCTTCTGTATATCAGGAACGTCGTTAATCTAACTTTTGATCTTTCTGTGTTCGCTTTAATGCCGTTTCCCTGCTTCATCACGACTGTGTCAGACAGCTGCTGCATAACAGACATATTTTTATTGATCTAAAAAGGAAAACAAGCCTTTTCCCTGTGTTTTCTGTACATGCATTAATCTGCACATTTCATTTTTTTTTAATAGTCCTGATCGGGGATGAATTTTTCGCAGGTTCGTTAACT
Source organism: Aulonocara sp. 'chitande type north' Nkhata Bay (assembly GCF_057382095.1). Taxonomy (NCBI): domain Eukaryota; kingdom Metazoa; phylum Chordata; class Actinopteri; order Cichliformes; family Cichlidae; genus Aulonocara; species Aulonocara sp. 'chitande type north' Nkhata Bay. Next base: position 48,971,028 of record NC_141348.1, on the reverse strand, counting down.
GCTCCGGAGCATCTGCAACACGAGCAGGAAAAATCTAACAGATGTGCATCATAAATCTGCCTTGTGGTATTTTGCAGAAATGCCCCTTTAGGGACACGTATGCTGCTCTTCTGATGAAATGCAATATGTTCAGCCACCTGCCCAGTAATGTGACGGAGCAGACGAGCTCAGACACTGATGCCTTCCAACTCCGTTTTAATTTCATGGAGATTTAATGTGTCATTTGGAGAAAATTTGACTTCTTTTATTACGTCCAAATGGATCATTGGGTCGTTCATATGCTTTTGACTTCATACGCTTTATGGCTGAAACTGTAATTGCTCGAAATGGGTCAGTGCATCACCATTTAGCAAGTTAAGGGTTCCCCTCGGAGGTTTTTGAGGAGTCGACCTGCTAACGTCTCACAAGGACACGCGTCCACACTCTGCTATGGAAAGACTTACGCTCTGTCCTCCTGCCTCACTGAACAGCTGCTATTTTTCTCATCTTGAAGGTCAAATGAAAAGATGTTTCTTTAATTGTAAACTTAACTGAACCCACCAGGAGAACGTGAAGAAGCAACATCCATGATGTTCTGTCTAAAACAGATCCCCAAAGTTAAAACAGCACCAGGATTCTCTGGTGTAATGCCATTTTGGACCACAAGAGGAAGTAGTGAGTAAGTCTGCCCAACATGAGCGTTATCAAAGTTATTGTTAGCTTATATTTGTGCAAAATTCACATTTCTGTTATTTGTACCAGAACTGTGACACGTGAAAAGGGCGTCTTCCTGTCGTAATGTCTGTGATGTAGAGACACAGAAGCACGCGTTGCTACGTTATTGATCTGATTTCTCATAGTTCAGCAGAGGAAACCAAAAAAGTGCATTCTGGGTAAACTTTAAAAGTTCTACCACCATGTGAGACACTGTAGGCGGCTGCTCAGGACGAGTTAAAGCGCATGAAAGGACATTTTAATACCAGGCTTATCTTCTAGTCCTGATTCCTGCTTTCTGACACAGACTGGACCCATCAGCTGGGTGGGTTATAAAGCCTGTAAACCCCGTACAGGGTTAGGAAGGAGGAATCGATCCATAGCACAGAGTTTACAGGCACTGAGTCACTGCTGGAGCCTCAAGTGGTCACAGGAGGAACTACAGTTTAAGTTTGTTCATTCGTTTCCTTTTCTTCCTCCCTTCCATCATCTTCTCTAATGTCTTTCCTTCATCCTTTCTTTCCTCCTTTCCTTCCATACTTCTTTATTTCCATCACTGATTCTTAATTCCTTGCTTCCTTTCCTTTTTCATTTGTTCCTTTCCATTTGTTGTTCCCTTTTCAACTTCTTCATCCTCATACCCTTTCCTTTTCATATTTCCTTCCTTTCTACTTCTGTCATTCTTCCTTCTGCTTCCTTTTCCCCTCTTTTCTTCCTTATTGTTTCCTTCTTTATTTCCTTTACTATTTCAGTCGAGCTGTAATATCTGATATAATAACCAAACTGAGGCTCATGTTGTCTCCGGCTGGGACGTCATCCGTCTTGTTTCCTGTAAAATTCCCCGTCTGTTCACACCAGTCGGGGCTTTTGTGACGTTCTCCGAACGACTTTGTTGAAAAAAAGGAAAAAGGAGCCACTTGTGTTAGAACCCGAGCTCATATTCATTAAACTTAAATCATTCGGCGCCCCGTCCTCTCAAGCACAGATGATTTATAACCACCTGAAGACTTTCTCATAATTATGAGACAGTAAGTGTCAGATATGCAGCATTAATCTTATCACAGACTTGAATAATGATGTTCCTGATGAATCCATCACGTCTTCAACTGAAACGTCTTTAGGTCTGCTGATTAATGTCGTTCCTGCTGAACTCTGAACACGCTGCAGTGTGTTTGCATTTTTACAGCTCTGAGTGAAACAAATTAGACCCAAAGGTCTCCTTTTCTTTGTTCCCTTCTTTTCTTCCTTCTTTACTTCCTTTCATATTTGCTCCCTTCTTTGATTTTCCCTTTCCTCCTTCACTCCTTAATTCATTTGCCCTTTCTGGTCTCATTCCTTACTTCTCCTTTGCTATCCTTATTTCATCCTTCTTTCCTTCCTTTGTTCCTACCTGCTTCTTTGTTCCCTTTCCTTCTTAGTCTTCTTCTTCCTGTTTCATTCCTTCCTTAGGTACTCTCATTTCCTTTCCTTTCATCCTTCCTTTCCTCTCTTTCTGTCATCCGTTTTCCCTTCCTTCCTGCCTCTTCCCTAACCCCCTTTCTTCTTTCGTTTTCTTCCTTCCTTTTCTTCCGTTGTCAGCTTTCTTCCTTTTTTTGCCTCCTTCTCCTTTCCTTACTTCCTTCCCTTTCCCAATCTCCTTCTTTCCTTCCTTTCCCTCTTCCATCCTCCTTTCCTTTCCTTTCTAGTCTAATTCTTTTTGAACATCAACAGCTGAAGTGAGCAACCTTAGTTCAGCTCTCGCGTCTCTCTGACCCACAGAGCATGACGAGCAACACTTCTTTACTTTTGTTCAGTCTTTATTGGCATGACCAGAAATCCAAGCATCTCCCACACAGTCCACGACTCTTGTGACCCATCGTTTGAAATCCTTTTCCATCCCTTCCTCTTATCATTAGTCTTGTTTTCGAGTTGAAGGAAAGTGAAGTCCGGTGCATTTGTTGTTGTAGCAGCACAGACGCAGACAGATCCTCCAGTGTGCGTCTGTTTCATCACGAGCCCAACACACGGGGACCAGTTCAGTACCAGTTAGTGCACGAGATCATGAAACACATGCTGTCCACCCTCCTGTTTCCCATCCTGCACTGGGGCAGCTCTCCTGGCACCTCTGTGGAAGAGAAACACATTTCAAAAATGTTGAAATTTGCATGAATTTCAGTGCGCGGTGACATTTTACTCCTGTAAAATGAAAATCTGAGTACGACCTCTTCTGAAAGGAAACAATCTTTTTTATAATTACAGGTCAGCAGTTACTAAAAATACACCAGATTCTTGGCGTGAAGGCAGGAGAACAAACACATCGCTGTGCTTCCATCGTGGAGTCGAGCGTTTACCTTCAGGAGTCGCGTCCTCAGTTGTGTCACACTGCTCGTGTTTTTCAGTTTCCTTCTCGGCCTCCTCAGCCTTCCTCTCGTGGCTCTGATCACTTCCCATCTTTAGTCATGAAAAAGAGTCCCGCCTGAGGAAAAGCACACAGGTGGAAGCTGAGGTTAAAGGACTTACAGAAGGAAAACACTAAAAAGATCTTTTGGTTTCAGTCAGAGCCGAATGAGAAGACGGAGCAGTGACTACCTGAGAAGTTTTATCATTTAATTGGGGTTAATAAATAGCAAATATGGCAGGTTGAAAGAAACCGCAGAGTGAAGAGGGTGAAAAGTCAAAGGCTTGTTACCCACAAACTCTTCTTCTATCTAAACTGAAGAGGCGGTGCAATGTATGCAGTGGAGGGTGAAATGAGACGGGGAGAGGACAGAGATAGAAAGGCCTTGATAGCGAGGAAGAGAGCTACAGACGGAGAGGAAGAGGACAGCAGACATCACCGCCACTCCTGGTTATCAGCTCGGACATCCCTAATCCCGTCCAGGACACCAATCCAATCAGACAAACACAATCAGCTCGCCGGACGCAGCTCGAGGGATCATCTTACTCTGCTCAACACGATCGCCGCGAGCTGCCCAGGCTTTCCCGGCCATGTGTAATGCATGCTGGGAAATTACACATAACCAGAAGGGCTTTTCAGCATCGTGTTACCCTGACGATAAAGCACACGAGTGTGTCGGTGCTTCACGAGCTGGAACAGTAAGAAAACACCGCCATCATCAGCTAAGTTCATTAACTGTCTGAACAGAAGCTGTTTGGAGAGTCTGAATAAATCATGCAGTCTCATCCACTCAGATCTGAGAGTTCCTCTGCAGTCCTCCCCTGAAGGCCGAACCAGAGCCAGTTCTGTCTGGTAACAGGAAGCAGCATCTACACCTGCTGCTGACGTCCTGTGGACCCACAGCAGCGCTGGGATGTTTGTGCCCTGGTTGGTGACCGTTGCTGGAAGCTGCTGGAGGATGGTGCTGTACCAATAACCTCCACCCGCTTGCTTTGGTTGGTGTCACCCAAATAAACTATGGGCAACCGCTGCAACGGCCGGCGGCTGCCAGATGTTTGCAGACCGGTCTGTGTGACCGAGTCCTACCGTTAAGAAGTGCTGATGTTAAATATGATTCATCCTTAGAGAAAAACAACTGAACTAATCGTTCAGCTTCTGATTGGTCGGCCTGCGGCTCCAGACGCTCCAGACTCAGACGCATGAGCACCAGCTCGGGGACAGCTGGGACGTTTCTGGAACAAACGAGAACAAAATGCTGCTGAATATTTTCACACTTTTCATTCAAGGCACAGAGACAAACGGAGTCTCTAACACCGCCGGCGAGCCAGTGGAAGAAACGGCGGCAGTAAAACAAGAAGATATTAACTGCCTCACAAATGTGTAATGACTGTGGCCTTCTGGCTGGACCCCGAGGCAGTAACTTGTGATAATTTTCACATAAATGTGATTATGAGCCTCTCCTTTGGCCCAGATCTAAATCTAACACCAGAGGAGGCTCATCTGCTGGATGAGCGTTAAAGTGGAGCACAAAGAAAGAAAGAGAACAGCTGGATTGTTTTAACAGTAAAAATGCTGATGGCTTCGTTTCAAACACCTTTCATCTGAACCAAGTAGATAAAAAAGAGCTTTACTGGAGATTTGTGTACTTTGGTTTGTTTTGCATATATTAAGAGTTGCTTGCTGCCATCAGGCGCCTCATAAAAGTTCAAAACGTGACTTCAGAAACCAACAGGTGACATCATGGCGGCGACCTCCATCAAAACAGCCATCGACTCCAGTTGGGCCAAGACATTCAGGCCCATTTCTTAAGTGATGGCAGCTCCAAGAAACAGATGTTTTGGGGACATGTTGTTGGTCAGTGAGGAAGCGGCTTCGAAACACAAAGTGGAAAATGCCCAACCTGAGTCTTCATATTAGGACGCCACAAACCAACAGGTGATGGTGCGGCGGCCACGTTCCATTTTTATAGAACTATACCACAAAAAAAGGATCATGATACTTGTTCCTGGATAAATAAAGATATTCATAAATCTGCTGTTTACTGGCTTTATTCACAGAGCTGACCTGATGATTCAAATAATCTGGCAACCCCCAAAGTTCTTCTCATTAATGGGTTAGAAATGAGTCATGTCAGAAAGCAGTCCCGTTAAAATGGAACAAACGAGCACCGAACAAACTCATCACAGCGACGTGTGTTTCATAGCTGAACTTCAGAGTGTCTCGATCAGCATTCAGAGCGGTCGCCTCGCTTCCCTCCTCGACTCTGTGCAGCACGGATCACAGCGGGAGAGAAAGCCGAGCTAAAAATAGCTCCCTCCTCTCAGATATTGTTTTGTTTTGACTTGTGCGCCTCCTTATCTCTGCCGCTGCCCTCTTCAGCTCACGACAAACCGATTCGGCTTTTCCACAGCCCGAGGGCTCCCATCTGAACACAAAACTACATGTGACCCACAGAAAGCAGCTGCTGGCTGCAACAGCATAACGCTGTGGCAGGTACCTCCGATCTGACAACTCCACAGAGACCAACGGTGAATGCAAAATGATTTTAAATGAGCACAAAGAGGCAAGCTGACTGAAAACAGACACAAAACATGCACAAAAATGATCACAATGAGGCACAAAATGACTAAAAACGGACAGAAACCAACATCAAAGACGACAAAGTGACATCTAGGAGACATAAAATGACAAAATGCAGAAAAACCACAAAGATTTTCTGTAAAACAACTTAAAAAAGAAAAAATGACACAAAACAGGTGCAAAAAGACCACAAAGAGACTGAAAATGACTGTGACGAAATGCAAAAAGACTCAATATTTCTGCAAAACAACAAAAAATGAACAAAGTGACAACAAAGAGACCAAAGTTACACAGAAGGCCGTCTCTCTGAATGCTGCTATACTCGAACAAACCACGCTGACTTCAGTTCTCGCTTTTTTTCTGTCAGTAATGAAAGACTTTTGGCACGAATGGGGTCCACCCACTAGGAAATAATTAAGATAAATAATCTCTCAGCAGCAGATTAATTACAGCCTATCTGCATTACTGATTCGATTAAAGCCAGAGTGAGTTTGCCTCAGTTTTATTCTCTCTCTGCTCTGATGAACGGCTGTCACCGATTCAGGACTGTGTGGCGTTAGCTGACAGACGTTAGACGCTGCTTCATGCGTAATAGATCCACGACTTTAATATTTTTACTGTAAATGTGCTGAATGTTTCCAGCTTCTTTATTCGCTGATATACGATACGCAGGTTAAAATCCCACATCAGCCTTTTCTGTAAAAAACAAGACCAGAAATCTCTGATGTCTACTGGAAATACTGCAGCAAAGGTTTATGATTATAAAAGTGCTTAATGTTGTACATGATCAGATTAAATCACACATGCTGGCTTTGGCTCAGACTCGAACTGTCAGCCTGCCAGTTAGTAAGAAAGCAGTCTGTGGGAGGCAGAAACAAATGACTAAGAAAAAACAAAAATGATGACTCAAGAACTGAAAATGAGATGAAAAAGACTTTAAATCAGTATAAAGAGATACAAAAACAACTTAAACTGCATACAAAACAGCCAGAAAGAGCCTCAAAATGACTAAAAATTGGTAGAAATGACGTCAGGGACACAGAACAATTAAAAACTGGTGCAAAATCTGCACAAACAGACACAAACCGAGAACAAAGACACTCAAATGTCTAAAAATAGGCTTGAATGACCACAAATAGACTTAAAATACACGCAAAACAACAAAAACAGACCGATGACTGAAAAGATGCATGAAAACTAAAGGCGCGCGAACTCAAAGACCACGCCCAAGCTGCTGCAGGTTCATGTTTCCCTTCTGCAGGAACACCTGTGCAGATGTGGGCGGAGTCTAAGAGGACAACCCCGGAACCAGAAGTGTGTTTGTTTGTGTCTGTGTAGCTGTGCCTCATCAGACCTCCACGGCCTGCTCCTCATTACAAACACCAAACATGTCCTGACTGTTTAAGCATCGTGTGTCACCCATTATGAGGGGATCACGCGTGTTTCAGGCTTTCTAACTCCGTGTTGGTGACACGTGTGGGTCCGCTCCAGCCTGCAAACATGTTTACATCTGATCGCTTCGCCTGCAGAGAGCACAGGAGCTCCGACAGCCGCTCGGGGAGCACAGATTAATTTTAGCCCACCTAATCGACCCCCACGAAGCCCGCGAGACCCTCCGTCTGTGTCGGCCGCCGGTTCCGATTAGTTTGCGATGTTTCCAGGCAGAGAATCCCGATCGACGTGTCGGCGGAGTGAAGGCTGTGGAGATCCTGATGGAGGAAGAAGGATCACTCCGCGGAAATCTCCAAGCCAACGCGGAAGTGCCGCAATCTGCAATTCCTCCAGCGTGGCAGCCCCATAGACTTCCACAGTAAAAGACAGAAAACGTATTGTTGTGATCAAAGATACAAACAAAGAGAAAAAAAAACAGACCAAGCTGAACACACAAAACACAAACAACAAAGTAAAGAACAAAAGGTTTCTGCAAAATGATCACAAAGAGACCAGAGTGATTGAAAATAGACAAAAATAGAATTTATGACAAGGACACGCCAACAACAACTGACATCAGACACTGAGTGATCACAGCAGTAAAACTCCAGACGAAAAATGACCACAAATAGCAAACCAGAGACGTGCAAAATGATACAAACAATGAGATGAAAACGGTGAAAAAATAGATGCAAAATAAGTGAAAATAGAAACTTAAAATATCCATAAACAGAGAAAAAGCTCTTTAAGCTCCTCTAACGTCTGCCTGGGCGTGTTTAATCAACCCTTCAGAGGTCCAAAGAGAGACTCTTCTCCAGAGATGGGCAGTAACGATGTAAGGGATTACCATTGCACAAAAGGTAATTAGATTACTGTTACTTTCCCGTAAGCACGCCGCGCAAGAGTGTCTGATGACAGTGACGTAAGCAAGTGCGACGTTGTGACAACAGCTGTGTGCAGATCAACAATGGATCACATATTGATTGTGGGAGAGAGTATGAGCGTGCAGCGTTTAAAGCGTGGAAGTACTGACCTTACTTTGAGTTTGATTCCATAAAAAGTGACAAAAACATTAGTGTCCGCTGTGCGTGGGAAGAAAACTTCTTTTTACAGCGAAAAAAACCCCTAAACTTCCAACAAGCACCGAGTAGCTACGACGTAATGGGAAACTCACAGAGACACTCGCGGATTCTTCCACTGACCGCGGCACACCTGCACCAGGGTAAACCTCCGCCTACCCCACTCCTGCTTTACAGGTGAAAATAGAGCAACAGGACCGCTGAGTCTTTGACTTTATTTATTTTCTGCTGTGTTTTACTTGCATCTATTTGAAAGACTGAGTGTAAACACAAAAAAAAATTATTTTATGTGCTGGAATGTGCAGAAAACAGGTTTAAATGTTAAACTAATTTCTTCCAGTCAGTGAATGTTGCAGATAATTAAATGTTTGCTTGATGCATAAAGTTAAAAGATTAAAACTAATAAAACAACTTTTAAAAAGAGACTTTTCCATTTGATTACATTTTGTATGATGATTATGTAGAAAAAGTAGAATTGGGCTGAAAGATCTATCACTTTATCACCTCTTCAGGTTGTAAATCATGTTTTTAAAAAGTAACTAAGTAACTAAGTAATTAATTACTTTTGAAAATAAGTAATCAGTAAAGTAACGTGATTACTTTTTGGGGGAAGTAATCAGTAATTAGTTACTGATTACTTTTTTCAAGTAACTTGACCAACACTGCTCTTGTCCAAAGATGAGGTGGATCGTTGGCTGTGACAGGTCCTCGGATGTTTTTATATTTCTGTGAGGAAACTTTTGGAAACACTTCACATGAAGATGGAAGTCTAAATGCACTCTGTGCCCGCATCAGGCACACTGGGCGCACCTGCGCAGGTATAAACAGACTTTAACGCTGGGGCGGAGTGATACCTCTTACTTCTCTCTGCCGCTCTTTGTTCCCTCCGCCCTGGTAACCCACCCCTCACCCATCTCTACCAACCTGCTGCTGTGACGTCACGCAGGTGGTGAGCTAATGGAAGTGTCACCAAAACAAGACGTCACGCGGAGAGGCCGACGTGATAGGCTGAGAGAGCAAACCACGGCGCAGCACGAGGACGGAGGAGGAGGAGGATGGCGGTTGCTATGCAGGTTGTTGAGGAAGAAAAAACAGTTTAAAGATTTTTTTTCATGTTGCCTCCTCCTGTGCTCGTGCACGCGCTCGCAGGCACAGAGACATGGTGTAAAAACCTGCTGTAAAAATAACTAAATAACTTAGAAGGCAGAACACCTTCATTTCAGATCATCCAGAACAGCACAGATTATTAATATGAAATTAAAAAAACAAACCTGAATGTGTAATAATTTAGTGTCAGAAATGAATTCATAATTGACATGATTTTGTTTCTGTATAAAAACAGCTGCTCATCATGGGATGGGAAGAAGGGTCCACACTAAACACTGACTCTGCATACATTTCATTTAAATGACAATAAAGTTCTTTTTAAAAAAGACAATCATGATTATTCTTTTGATATCTCAGAGATGTATCAGAAACAATCTAGATTTAAAAGTGAAGCAGCAAAGTGTCTGAAACATAGAATTTGTGCCACTGACAAAACTTTAGCCCAAGACTGTTTAACCACAGAGCCTCGCTCTGCGTGAGGCACGGTGACAGTATGAGACAGTAACAGAGGTAATAATTATCATTTTAATACCACACTTATTATTTTGAATGTATCTTTCGGTGTAGTTTTGCATTTAATTTTGCAGTTTTCTGCATTTATTCCAGTTTTACATCATTAGTGTATTGTAGCTTTACACGACTAAAACTTCTCAGGACTTTATTTAATGTATTTAACGAATGATGGCATGTATGTGTATGTATATATATGTATGCGTGTATGCGGAAATATGTGTGTGTATGTATGTACGCATGCATACATGTATATATACATATGTATGTATGTGCGTGTATGTTTGCAGGTGTATGTATAACTTGTCCATATCTTTCTTGTGTAAATGTAAATTTGTCTGTGATTGTGTAAATACTTACACTATTGTGTACTTCCCACACATAGAGAAATGCCAAACAGCCTTTCATTGTTCTTGTAACAGTGACAATGAAAGCTATTCTATTCTGTTCTATTCTAAAAGTAATGGGTAAAAGTCAAACTAGGGTCAAAGGTCAGAAACTAGCAATATTTATAAAGCAACAGATAATTTCATGCTTTGCATTGGGACCATAATAAAATGAATCGTCACTTTCAAAAACAATGAATAAAAAAAATAAATAATTTATTGTGTTTATTATTAACAAACAGCAGTTTGTGGACGTTCGGGAACGAAAAGAGACACGTCAGTGTTTTTGGACGGACTTTATGAATGAGACATAAAATAAAAAAATTAAAACGAAACAATAAAAAAATATTTGAATCCAGCTTGACAGTAAATAAAAACAAAGATATATTAAGATTTTTAAAGAGGGAACCGCTGTTTGTTTTAAAAGTGAAAAAAAAAACATGTGTTACGTCTTACGTCACCACGTTAACCCCGAAGCGGAAGTGAACACGTGGGGTTGAGGCACGGCACCACATCGCATGTTTGGAGGCCACGAGTCTGTTTCAGGTGATTTCTCCTCTTTTCACGTAAATTTTACCAAGTTATTGAAGAACTGACGTCACGGCGTGTGACGTTTAGGGTGTCCAGTGATTTTAAAAACGTTTTAATGAGACCGTTTCCGGTCTGAAAGCTAACCTGAGGGAAAGTAGCCGGTTAGTTAGCCAGTTAGCTGGTTGTCAGCGCTCGTAAACAGACAGACAGGTGTGACTTCGGGCTATAAACCGTCACTGCTGGTTTTCAGGTGTTTCACAGGTAAATCATCCACCTCTTCCTCCGTCTTCATCATGGCTGTGAGAGCCGCCTTTGAGAAAAACAACGAGATCGGCTGCTTCGCCAAACTGACCAACACGTACTGCCTGGTGGCCATCGGCGGCTCCGAGAACTTCTACAGGTGAGTTCACCTTTGAACAAGCGCCACACTTTGATAACTTTGAGGTGAAGTTGGGACCCAAAGTTACAGCCAGATGTCATCAAGGTGCGTCACATTCCTCAGCCTTTATATAACGAGCTGTTTCCCCTGCTACCGGAGTCAGTCCAGGTGATCCGGTCTCAGTCAGCTGTGTTATAATAATAAACTTAATAATCTCCATCCATCACCACTTTGGTAAACACCTAGGCGTTCCCTGGCTCCGCCCCCAGGCCTCCTCCCTGTAGAACGCCTCACCTGGCTCCTTTCAATGAGGAGGAACAGCGGCTCTACTCCGAGTCCCTGACCGTGTGACAGTGTGATTCTTTCAGTCACTACCCAGAACCTGTAGGTGAGGGTGGAGGTGTAGATCTGCCACCAATTCAACAGCTTCACTTTCACACTCAGGTCTCTGTTCACCAGAACAGACCGGTACAGCATCCACGTCGCTGCTAACGCTGCGTCAGTCCATCTGTCATCTCCCACTCCTCCCTCCTCTCACTTGTGAAGACCCTGAAATATTTAAGCTCCTCCAGTTGGGGCAGTAACTCCTTCCCGGAATGGGCACTCCGCCCTTTTCTTGCTGAGGACTGTGGCTTCAGACTTGGAGGTGCTGATTCTCATTTCTGTTGCTTCAGACTCTGCAGCTAACGCTCCAGTGTGAGCTGGAGGCCACCAACAGAGCCACAGCATCTGCAAAAAGCGGAGATGAAAGTCCAACAAAGTGGAAGCCTCGTGGCTACTGATGGTGATCACTGATATCAGTGTTTCACTTGGTTCTTGTTGACGTATATTTTCCTCGTCTGTTGGAAGTAATCTGATGTTGTGTGTTCAGTGTGTTTGAAGGGGAGCTGTCAGAAACCATCCCAGTGGTTCACGCTTCCATAGCAGGCTGTCGCATCATCGGGAGGATGTGTGTGGGTGAGTAAAGCTGGATAAATGTGTGCAGTGTATGCATCCTTCACAACACACCACTGCCTGCCTTCATCTTTAAACATGGCCGTCGCACTCCTCTGTGCTCGGACCGCTGCAGTCAGACTCACTCGACTCGTTCCCGTTTGTTCAGGAAATCGTCACGGCCTCCTGGTTCCCAACAACACGACAGACCAGGAGCTGCAGCACATCAGAAACTGCCTCCCAGACACCGTGAGGATCCAGAGAGTCGAGGAGAGGCTGTCCGCGCTTGGTAACGTCATCGCCTGCAATGACTACGTCGCGCTGGTCCATCCCGACCTTGACAGGGTGAGACAATCAAACGCGCCCCATCCCTCGGCTGTTCTGAGGGTTACATCGTTTTGTTTGGCTGGAATAATTCACGTTTTACTTAAATTAGTGAAGTAAAATATGAAACTCTTCTGTACTCGCCTGTGAAGCTTCTAACAACCTCATTCAGTTCACTCAGATATTTTTTTCAAGCTGTTTCGGTTTAATGTTTCAGGCTGTGCATTTACTCTACAGACACTGTATTCAAAATATTCTTCAGCTCATCCTCTTCCTTAAAGGTCACCACCTGCCACACTGCAGCAGGTTTAGTTCACTAAATGATTTTTCCAATTAGAATTAAAGCTTAAATAAATTCATTTAACTCTTTTTAAAATTTCACTAATTTTTCCAACTTGGAGGACAATCGTCATTTCAGTCCTGACCAAAATAGTCGAGCAGATGTTCATTTGAGAAAAAAAAACACTTTATTGAAATTTAGCTGAGTCAGAGGTTCTTAGTTAACAGCCAGGCAGCTGGAAGTCCCGCCTCCCACAGCCCAGTCTGTGCACAAGCATCTTCCTCTGTTTCATATCGAGGATCCTCGTTTGGCTCTGAGCAGATTTCACAAGAAAGAGTCCAAAGTTTCCAAACCGGAAGGTTTCAGCTGAGGAGGGAGGCCAGGAGGAGAGGGAGGCCAGGAGGAGAGGGAGGCCAGGAGGAGAGGGAGGCCAGGAGGAGAGGGAGGCCAGGAGGAGGGGGAGGCCAGGAGGAGGGGGAGGCCAGGAGGAGGGGGAGGCCAGGAGGAGGGGGAGGCCAGGAGGAGAGGGAGGCCAGGAGGAGGGGGACCAGAAGGAGGGAGACCAGGAGGACACCCGCCGTTTTTTATCTTTCCTCTGGGTTTGCATCATCGATTGAAGATGACAGTGTGCCGTTATCACTGTGTGCTGTTTGGTCTTTGTGTCCTGCCACACTGAGTGAAATTGAGTGGAGACTGACTCAGAGTCTGAACTCTGTCAGAGCTTCAGACACCGTCCGAAACCGTCACATTTACTGAGGTCTGCAGCAGCGGTCCCCGGGCCCCGCCCCCTCTGTGAGTCGTTTGGTGCCGACCCGCGAGAGTTGAGAGGTGTGAGATTTATGGGTTTCAGGGTTTTTATCGTTAACTCGGTTTCCCTGGGTCTTTTCCCGTGTTGTCTTATTTTGAAAGAAATATTCACATGTTACCATAGCGACCAGAGAGCATTAAGGGGCAGAGAGGAGGATGTTACCCTCAGTGTTGTTGGTGCGTTTCAGGAGGGCGCTGCTAATAAAGTTACACAGTGTTTATTATTATATTTACAGAATACCACAGCTCTTGTCTCGGTCGTATCATTTTGTTTTGTTGTAATTATCCGCGACACCTTCAAGGCCGGTCCGTGAAAATATTGTCTGACATTAAACTGTCTGTGGCTCAAAGGTTGGGGACCGCTGCTGTACATCCTGTAGTTTGGTTTCTGGAGGGCGGACGTCTGCGCTGTAAATAAAGCGTGAGAGTGAGACATCTGAGGCATGTGACCTGAAACTCTGGCTCGTGCTTTCTCAGCCGGCTCAGTGCAGGAGCTGTGTCACGGTCCTCGCTGACGTCTCGCCGTATTTGTCCCCGTGCAACTTCATCCACTTCCCAAAAATGAAAATCAGTTGAGGAATCAACACTTGGACACTGGAGGTGATCCACTTCCTGTTGCAGAGGCGCAAGTACAAGGGTACATAACAGGACCTAAAAAATGTCTCAAGAGAGGCCTGATTTATCAGATCGTGTGAAACAGGTTTGCCTTGTTTTTAGCCGCCTGATGGGGTGTAATGTGCTACAGCTGCCAGAAGGTGGAGGTAATGCACCTGAAAGCTGCTTGTATGCTGCTCACACTGTGTGTTTGTACAGAGAGAGATTCAATAATGGCGCACTGAGGTCATTGAAAAAACCAAAGAGGACTACAGCCAGCGTTTTATGTCAAACATTAAATTAAAGCTTGAGAGCGAACAGCGCCGTGTTTGTGTGTGGTGGAAGTGAATACAACAATCTGTGGCTGTGAGAGCAGTATGGTTTTCCCCGGGTTCATGCTGACACTCACTCTGTTCCCAGGAGACAGAGGAGATCCTGGCGGACACGCTGAAGGTGGAGGTTTTCCGTCAGACGATAGCGGAGCAGGTCCTCGTCGGCTCGTACTGCGCGTTCAGCAACCAGGGAGGCCTCGTCCACCCGAAGACGTCGATAGAAGATCAGGACGAGCTGTCGTCGCTGCTGCAGGTGCCCCTGGTGGTGAGTGCAGCCCGCACGCCGTCACGTGAACTCGACGGTACGAGACGCATTGTAATTTTTGTCACCGGCTTCCTGTTCAGGCGGGCACGGTGAACCGGGGCAGCGAGGTCATCGCGGCGGGGATGGTGGTCAACGACTGGAGCGCGTTCTGCGGCCTGGACACAACCAGCACGGAGCTGTCGGTCATCGAGAGCGTGTTCAGACTCGGTGACACGGCGCAGCCCTCCGCCATCGCCACCAGCATGAGGGACTCGCTGATCGACAGGTAACGCACAAACACACCTGTACTCACACGACAGCGAGGGCTGGTCCTGCGCGCTTGAAGCAGGATCACTGCCTGCAGCTGTTCCTGCCTCTGAGGGACAGTAACTCTGATTCTGGAGCTCGCAGGTGGAAATGAGGTGACGTGTAAACCTTGTAGTCTGACCTTCCTCCTCTCTGCTCTGTTTCCCATCAGCATGGCGTAGACCCGCCTCCCGTTTGCCATTGAGGAGCTCTGCTGCCTGAAGCTCTGCCGCCGGACTTCATTTCTGCACCTCAAACTTCTCCTTCCACACAACACGACTCCCTTTAACTCCAACAGCCTCCTTCTGTTTCTCCTTTCGTACTTCCAACACCTTTTCCCGGGTAGAGTAAAACATCCTGGCAGCTGAAACGGTTTCACAGGACCGGGGACGGGCAGAGAGGGAAATAATGCAGAAATAATAACCCTGTGGTTACACAGTGACGATGTACACCTGTGCTGGATGTGATTATTGACCCTGATGCTTCAGGTACAGAACGGCTCGATTAGTCTCTTAAAGTCAGTCAGAACACATTTGTATGACGTGTTTCTGTGCACTTACTCTGAAATTATTTCTGGCGGTAACGATGAGAGCGCAGTGTAATTAGCAAACACAGGAAACGCTCCTGCAGAGATGGATGTTCTTCCTCAGACTGTGTGACGAGACAAACTAGACACGGAGGAAGTTTCTTAATGTCTTGTGTGTCTTGTATAAAAAATAAAGCCCATCATCTTTTTATCTGTTTGCTGCTTTTTCTGTTTCTCCTTTCAAAAACTCACAGTGAGGATTAATAATAATAATAATAATAATTGACCTCACAGCTGCAAAACCTCCATAAGAGGTTTGTAGGAAGCCGGAGATGATGTGCAGCTCCTGGAGTGCATGGAAGTGAAAATTGTTTTAGAGGGCAAAGGTCCAAGAAGTCGAAGCTTTTCCCTCTAAAACGAATCTGGTGACCCTCAGGAGGGACTCCACCCTCAGTTTGGACAAAATTGTCTAACAGGAAATGAGGGCGAGATTTTATTTCTGCACAATGATTGCTTCTGTTTTTTTAATACTTGGACTCACTACAACACACGAAGGTTTCTCAACAATGTTTGCAGATTTTTTTCTTTCCTTCTCTAAAGTTTTCAGGAGTTTCGGTGAATTCTGACCTGAGGTGTTTACACCTGCAGCAGCAGACTGTCCAGCCTGAACCCTCAGAGCAGCTCGTTGTTCTATGATACGTTTCTGTTTTGTAGAGGTTCACACATTCACCTGATTCAATCCCAGGAGGAGCATCTGGTGTAAAAATCTGCTGCATCAAACATGGAGCCCCCTGCTGTGGTGACCCTTTCTAATGAAGCCATGCACAGCATTCCCTTTATAATATGAAAACTGTGAGTGGGAGGACCTCGAAGTGCAGACAGGTTAGTTTTTCCCAGCTTTTTTGAGCCTCTGGGAATGTTCACAGTATGAGGCCAAATTCTGACTCGGGTGGGAACTTCCCTCTGTACAGAGCCCCCTGCAGGCTTAATGGTGACATCTTGAGCAGTTTATTATCATTATCAGTAGTTTGCTGTTACTTAGAGATGATGTGTTTTCCCCACTCGTCTCTTTAGTTGTTGTGCAGATGGTTTCATGAGGTTTGTACCTGCAGCTCATCTGTGAGAGGATGAATATTACAAACACTTTTTCAGCCAAACAAAATGTTTCGGACGATTCTGTTGCATCACTCCTAAAGGTGTCAGGTTTCTTGAAGTTCATCTGACGATGTCAGTGTTTCACCGAAGCTGCTCTGAAGTCAAACGTAAGTGGTCCTAATGAGCACCATGACATCACAGCTGTGTCGATGGAAGATGTAAATAGGGCTGGGCTATATCATACCGTTCACGTAATACCGGTGTAATTTTGGGCAAGGATAGGAAAATGAAATATCGCGATAGAATATGGGTAAAAAGCGCATGCGCAGTGCCTTTGTTTACATACGCACATTGCGGCGACGCAGAATGAGAAGAGCGAAAGCGGATCATAAAATGAAACGTTTTTTATTTTATTTTTTTATTAGTAATATAAACATACAAACAAAATGCACCATATATTACAGATTCAGAGAACAGATATTTCTTACATATTAGCAACTTTCATACATAGTGAAAATAAAATATAAAGATGGGGTCACATAATTTAACAGGTTATTAACTCACTAAATCAAAATCTCCCATAAAGGAAACAAAAAAAGCAGCCTTTTTCTTTTTAACTAAAGTCAAAGATTTAACCAACAAGTTTAAGTCGTTTTTCCAGTAAGCTTCGTAAAATGAAACGGATGAACCAGAACTGGTTTGTAAAAGTGCTGCAGCTTCACTGGTGTGGAACTGGTTTAGCTTTCGTCCGTCAGATACACAACAAAGCACTATTTTTGGTAGCGCATGCTAGCGGGCCGGTATTACCGTATTGTTTGGAAAATACGGCGCACTTAAAATCAATCCTTTGATTTTTCTGAAAGTCGACAGAGCCCCTTATAATCCCGTGGGCCTTATGTATGAACTCTGGTTGTGTTTACTGACCTGGAAACGATTTTATGTGCACGGCGCTCGAAAATCTGTCAAATGTTTTAGTACGACTTTGCTGAGCTACGAAGCCGCACCGCTTGATGGATTGTCGGAGCATTACGGCTATCGTAGGCGGAGTGATACGTACTGCGCTTAAACATAATATTACCGTATTGTGTGTGTATAACCTCTTTTTAAGTTTTGTGCATATTATACATGGTTATGCTGAGGATGTGTCGGCCAGTTTCCACTGAAATGCCTTTTGGTTAAACTGTCAGCGAGGAATTTGCACTGTTACATTTTTATATAACTTTAATGCACATAAAAAACAGCTGCTTGTTTAAGTGAAAATACATTGATGGGTTTTTTTTGCACTAATAAAGTTGTGGAGTTGTAAAGTATTTTGTCTGGTGTCAATTATATTGTCAGTTATATCGTTATCGCAAATTTTTAAATGTATATCGTGATAAATATTTTTGGTCATATCGCCCTGCTCTAGATGTAAACATCGCTTTAAAGGAGGCTCTGAAGTGAGGAGGGCACCACAGCGACTCATCTGCCTCCACCTCCTCCTGTCTCAGCTCATTCATCGCACTGACCCTCTGCATGTCCTCCTTCACTACATCAACGAACCTCCTCTGAACAGCTCCATCCTCTCCAAACCATCACAGCAGGTCTCAACACCATCTTCTAAACCTTCCTTTTCACTCTTGTTCCTCTCCTTCTGTCACAAATAACCCCTGATACTTTTGTGGACTTTTCTTTGGCTTTTAGAAATCTGGTACAAAGCAAAGACAGCACATCTCTCCTGTCTGAGCTCAGCTGCTTTGACTGACTGTAAAATAGACAATATGTGTTTTAAAGCCTCAGTTCCATTATATACCACAGGGTCGCTCTGCTGTTGTCCCCAGACTCTGGAATGGTCCAACAATTAAGTCAAAGCAGGTGGAAACAGGTGTTGAGGAACTTAAAATGACAGAAGTGAAACATGGTTTTTGTCCTTTGTGGATGTTTTCTTGAGGATGGGTGGGAGTCAGACGTGTCAGGATTACTTGACTATTAAGGGTAACTTTCCACAGCTGTGACAGGTTTAATTATAAACGGTGCTTCTGTGTAAATAGTCAGTGGCTGCTGAGCCAGGAGACAAGAACAGAGCTTCACGAGATGAAGTGAACTGTAAAAATCAGACAAAGGATGTAAAAAGTAGAGTTCAGTGTCTGACGAAGGAGTGGAGGATGAGTAGTCCTGCTGATTCCAAACCAGAGTCAGAGTAAACACAGTCAGACGACAGAGTACTGATGTTTCTGCCAGAAAGCAAAGAAAACTTCTCAGGCTACTTCAGGTGAAACACAGACTTCACAGCACGAAAGCAGCGAGATGGTTTCAACACCCGCACAAGACGAGCCTCCAAACTTCTGCACCAAAGTGACGAGACCAGAACTGAACTTTGAGATGAGTCAGCACAGGCTGGAACAAAGCAGGGAGGTGCAGCATGTTATCAGACACTGCTGCTGGACGAGCCGCAGTCCTCGGCCTGAAAGCTGCACGTAGCGGTGACACTGATCCAAAGCACGCAGCCGAGTCGACCCTTCAGTCGCTGGATCTAGTACGATGGAGACAACCCAGGACCTGCAGGCGAGTTCTCCCACCTGAGAAACTGATGCACAACTATCGCACAAACCTTTGAAGGGGGGTCGTCTCATCATTTATTGCTACAGTCAGGTCCACAGTTTGGTGTCCAAAAACAGTTTCTATAGTCTTGCCTCTGAACACCATCGCAGTCAGCAGACGTCTGAAAGTGACTTCACACAACAAAGCAGAAAAAAGCCGAGTCATCATTTTAAAGGCAACTTTTTATTTATTTATTGGCAAATAATTTGAATTAGGTTGTAGCAACGCATCTATGTACACCCTCAGTACAGTGACAACGTCAGAAAGCCTAAAGAAACACACACTCTGTAATACAGCTCGATTATACGATCCTTTAAATGAACACGGGTCTTTTTTTTTTTTCAGTTTCAAACATATTTTCACTTACTTTCAGTTTTTGGTTTGGGAGACATCAAAAAGGACTAAATGGAAACAATACAATCACATCCAGAGCTTAAAATCAACAAACATTTATAAAAAAAAAGGAAAGTAAAACATGCAGGTTCGTAGTGCAGAACTTTTTTTGTCAGTGAATTCCTGTTAAAGACGGAAACGAGGAGCAGATACAAAAAGAGAGTTGTTATACAGCAATTACTAAAAAAACCTACACCAAGTCTTTTTTTATATATTTGTATTAATCGATGTGCAAAAGAAGCTCATTCAGATCCTACATTAAATACATTTATTATGTGAATGCTACCGTGGTGTTCTTACAGGGAGGAGGCGCCGCCGCAGCACCTCAGCGTGTCAAAATAAAAGCATAACAGCCTCCCGCCGTGTCGTCCCTCCCGTCAAACACACCCTACTCCGAGTGTCTTCGGGACCTCGCGCCGTTGTGCTTACGGGGTCGTGAATGAAGACAGACGATATGAACGGCGAGTGTTTTTCAGCGTTAGTGTCAGGAGAAATATTGCACATGGAAAATTACTGTGAATGCTAACAGCTCGATGAGGATCACAGTAATCTTGAGCCCGATTGTCAGCCGATGGTTGGCCAGCGGCGGCGCGCTGAGCTTCGGCTGACAGGAAACAAACTGGGAGCTACAAACACAAACGAAACTACGTTTCAAACAACAAAAAAACAGATTCAAAATGAGTTTAAAAAGGAAAAAATGAAACTTCTCAGACTCTAATCTTCTAGCTTACACATCTGCTGATGCACTGATCAGCTTTGACTCCTTCAGGCTACACCCTGACCTCCGCCTGCCTGGTTTCAAGTTTGATACGTGTGTAGCGTAACGGAGGAAAAACCGATCGGTTAATCAATCACGCATCATCGAGACATCGTTTAAAAACTTCTTTATCACTAGTCGGTTTGTGTCACCCTTTCAAAATAAGAGAACTCAGCCTGTGGGGGGCCAACAGAAGAAGGGAGGAAAATCCGATCGGATTTTTTTTTGAAGGAGACACAGGATATTCTCTGGGTTTCGGAGCTACTGGCTGACCAAAGTGAAGAAGGTGCTCGACTACGACAGAGAGAAAGAGAGGGGGGTGGGGGAGAAAAGGCGCTGCTGGAGGCGGAGTTTCTGGTCGTCCGCCCTTTCTTCTCTCACAGCACCCGAGGACATCCCCGCTCTCCCTCCCTAGCAGCGGCCGAAGGTCTCCTGCGAGGCGTAGACCATGTAGAGGAAGCCGTCCTCATCTCTCTCCTGCTCGTAGATCTCAGAGATGGACGTAGACACCGACACCATGCTGTGCTGGTTGACCAGCAGGAAGAAGGCCTGCGTGGGGTTCAGCTGCAGTCGGCGCCTGGAGGAGGGAGAAGTGGAAAATTTATCCACCCATCACTTCACTTTTTAAGGTCAAGCTGGAGATAAGATCAGTTATCTGAACTCCTGCAACTGACATATCCTTCAGCCCTGCAGTGGGTCACAGAGGTGTAACCAGTGGGTGTGGCTTCACCTCTGCAGCAGGAATAGAAGTGAAACTGGGAGATGAAATGATCTCTGCGGGTTTTCCAACACTCGACTGTTTTTTCCAGCTGTGGCAGCGCCTCCTCCTGCTGCTGTTTCATAGAGACTGAGGGTTCAGAGGGTCGTACTACGGAGCGCGGTTAATGGCTCGCTGAGCGGTGCTGAGGTCAGAGATTTGTTTCATGAAAGCGGCTCTCCTTTCACCTGGCTAAATCACCATGGTAACTGATGCTGAGCACACCACCTGGTCAGCAGCAGGTTGTGTTCATAGTTTGGGTTCCTGACATGATGTACGAGGCACCGCCGTATAAAACGTCTACATTCTTGCCTCTGAATAACACGACCACAGCCGCCGGGCATAAAGCGCACACTTTAATCCCCGCCTTCCTCTCCCATCCGCTCGGCTCAAAATAAAGAGCGCCTAAAATCACTTAGAATTGATTGAGAAGTCGATCACGTGAGTCCTGAGAAGGTCCAGGATGAGCGAGCGCATTTTTCTAAAGGTCTTACATCGGCCGCCCGGCTCTCTGCGTATTGATTTTAATATCCTTTTATGTTCGTTTAGAGCTTTTAATCAACAAGCAGCAGCCGATTCACCGAAGGCTGAACCACAGATCACTTTCACCATCGATTCATCCGCTGATTATTTTTAAGATTTATTTTGTCCATAAAAGTCTCCAGTTAGTGAATTATTACTCAAACTTGCTGGTTATCATTTCCAAGACTCTTTAATCAAAAAACCTGCACATACTGAGTCTGCATCAGGAGCAGCTTCACACATCTGAGCTGCAGGTAATCAGCTGTTATCTCTTATCTGTGGCTTCTGGCTCTTTGATGAACCCATCTGACACTTCTGACTTTGTTCTGCTCGGTCCTTCGCACAGCTTCGCATCACACCACATCGTTTCACCAGCAGAGCTTTTAGGCTGCAGACTCTTATTTTGAAAATTAACAGGCTATATGCTGTTCCTGTGTTGGACCTGTCGTCATCTGCGGGGCTTCGGGCAGCACAACATTACAGTTAAATGAAGAGCCGTTGTTTCCTGAGCAGAGTCTCAGAGGAGATCGTCGAGGACCTCCCCGCTGCACCAAACCCCTACAGCGCCCCCCTTGGGTGGTGGGCCCACTGGGGTGCACCAAGCCTTCTTCAGGCTAAGCCCAGCTGTGGCTCTAGGGTGAGATCCTGGTGACCTTGTCCTGGGTGGAGTACACTGCACGCTTGATATTTTAGTCATCACAGGATCTCACACCGAGGCTGAGACAAACGTGTGCTGAGCACTGAACTGAACCCTGCTTCATTACAGAAACTCTGACGGAGCTTTTTCTAAACACTGAGGATGTTGAATCGAGGAACACTTCTGCATTATCATTTTTCACCTCCCTCCTCTTTCATTTTCCACCCTCAGCCTTCACTTTAGAGGCCAACACTTTCATCTTGTACAAACTCCAGCACGCTGACCATCTGTAAATCCACTGATGCACGACGGACCTACAGCTAATTCACTCTTATGGCTGATTGACATTAAAAAGATCTTATTTCTGCCTCCTCAGCATTTGGATGATAATTATTACCAGTGGCCTCACAAACCACAGATATATTATGGTTTATTATATGTCTTTACTGCTGGACTGTAAATTTTTTAATTTATTGGCCCATTATTCTGTGAACAGAATGAGCCTCTCCTCCTCATCAGGCAAACTGAACTGTGCCAGATCCACCGACCTGAAACTGCAGTAAATGTATTTTAAACACTACAGACTACAATGCACGCTCACTGACAGCTGCACACATGGCAGCTAATAACCTGCAGTGCTGATGCTGGTGCAGCTCTGCTCACCTGATGATTTTGACCAGCTCGCTCATGTTGACGTGGTCCGGTACCAGGAACTTGGTCTTGTCCAAAACGGGTAACTGTTTCTCTCCCTTATACCGTTCAATGATCACCTGCAGGCACAAAGCACACAGACGAGTGTCACTAAGACAAAACCTGCCCTACAAACATAGACTGTATACAAAAGATGCACACGGCCACCATGAAGTCTCTGATTGGTTTAAGTTCTGCTCTGTAGGCTTGATTTTAGCATTTTAGCTGCTGCCATGTTCTTTAAAACTACACATGACCGTATTTGAACTGAACCTCAGACTTCTTCTAGTCTAAGCATGTCGGACATTTTAACGTGTTCTTTCTAATGGCCAGCAGAGGGCGACTCCCCTGTTTGTCGCGCTTGCTAGCCTCAAGTCTGTCTAAAGAAAACACAATGTTCATTTTGTAAACAACAGTTGCACTTTGCTTGCAGACAGTAAAGACGGAAAACACTCTGCTTTAAAGTTTCAGAAATAGGACTCAACAACAGGTCACATGACGTTAATCATGTCCATCTTTTATGTACAGTCTGTGGTTGAAACCTGATTTTCTGGCTTTTTTCCTGCTGTATGGAAATATAACGGCACACAAATGTGTAACTACAGAGGGAGTCTGTGAGCTGTAAGACTTTGAGGTAATTATTTAAAGTCACATCTGAAATTTTAGCTCACAAAGACAAAATTTACAAAACTTGATTTCAGATTAAAACCTGTTCTGGGAAATATGATCTAAATCTTTAAATATAATCTCTGACTGGAAGACATTTTTAGTACAAGGTCAACTGTGGACCGAAGCATCACATCGATCGCTCTGAAGTGAAGACTGGTTTGATTCGCTGCTTTCAGACACTGCACCCTCTGCTTCCTGCACTCCGGTAACCTCCGGTTCATCCCAGTGGAATCATCTTTATTTCCACTAGAGATGGACCGATCCGATATTAAGTATCGGTATCGGTCCGATACTGACCTAAATTACTGGATCGGATATCGGAGAAAAATAAAAAATGTAATCCGATCCATTAAATATCACGAAAGCACCTCACAAAACTTGCAACACCCCGTAACTCACCTCAGAACGTATGCATCACGTGATAGAGCAGCTGTGGCATGCAGGACCTGTCGGTGGTCTGGATAGCATGTGGAGCTTCGCTAGCAACCTGGCATTTCATCTCCGACAAAGTTATCCCCGAGAGAAGTAAAGCAAGTGTGTAAGTCCATCTCTGAATGTTAACAAGCGACTGCCTCTCGCTCTCCGCTGCTACTTCAATCATGAAACTGCTTAAATCAGCTGATCGGCTTTTCTGTTGGAGTCCATGTCTCTCGTTTGTTTTTGGTCCACTTTGCGCCAGAAAGAGCAAACCAGCGGCTGAACAACAGCAGCACGTTTAAGCTTGATAAGCTGTTGTTAGAATTTATTTAATATTACTTTCTACACCAGGATCTTTTTCTACGTAGCTGACGGCTGGTAACTGTGCAGGGGCGGATCTAGCAAAGTTTAGCCAGGGGGGCCGATAGGGCATTAACTGGGAAAAGGGGGCACAAAGACATACTTTTCTTTCTTATTCTCATTTAAAATGTCTAGCTTTTAATAAATAATTATCTGACACCCAAAGTTTTAATTTGATGTAAAATGAATAGAAGTCAATTACTGTATATAGTGACTATTAAGTCTAATATATATACCCTAGTAAGCTATAGTACTTTTTACTTTGGGAAGGTACCATCTGTGCAGTCTGCAATTTTGTTGAAGAAAGATGTTGAATCTATTTAATATTTCTTGAAAAATAATTGATTTCTGTGCATTTTTTTTCACACTGCATCAAATTAAGGTTGATTACGTCGATTAAGCATCATGAGGTGGCGCGTGAGGGGTGGTTCCCTATTTTTTATTTATTTAATTTTGTTGTTGCTGGGAGTTGGAACCCTATTAGTTAGGTTGCTTAATATTTACGCTAAGTACTCTTTAAAATACCAGAATAGGGAGGATGGTGTAGGTCTAAGTTTATTAGATTGATCAGTATTGCTGAACTATGAAATATTTTTTTTGTATACAGGTATAACAGAATAGCTTTAGTGTAGTTGTTGTTTTAAACTTGAGTATGAACTTATACAAAATGCAGCAAGATATTTAAAAAACAGTTTTGTTGATTAAAAAACACTATATCGGATTCATATCGGTATCGGCAGATATCCAAATTTATGATATCGGTATCGGACATAAAAAAGTGGTATCGTGCCATCTCTAATATATATTAGAGATGGACCGATCCGATATTAAGTATCGGTATCGGTCCGATACTGACCTAAATTACTGGATCGGATATCGGAGAAAAATAAAAAATGTAATCCGATCCATTAAATATCACGAAAGCACCTCACAAAACTTGCAACACGCCGTAACTCACCTCAGAACGTATGCATCACGTGATAGAGCAGCTGTGGCATGCAGGACCTGTCGGTGGTCTGGATAGCATGTGGAGCTTCGCTAGCAACCTGGCATTTCATCTCCGACAAAGTTATCCCCGAGAGAAGCAAAGCAAGTGTGTAAGTCCATCTCTGAATGTTAACAAGCGACTGCCTCTCGCTCTCCGGCTGCTACTTCAATCATGAAACTGCTTAAATCAGCTGATCGGCTTTTCTGTTGGAGTCCGTGTCTCTCGTTTGTTTTTGGTCCACTTTGCGCCAGAAAGAGCAAACCAGCGGCTGAACAACAGCAGCACGTTTAAGCTTGATAAGCTGTTGTTAGAATTTATTTAATATTACTTTCTACACCAGGATCTTTTTCTACGTAGCTGACGGCTGGTAACTGTGCAGGGGCGGATCTAGCAAAGTTTAGCCAGGGGGGCCGATAGGGCATTAACTGGGAAAAGGGGGCACAAAGACATACTTTTCTTTCTTATTCTCATTTAAAATGTCTAGCTTTTAATAAATAATTATCTGACACCCAAAGTTTTAATTTGATGTAAAATGAATAGAAGTCAATTACTGTATATAGTGACTATTAAGTCTAATATATATACCCTAGTAAGCTATAGTACTTTTTACTTTGGGAAGGTACCATCTGTGCAGTCTGCAATTTTGTTGAAGAAAGATGTTGAATCTATTTAATATTTCTTGAAAAATAATTGATTTCTGTGCATTTTTTTTCACACTGCATCAAATTAAGGTTGATTACGTCGATTAAGCATCATGAGGTGGCGCGTGAGGGGTGGTTCCCTATTTTTTATTTATTTAATTTTGTTGTTGCTGGGAGTTGGAACCCTATTAGTTAGGTTGCTTAATATTTACGCTAAGTACTCTTTAAAATACCAGAATAGGGAGGATGGTGTAGGTCTAAGTTTATTAGATTGATCAGTATTGCTGAACTATGAAATATTTTTTTTGTATACAGGTATAACAGAATAGCTTTAGTGTAGTTGTTGTTTTAAACTTGAGTATGAACTTATACAAAATGCAGCAAGATATTTAAAAAACAGTTTTGTTGATTAAAAAACACTATATCGGATTCATATCGGTATCGGCAGATATCCAAATTTATGATATCGGTATCGGTATCGGACATAAAAAAGTGGTATCGTGCCATCTCTAATTTCCACTAACAAAGCTCAGTGAAGTGTGGTGTGATTCAGTGTGAAGCAGCTTACGGGGATCTTGTTGGGGTGCTGCTCGCGGATCTGCTGGACCTCTTTGCACCGGTCAGCTGTGGAGAAAAGACACAAATGGTCACAAAAACAAAGTTCATTTCTTGTTCAGTCGAACCAGGAACCATCCTCGCTCTTATTTTGAAAGTCCAGCCAATAACAACCAGCTAACTCTGACTTCATGTCTGCTTCCCTACAGTGAGGCTGGACATGTGGGTGTTGCCTCGAGTCCTGTAATCAGACAGACTCCAGCTCTACCAGCTGGTGATGGCAGCCATCCGTCACCTCTGTAGGGTCAGTTTAACCAGAACCTGCTTCATGTGCCGCTGCGCTGAGCTCACCAAGGATACTGTGGCCATGATGGTGAGTTCATCAGCGGGGCAGCTGGTTCCTGCTCTGTTGTGCTCCAGGATTCTCCTGGCTCAGTATGAGCTTTTATGAATGCACTGCACACATAAGCACGAATTCATTTATTATCTAATAGAATGTGACTTTGTGGAAAACACTGGATATTTTCATTATCTGTATTATTTAAAGTTCTCTCCTCTCCAGATGGAGACTGAGTTTGTGTTTTGTCAGAAAATCCACAAGACGTGACAAATGTTGCGTTCCAGATGAGGGAAAAATGGAACCGCAGCTCTACAAGGCTACAAGTTTGTGTCCTCGCTGCATCCCTGTTGTGTACTCTAACCTCCTGCTTCCTCGCCATATTGTAACGTTTCATTTCTAGTGTGATGTGTGAATGCATTCAGAGATCACAGAGCTGTTTAGTGCAGTGCAGAGAGCCATTCCCCCACACAGCTGCAACAATTAGTCAGTGAACAACACGGTTGTCAACTGGGAGACAACGAACCAGCGACTGAAAGATCATTTTAGTCGGTTTTCAGGTAAAGACCACTTAAAGCTTCTTAAAAGTGATGAAAAAAAAATGACATGAGAGTAAACTAGGTGTAGTCAGAGAGGATCTGTTTAACCACGTGGTTAATTAGCATCAGTCTCTTTGGCTTCTTCTTTCACATTAAGTCTCTTTTATTTTCAAGGCAGAGCTCTGGTGTTTGCATCTCTTCACAGCTTTGCATATTATTATGTTAAATGTCTCCTTTAATGCTCACAGGCTTTCCTTTCAGTACCCATTTCAAGCTTTGCAATGTTTTTTTTCTTTTTTTACTGCCTCACTATCTAATTTTACAGCATGCTGCCCTCTCTGAACCTCCTACTGGCCTATTTCAGAAAAACTGCTTTTCCTTTTTCAAATACCGGCCGGGTTCAAAGCTCAGGTGGCTCAGAGCAGCAGCAGCTGAGTGTGAATGGCTCCTTTGTTTCAGTGTGGAGGTGTTTATTGGAAGCCAGCTACAGTCCTGCTCCAGGTTCTGCAAGATCACCTGTCTTTAGTTTGAATGTAAATATTCGTCCTCACTTGGCTCCTGGAGTCACACCTCCCACCTCTAAGATCAGGCTTCGCATTTTCCTTTCTGATCAGCTTTATGAAGTTAGGGCTGGATCAGGTGACCCCGAACGATCAGCCTCGACTATACTTTTCACGTCCACGAGGACACAAGTGCAAAAAATTTTGGTATCAGACGGTGATAGTTGATTTTTTGTGATCGTGAAGACTCGTCCACAGAGAATTTGCATTACAATGCACCAACTACCATGCACCCCAGGCAGCGGCACAACAGGAATAATTACTCAGCCGTTGTGCTTCCAGCTGTGTCGGCAACTGAATACAAACCAAGGCTGAAGTCTGTCTTTATTAATCACATCTTCTTCTTTCTTCGTCTACCATCAAATTTCAGGAAGAGGATGCTGAAATAATGATACATCCTTTTCTTAATGGCTAGCAGAGGGCGACTCATCTGGTTGCAGATTTGCAGAGGTTCATGAGAAAACGGCCTGCTCCCTTGCTGTGACCTCAGTAAACTCTTTCCTGTTGATAGGCTCAATCCAAACAAGATGGCGACGGGGCAAATGCTCAGCTCAGGGCTTCATAACAGGAATATATGATGCTGCAGTCGCGACGCCCGTCTTCAGTAATGTTTACACTGAAATCTTAGTCGTCCGAGAGCGACTCTTTAATGACGCGTTTAAATATTTGCTGAGTGACTTTTTTGAAAACATTATTGTATCTGCTGCAATGAACAGACGACTGGCTGTTCTCTCTTCTGTGGTTTGCTTTGCCTTCCATCAAAAGGTGGAGGCAGATGGCTGCTTCTCCCTGAGAATGGTATCTTCCTGTTAAATGGGTGTTCATTCTCCCCACTGTTGCCATGTGCAGTTCACAGGAGATCCTCTGATTGTTGGGGTTCTGGGGGTGTTTACCCTAACATGAACTGGTGCTATATGAATAAAAGTGAACTGGAAAACGTATTATAGTAACTCCAAGTGTGGTAAACATGTCCCCTGTTGTGTAACACTTCTGTAATGTGTGTCAGTGTGACACAATTCAAACAGCTGCTAAACAAACAGCACGCACAGGTCTACGAGAGCGGCTGAAAGCAGGTTATAAGCACAGAGCAGAAGGCGGTGAATGCAGCGTTTCTTGCATCTCTGCTTCTCTGTAAATGGAAAGATTATGCAACGAGCCGGACTCCGGGCTCCTCCCTGCCCGGCTCTGGGGGGCTGTCTCTCGACCTCATATTTCAACATAAATCGCTGAACACGTGTGTTGGGATAATGTGTCAGCACATGTTGTTTTTCCTTTCAGCAAACACAGACCAGTGAGGTGATCCGGCCGTGTAAACGGAGGCCTAGCTGGCTGCGAGCTAGCCGGACAGTGACCCAGATGGCCCTTTAACACCTCTCGGCCCGGAGGCTGCTGCCTCACACAGTAAAAACGGGATTTTCACCTTTGATTCGCGAGTAAAGAAATACTCTGTTAGCCTACCCACCCTAGCTCCCGGACACTTGTAGCAGCTACAGTAACACAGCACCGACACCCTTTCACTGCACTTTAAATACAAAGAGCTGAGCTAGGCGGCTAACGGGCTAGCAGCTCAGCGGCTGTTTGCAGGCACTTAAGCCAGCTAAATAACACCTTTCCCGGGGCTTTCTTACCAAATGTCCTCCTTTGTTTGAAGGGTCTGTCGGACGGCATCTCGGTCCGGGTTATTAAACAGTTATACACAAATGAATAACGCAGTAGTTACAGCCAACAGCGCAGGTCCGTCTCTTCGGTTCGAGTCTCTGGTTCGTCTGAAGCCAAAACAGCTCCGGACAAACAAAGACAGTAAACCGAGCCTCTGACGTCACCCGCTGCATTTAAAGGGGCCGTGCATCGATCCCTGAACCCAGAGAGCAGCTTTGCATTCACGTTAACAGAAGTGCAAAGTTTAACTAGTTATACAAACCAGCCCGTGATTCACACGGTGGTTTAGAGTTTAACGCGACACAGCAGTGTTTTCATTTTGTACTGAGAGGAAATGACGAAAGGTTCGTGAATCAGCTGTAATGTCAGGCTGTGTTTTGCTTCAGCAGGGGCGTTCCTAGGTTTGTTTTAGAGGAGGTGGGGGGATGGGGTGTCTCAGTGATCTCTGATGGTTTTGTTTGTGTTCATTGACATTTTCATATACTTTTCATCAGCTGTGTTGATTTTATCGATTTTTCTCCATCTATGATGATCTTCATCTCGTTGTGATTATGACTATTTTGTGTTCACTCGCTGTTATTTTTGGATGTTTTTTACTTTGTTTATACTTTGTTCCTTTGATGACTTTTTATAAAGAGAATTAACGAGATATGTGCTGTAGTGGAACGTAACTCGAGTACTTTACTAAAGTTTTAAAAGTTAGAATATAAAACCCCAATTAAACAATAAAATAAAATTGAATAAAACGTAAATTTGAAATAAAGAATGCAATCATTTGCAGATCTCATAAACTCGTACTTTATTCGTCCATGGGAGATGAGCAATGAAAGGCTGGGAAAGTGAGCGGTACTAAAAACACAGCTGGAGGAACATTTAGCATGTCTGTGAGTCACTGGCAATAGATCAGTAATATGTTTGGGTATAAAACAGCATTTAGGGAGGCAGAGGTTTACCTGCAACAGAAACTGCATCATAAAAACGTGGAACATTTTCAGAATGTTGCTCCTGATGTAACATTTGAAAACACTGAATATCTCCTCATCTAGAATACATGATATCACTGAAAGATTCTGAGAATCTGGAGAAATCTTTGTGTGTGAGGAACAAGGCTCGGAACATTTTTTCAGTTAAACCATATGACATGTTTTCTATCTTCTATTGTACAGAAAAAATGGGTTTGTTAGATCTGCAAATCATTGGATTTTACAGTTTCCCAGATTTTCTGGAACTGAGGTCATGGTTGAAGTCAAAATATTTCTATTATGTTGCTTTTGACTTTTCTTCCGTTATATTTTAGACGCAAATATTTTACTTTGTACTGTGTACAAAGCAGTGTGTAAGAAACGAATCTTGTAGCTGAGGATGATTTTAAAGCGATGCACAAAAAAATGAAAGGACTGTGAAATGTGAAAATGATTGCTTTTAGCAAACGCATCAGCTGAAACCTACCAGCTGACTCTGCAGTTCTCCTCTGCAGTGATCTGTCAGACATGAAGACTGAAACACGGCCTCAGAGTCCTGAAATCAAATCTTTGGCAGAACAACAGCAGCAGACTTTTAACTTCCAGAGGTTGAAAAAAGCTTTTTTTAAACTCTTGTTTTGAGGCACATCGAAGCATTTTTAAACCAGATGTAATTGCTGACTCTACACATGCACTCATGTCCTGTTATTTTCAATAATGATTCAAAATTAGTGTCCCTCCTACATTGTAACCCTAACACCAAGCATCATTCAGCTGCTGTTTTTCTGCTGGGTTGTTTTTGGATGTTTTTCCTTGAGGTGACACGTCGACCTCTTTTTGTCTCCTGAATGTGTAACCAAGCAACTGGATGATATTTCAAGTAGTTTTATCTGCTTCCTCCTTTTTACCAAAACACTCAAATGAAGCACTCTTAGCTGATGATAGATGCACGAGTCTCTTATTGAACAAGAAAAAAAAACAACCCAAAAACCAGTAACGAGACAAAGACACAGGACAGTTTTCAATTGTTGTATTTCTTAATTGTTACAAATGAACAGAAACTTGACGCAAGAGCAGGGACGTGTTTGTAGTGTCGCTCTCTGCTCACAGGTGAAATACTGCTCCTTAACATTTTAACCATCAAAACAATAAATAACAATCTGCAGTTTTCCTTTAAGGTGAGCTAAATAAAACAAAGCACGTCCTTCGTTCTGCCTCGTATACTGGACCTGCAGACCAGCGTGCTCTGCTCCAGTCATGTGTCTGTGACTTCACTGGTTACTCGTGTATTGGCGTGCACGTCTGGCTGCTTGCTACACATGAAATAAACGGTGACATGAGACGCGCGTGCACGTAAACACACACACACACACACACACACACACACACACACACACACACACACACACACACACACACACACACACACACACACACACCGACCGAGGAGCTGGAATGCTAAAACATGGAAAAAACACACAACCCAAAAATCCTCTGCAGGCCGACTGACCGTCCTCGGGATCACACATCCTGACCTTACAACCTTACTTCCCATGAAAAAGCTTCTGCTAAACACAAATTTTGATTTAATGAAAAAAAAAAAAGAAAAACTGGGCCGTTTAGATGAGAGTGATAAAGCGAGCGAACAGCCAGACGTCAGCTCCTTCATCTTCAATCTGATGGATTCTGGATGACGATGAGGAAAAAGTCTTTATCTGTTAAGAAAAAGGCAAAAAAATTAAACGACTTCAGGAACAAAAGCATCTTAAATGTTCACATCCAGCCTTTTTAGCCAGGAAATAATCTGAATAATGGGCATTTTAATATTTTAAAATGTAGAGTTTTAATAAAAACAGCTGATCTCGAGTTTTACTAAACTGCTGCTGCAGCTGTAAAATAATCTTCACGGCCAGATGCCGACCTCTCTGGACTTGAGAAGTTTAGAAAAAAATCCTGCCCATTTCTGGTTCACATGGCAGGTGGCAAAACACAATTCTTATGGAAAGTTATGTAAACAGATAAAAGGCATCATTTGAATGCCCGACTTTCCCCCAGAGGAGGAAACTTGTTTCCCAAAAGCAGCGACTGCAGGGCTGAAAGATGAAACCGACACTGAAGAGCCACAAACTGCAGCTCACGTCCACCAGAGGCTCCAGCATTGAGTCATCCCGATACGAAAACCACTTCTATGGATAACTGTGGATTATAACAGCTGAACGGGGGCTGAATTTTTCTTATAACACTTCCATTTGGACACCAGTAAGACTCAAAATTAGGGCTGTGGCCTCTTTGACAGACAGGTAGATGGTGGCTGTCTGCTAGGCTTCAGCTCAGCTAATGGGAGCGTGTTTGAGCCTTTTGAAGCATTTATAAGTCAGGTTAACTGGAATAACAGCGTTTCATTTTTGGTGAATGGAATTCATTTAGCAGTAATTCCCAGCAGATGCTCTCACCTGGAGCGATCATGATCTCGTTCTTCTTGGAGCGCACGCGCATGAAGGTGAGGTCGTTCTGGGGGTCGATGTCTCGGATGGTGCTCCTGGCCTTCATCACCAGCTGGTGGATCAGCCCGGCGTACTGCACCGTGCTCGAGTTGTCCAGAGTCGACTTGATGGGGATTCCTGAAGGGAAAACATTTATGAGATGGACATTCACACGTGGACCCAGTAACCACATCACACCTTACTTTACTGGTTCTCTGCTGCTGAAACTGAAGCGTGACAGTAAAATAGATCTCAATTACTCAAAAAAAAAATATTTTTTATTAAAAATGGGACGAAGAAGGAAAATACTTTTGTCTTCGGTAACATTTTGTCCTGTCAAGTTACAGGTAAAGTATTTAAATTCATAATTTGATGGGATTCCAGCTTTATTATGTACCAAGGAAAATGTAAGTGTGGTAAATTAAAGGAACTGGGGTGAATAAAAACCAGCAGACAAAAACAAACACATCATCAATAATAACGTCATTTCACAGAGTGAAAAACGTGCATGTGAAAGTTCATGTATGAAACAAGCATTCCTGGTTTTTATGGGATTGTCACAGCTCGAAGGATTGTTTTCCACGAATGACAATTATGTTTTCCTTATAAACTAAATGTTGTTTAACTTGTTATTGATCAGGTAGTGAAACAATAATCAATATGTGGAAGGTTTATTTTTAGTATTCGTGAAGATGAGTGAATGCTGCTGCAGCACTAAGGATGCTTCTCGGGTTTATTTTGCACTCTATGTGATGATTACTGTAGTGTCTGCAGACGTTGTGATATTATTATCAACATACTTTAGGTTGTGCTGCTTTTAACATATGAAGGCAGTTTATTCAGGACAGAGCAGTGCACCATGTTTCAAGGTGCTGAGAACATTATTTAAATGTTTGAATTGAGTCTTTTACTCATCAGTGTGATAAAATCAGTCCCAGAAAGGTCTCTGCCAGTGGCCTCTGTCTCCATGCTGGGGGTCTCGGTCTGTGAGGGAGTTTCCTCCTCCTCACTTTGTTTCTTTCACTGTTCACTTCTGTTTTCTTGGGTTTGTATAAACTGATCATGAATCGGCTTCCCACACACGGCAGTGAGATTGCTCCTTTTTATCTCTACAGCCTACATGTGTTTGCTCAGCACAAACGGGTCATGTGACGGCACAACAACAAAACACAATGAGACAGAGAGGAGGAGGAAGAGGAGGAGCAGGAGGACCCTGTTTGTAAAGGGATGTCTACTTTCTGAGGAAGCACTCTGAAACTAAGTATCACGATCTGATACTGACACTGGTACCGATATATCAATATTTGGATCGATCCAGGGTCAGTCGGCTGTTTCAGGTGTAACGGGAGGGGAGGAGCCAGAGATAACACGTGCAGGGAGCAGGTTAGGACAGGGTCACACGGTCTGTTACCATGGTAACCGATTAGGGAAGGGTCACAGTGTCTTATCATGGTAACCGACTATAAATTTAAGTTAGGTTTTATTTTTCCCGATAGAGACCTAAAGTTTGCCTCAGTTTTAACAAACCCGGAGTTTATTAAACCTGAGTTCTGGATCAGACCCCGGAGGACTTATAGTTGCTAAACACACGGTGGCAGTCACAATAAGAAACACGCAAAGAGCGGAAAGGTCTTTAAAAGAGGGGATGAAATGACATCAGTGTCGTCTCACCCTCTGAATTGGCGACGATGATTCCTTGAACCCCTTTCTGGCCCTGAATCCTCTTCAGGGTTTCTTCTACTTCAGCCTGAGGGACGGAGACAACAGTGATCAGTCATTTCATGTGAGCTGATAAACGGATTTAAATCGTTTAACACCGCAACAAACACAGAATTAAAATAATCTCCCAGCGAGCGCGTTTAAAGGTAACACAAAGGGAGAAACGGTTAAAAATAAACCGACAACGCCCGACTAGCAAAAGCAAACTAGCTTCAGTTAGCAATTTATTAAATTCCGTCCTGTAAAACTGATAAATTACAGTATGATGGCCAAATATGTGAACAGTTTCACCAGATACTTGTCAAACTGTCCTCTTATCCTACCATTTTCGTTTTTTTGTGGAGAAATTCGTGCCAAAAACCCTCTCAAAGCTCTGCAAACTAGCAGGCAGCACTCCGGTTTTGTTGACGGCAAGCGAGGAAGAAGAACCTCCGGGGCAACTGCTACGTTTACTGTCCAAACCGAAGAGTCGGATTTCTCAACTATGTTTTTCACGGGCTCTTTTATTCCATTTCGCCTCGATAAATTCCATTTTTAAGCCCTTGTTTTTCTTTGTCATATAAAAATAACATTAAAAAAGTGGGACGGTCTGCATCGATACCATAAAAAAATCACACTGTTTAGTCACTTCGGTTAAAAACATAGCATGTGATTTCAAAGTACCGGGGCATCCCAGGTTAGATAAAACCGTAAAGTCACGCGGTTCTGATGACTCTGGTTAAGAAATACAGACAAGATAAAGCCTCTAATTCAAAATCATAATACAATAAAACAACAGAATAACTGTGATAATAAACTAACGAAACTAAACGCATTCGCAGTGCAGAAATGTCCCGTGTGAGAGACATGTTACTGATTTATTTCTAATTAATTAAATAATTGTTACCGTACTGTAGTTCAGTGCTAAAAAAACAAAAAACAAAAAAGGAGAAACATAGGTTATAGAATTGTACTGTACTCATATTTTTCTCACTTATTTTCATTAATTTAATCTCAGAGCGTCAGATTTAGTAAAGTTTAAACAGCAGATGATAATAAGCTGATAATAATAATAAGATAATAAACACATTAAATATTATATCATATATACTGCATATACAGTATTTTAGAGCGCTTTATAAACATGGGCTCAAAATGTATTAATTAATAAAGTAAAACTTGCACTTTAGTTTTTAATGTGGTAAAAACTACATATTCATATCCCTGTAAAATGTCGTGCAGTTCAACAAAAAAAGTATAATCTAGTAGGAAAACTCTGGAAAACTCTTTTATTCTATTTTATTTATTTATTTCTGAATGGTTTGCATATCATTGGTGGGCGCGGCCACCCTGTTTACAAAATGACAGCGTAAAGTGAGACCTGAGCAGCCAAGACTGGACCGGAAGCTCACAGAAGTAAAACCAACAGGAACGCGATGGACGAGAGTTTTAGTAGAAAATGAGAAAAGGAACTTTAAAAAGGCTTTTTGAGACCTTTGGAGCAAAGTCATCAAACACTTTAAGCATTTTCAACAGATTTGACTGGTGTTGTTATTCATGCCTTTATATAAAACAGCAGATCACTATTATTAAAAAACTAACTAGATAAATAAAGATAGATGTGGAAAACATTTTTATAACCAAAAACGATTTTGTGACGTATGCTCTCCATACAATAAAACCCACAAAGTTTAAAAGTGACACTGGAGCCAATAAAACGGAACTAAAACTAAACAGTTCAGACAATAAAAACGAAACTGAAACAATGAAATTTAACTGAAACTAAACCGACTTTAAAGAAAAGTCAAAACAGAATAAAAAACACTGAAATTATGAAAAGAAACACCTCTAATAAATCCGGCTGTAGTTCACACACTGAGCGCACACCTCACAGGAAACGTGACACACTGTATCCCACACAGAAGCTTTTCTCTTTGAAAACTGTAACCGGAAGTTGTGGTATATTGTTACCGTGACCGCGCGCGACTTGTTGTTAGGCGCTTCATTCACGTTTAACGACCGTGAGCAGCGGAGGAATGGACGAGAAAGAAGAAGATGTGGGTGAGCATGTTCAAAGGGAGCAGAGAGCTGCTTTTGTTCCAGCGCTCTGCTCCTCTTCAGCTCTTTGTGGTCTTTAAAGTTGTCAGGAGCGTCTGCAGGCTGAGAGCTCAAAACGCTCATGATTACCCGGACCTCTGCACACTACACACACTCACCAGTCTGCTCATTATCAGGGTTTGAAGATGTACTTGGACAACTCACGATAATCCAAATCTTACAGTATTATCGCGATAAAAGTAGGAAACAAATTACAAAACAAAACAATGCATCGTGTCTGATTCGTGTAAAAGTTTTACTGGGACAGGAAAAAAGTAAACAGGAGCACTGGGAGTGTTGGGGAGGAGAGAGGTGGAAAAGCCAGAGGCTTCCTTTCTGCTGCAGCGTTGGTGTCCGTCTGTAGAGAGGTGCGCCCCTACTGTACTCCAAAATCCCAACCACATGGTGCTCGACATGGATGACACTGTGTGCTGATTGGCTGATAAGTGGGCAGAACAGGGAAGTGAGAGACAGTGGAGTTAACCAGCAACGGGAGAAGAAAGATCTCAGATAAAAAGAACACACAGCAGGATGGCTGACAGCGGCTTTCGTTTGAACAACCAGCTTCACTCCAGCTGACTGATGGTCCATCAGCAGCTCAAGCAGCACATATTTCTGACACCACCTCCATCAATGACGGATGCGGACAGTCCAATGCTGCCCAAGGACAGCCCATAACCTCCCATAAATGACTCGTATCTATTGGCTCGATAGATGATTGAGCTTGAAAGGATGTGCAGCAGGTGAGGGTGATAACAGACTGAGCGTGTTGAAGAAAATCAGGAGGGAAGATAGTAAATTTGGAAGTGTTAGTAAAACTCTGAATTAATAAGGAGGAAGTGAGGGCAGCTATGAAGAAAAAGAAGAGTGGAAGGGTGGTTGGTCCATACAACATACCTGCAGAGGTATGGAGATGTAGGAGAGAGGGCAGAAACAGAAAGTTTCTGTTATTCTAATTTAAAGTATTTAAGTGCTTTAGATTAGAATATGTTGTGACACGGTAATAGACTGTTCTGTGGACGGTTCTAAAACTAGATGAACTTCAGCCTCCAGTTGGAGAAGACAACTCCCTTTACAGGTGCTGATAACGCCAAGGGCACAAAACAGCGTGGTATGATCAGTTTGTAACTTCCTCCCTCTTCCTTGGAATACATAAAGCAGTGGGAGCACCACTTCTGTTTCAGAACGCTCATCACTGTGAACCTGTGATGTTTTGGTGTCTGGGATTACATCAGGATCTGAGCCCCTTCTTGTTCGCAGTGATGATGGACAGGCTGACAGATGGAGTCAGGCAAATTAAAGAATTAAATAAATAAAAATAAATATGGTCATATTTTAATTTTTAATTACTTCAGGTTGTTGTGTCAGATTACCACATGGACCTTTAGATTAGGTTTTGGATTAGATGTTGATGTTGCTGTGTGTCGCAGCTATAAAATGTTACTGGCGCATGTTGTTGTGCCATCAAACTATTTGCACGAGTATGACACTGTTATCATATGTATAGGGCCCGTGGTCATAACCATACATCCATGATAACACTGTTAAAAAAGACACAAAGTATCAAAAGTGAAAGTTCTAAAATACAAAAATAAATGTAGTAAATGCAGGAAATTAGGAAACTAAACTGCTTTTCATCAAAGGGTTTAAAATTAAAAATCATGTAAGGATGGTCATAAAAACAAAGAAAGATCTGTCATTATTATAACCATCGAAAAAGTGTTGTTTTTCTTGCTCCTACGTGACTACCAACGACTGCAGCAAAGGTCACGGGGACCTGCCTTCTCTCTAATGGCCAGCAGGGGGCGACTCTTTGGTTTGGACATTCCTGTCTGCCATATTGGATGTGATGCCATGAGCTTTGACATTGTCCTCACACATTCTTTACATATGAATTATCACCGTTTTTCATGCTAATGAATCTTTTTTTATTACTTTCCTACTGATCTGGATAGAAGTTTACGGTACGTTATGAAGAATGTTATCCCATTTATATAACCTGTACTTCGTCAGTTACTGTACTTAGTAACCAGTTGGCCCAACACAGCTGTAGGAGCCATATGAGTTTTTCTTGTTTTTGGATTACAAGGGTTGGTTTAGATCAGGGGTCCACGAGGGCCGGTGTCCCTGCAGGTTTTAGATGTGTCCTTGTTCCACCACAGCTGATTTCAATGGATAAATTACCTTCTTAACATGTCTTGAAGTTCTCCAGAGGCCTGGTAATGAACTAATCACTCATGTGATTCAGGTGTGCTGACCCAGGGTGAGATCTAAAACCTGCAGGGGCACCGGCCCTCGTGGACTGGGATCGGGGACCCCTGGTTTAGATGCACACTCTGTATTGGTGCATGGTTTTGAGGCATGACTCATGGGTGTGTTTTAGATGATAAATATGGTTGCACACACCTGTTCACCACACCTGATGTTGCTGAGCAGAAAGGTAGGGTCAGCATGAGGGGAAACCTTCTGTTGACTGCAGCTTGATGTATAGCAGGGGTGGGCGTGATGAGGTGTAGACCCCAACTGGTCTCCTTGTTATAACTACTAGTCAAGCCATAGTAAAAGCCTGACGTGAGCCTTCAAAATAAAGGTTTTTCATCTGTGCTGTAGCCCAGCGGTCTCCAACCTTTTTTGCGCCACGGACCGGTTTATGCCCGATAATATTTCCACGGACCGGCCTTTAAGGTGTTGTGGATAAATACAACAAAATAAAACTAGTACCGGTACCGAAAAAAATAAGATTTATTCATAACACACGTGAAAAGACCCAGGAAAACCGAGTTAATGATAAAAACGATAACAAAATAACGCTGAAAACTGATAAAAACCCTGAAAACTATACATTTCACACCTGAGCCTCAACTCTCGCGGCCCGGTACCAAACGACTCACGGACCTGTACCGGTCCGAGGCCCGGGGGTTGGGGACCGCTGCTGTAGCCAACATGCTTTGAAAGGCAAACTTTTATTTTGAAGGTGAACTCTCCCTTGCACTGACTGGTCTCTTAGTGGATGCGAGTGATTTTTTTATCAGTGTACTTCACAGTGACCGACGTCAACCTCCAGCAACCACTTTCAGATGGGGAGTACGTGTTTTTTCTTGTTAGATGGTTGCAGATGGTCTCTATTGCTGCTTATTGACCTGCAGTTATCAAGACGTCCTACCTACCCAGGAGTCTGGCAACAAGGCATAGGTTGCACAGCCAGTATAGTAACTGAATGCTTTTGGCATTTAACTGGAGAAAACGTCCAAGTTTTTGAAGCTTGTTTTGCGTCTCTAGTTTGGCTAACATTCTGCTACTTCAATGTGACAACATGTAAAATATGACCAGGCAAAAGGTTTTGGTCACAGCCTTGGTCAGGCATCATTAAACGAGCTGTAATAATGGAGCCTTTCAATCTGTGTGTGGGAGGTGTCGGATGGTGTGAGGAGGCCACGCTGAGCGGCGCCGTGTCACGAGACGCGCAGTGATTACGTCTCGGTGTTTATCTCACTCTGAGTGAGTTCATCTGTCTGCCAAAACCAGTTTCACTTTATCAGATTTACGAACCTAAACAAATTTTAATGAACCAAGCCGAACTGGTGAGCACGCGCAGTGTGGTATTCACATAGCTGAAGATAAACACGAGCTTCAGATCATTTAAATGATCATTAAAACACCAAATAAAGCATGTAGTAACTTTACTTTTGGTTCTGTGTGTGTTTCTGCACCAAAGACAGATTGACTGTTTGTTAAACGTCGCCCTGAGACCAGCTGTGTGTCTTTGACGGACGATGTCACACTGGGAGCGTTTGGAAGTGGAGCGTAAAGCATTTATCGCCTCTGAAGAGTTCATTACCAGAGCTCATTATTTAGGCCTGCAACATTGTAACAGTTTAAACCGTATACGACAGACAGTAGGGAAAATCAGAGGAGCTTAATGAATGATTTATTTAAATGCTGCTAATGAATTCTGTTTTAAGGGTCTAACTGAGGAACCATCGCAGCTCCAGTCAACAGTAAATTTGTCTATTAAATTAAATGATCTGGAGTTAAAGCAGACTTTTAGAAACTGAGCTTCAGAGAAAGAAAAGGAGACGAAGGGGCTTTGGATGCATTGTCCAGCTAAAGCCTCAGTAATAAGTTGGCTTTGTTTTCACATTCCTTCTCCCCCTCTCTGACTCTATTTTTATTTTTCTCTCTCATGCCTCCATCACCCTCCCTCCATCCTCCCTCCCTGAGAGCGTTCTCACACACCGAGACCATCTCAGCCCAGATCTTTTCGTGGCGGGAAACACCTTCTCGCTGATATTTTTATCCCTCAGCCAGAGGTATTGTGTACCGCTCGCCACGAGCTCGCTGCCTCTGTATTTTTATCTGGAAGCAAACCCGGCTCGTGAAAAACACTCAGAGCTGTTGGGTTGCTGACAAAGTGTTTGTGTCGGGCGACATCGTGACGCACATGTTAAATGGCTGCACGGTGCCGTGGAAGTGGTTTAATCGCATCTATTGTGTAAAAATATGCTATTTGTGCTTCTCATGGGGGTTATTATTGGTTATTATACTACCAAATACCAGCGTGGACATAAAAACTAACTTTAGCTGTGAACAGTAAATCTGAAAAACAGATGTTTAATTGGCTCCGTGTTTATAGATTTGTCTGTTTATGTCTCTGCTGATTTATTGTTGTCCTATAAAAATGTAATTCTCTGTAGATCAACTTTAATTGATGAGATTTTTGAATGTCCTCCGAGTCGTTTAAACTTTAAATACAGACAAATTTTGCACATACTCGTGCATCACTACAATAATAATAATGTATACTTTATTGACCCCCCTGGGGAAATTACTCTCTCTGCATATGACCCATTCACTCAGTGAAGCAGTGGGCAGCCACTAAGGCGCAGCGGGGAGCAGTGTGTAGGGATTCAAACCCCCGACCTCCTGATCATGGGGTGACCGCTCTACCTGCTGAGCTATCCCTGCCCCCATCAATAGAAAACTGAGAATTCACATTCATAGTTTACTGATCTGCATTATTTAATGAACTTTGCATGTGTCATGAAGTTGTGTCATGTACAACATGAGTCCTTAATCAGTCGACTAAAAGGTTTGTTAGACTTTAAAACATTTAGACAGGAAAAGGAAGAGCTCTGTGATCGTGTGGTTCACCTGTAAGAGT
The DNA here is from genome assembly GCF_057382095.1 of Aulonocara sp. 'chitande type north' Nkhata Bay. Classification (NCBI taxonomy): domain Eukaryota; kingdom Metazoa; phylum Chordata; class Actinopteri; order Cichliformes; family Cichlidae; genus Aulonocara; species Aulonocara sp. 'chitande type north' Nkhata Bay. Next base: position 48,929,052 of record NC_141348.1, on the reverse strand, counting down.
GAAACCATCACTTTGAGCTGAGATGTGCTGCTGTGACGCTTCCACATCTCTGTGCTCTGTCTGTGGCTCCATATCTTGCACACAGCATGTGTGACTGTACAGTCAACAGCTGTGGCCATAATTAAGAATATAAAGTGGGCCAAATTTAGCCCGAGAGCCTTAATTTTGCGGCGTCATTTAGCTGAGCGTGCAGTTCACATATCCTAATGTGCATGAATCTGTTTAATAGTCACAGCTGTCAGGTCAGTAATAAGGGCACAAATGGTCAAAGGAGCTTGCAAAGAAAAGCGTCTGGACTTCTTTAAGTTGCTTGAAGACGTTTCACCTCTCATCCGAGAAGCTTCTTCAGTTCTAAGGTCAAATGGTGGAGAGTCCCAGATATAAACCTAGTGGGAGTGACCCCCCACAGAGGGACAAAAGGACCCCCTGATGATCCTCTAATCGCCTGAGCCAAGGTGGGAAACTGGGCGTGGGTCCTAATCAGCCAGAGTTTCGGGTGTGTTCATTGTGAAACCTGGCCCCACCTTATCATGCGAATTCCTGAGGTCAGATGTCCCAGGATGTGAGTGGGTGTTAAGGCGTCTGGGAGGGATCTCAAAACTGGATTATAGATGGCAGAGAGTTGGTGTCGTAAACCCCCGCCTCTGTTCAAAGATGGTCGCTCACAGTGGACATAGATGCTTCTTTCATTCCTCTTTCAAACCATCTGTCCTCTCTGTCCAAAATGTGAACATTGGCATCCTCGAAAGAGTGACCTGTGACCTTTAGATGCAGATGGACTGCTGAGTCTTGTCCTGTGGAGGTGGCTCTTCTGTGTTGTGCCATGCGCTTGTGAAGTGGCTGTTTGGTCTCTCCGATGTAGAGGTCTGAGCATTCCTCGCTGCACTGTACAGCATACACCACGTTGTTAAGTTTGTGTTTTGGCGTTTTGTCTTTCGGGTGAACCAGTTTCTGTCTGAGCGTGTTGCTGGGTCTGAAATGCACTGGGATGTCATGCTTGGAGAAAACTCTCCTGAGTTTCTCTGATACACCGGCTACATAGGGGATGACAATGTTGTTGCGTCTGTCCTTCTTATCCTCCCTCGCTGGTGTCTGGTCTTCTTTTCTGTGCCTCTTTGCTGACTTTAAGAACGCCCATTTAGGATAGCCGCACGTTTTGAGTGCTTCCTTTACATGTGTGTGTTCCTTCTTTTTCCCTTCAGGCTTAGAGGGAACATGTTCTGCCCGGTGGTGTAGGGTCCTAATTACTCCAAGTTTGTGTTCCAAAGGGTGATGGGAGTCAAACAGGAGGTACTGGTCCGTGTGTGTGGGCTTCCGGTAAACTTCGATGTTGAGTTTGCCGTTCTCTTCAATGTGCACAGCGCAGTCCAGGAAAGGCAAACAGTCTGTGGGACAAGGTGGGACAAGGAAGCTGTCCCACTCAGACCCATAGTCAGTAGCATAAACTCAGCCACGTATAACATTGCAAAACACCTTGCTACCATCCTTGCGCCTCTCGTGGGGAACACCCCACACCACATCAAGAACTCCACCGACTTCACCGACAAGGTTCAGAAACTTACCCTGGATCCAGATGAAACCATGGTGTCCTTTGATGTAGTCTCTCTCTTCACTTGCATACCCACCACGGAGGCCGTGGAGACTGTCAGAAAACGACTACAAGAAGACAGCTCCTTGGAGGACAGGACCAACTTCACACCCGATCAGATCTGCACACTGTTAGACCTCTGCCTCACCACTACATATTTCAAGTACAAAGAAGGCTTTTACAGACAAAAACATGGCTGTGCCATGGGCTCCCCCGTGTCACCTATTGTAGCCAACCTTTACATGGAGGAAGTGGAAAGGAAGGCTCTTGGCTCTTTCAAAGGAAGAGTACCCAGCCACTGGTACAGATATGTGGACGACACCTGGGTCAAAATCAAGACACAAGAAGTGGAATCCTTCACTGCGCACATTAACGCTGTGGATAAAAACATCAAGTTCACCAGGGAAGACACAAAGGACAACTGTTTGCCTTTCCTGGACTGCGCTGTGCACATTGAAGAGAACGGCAAACTCAACATCGAAGTTTACCAGAAGCCCACACACACGGACCAGTACCTCCTGTTTGACTCCCATCACCCTTTGGAACACAAACTTGGAGTAATTAGGACCCTACACCACCGGGCAGAACATGTTCCCTCTAAGCCTGAAGGGAAAAAGAAGGAACACACACATGTAAAGGAAGCACTCAAAACGTGCGGCTATCCTAAATGGGCGTTCTTAAAGTCAGCAAAGAGGCACAGAAAAGAAGACCAGACACCAGCGAGGGAGGACAGACGCAACAACATTGTCATCCCCTATGTAGCCGGTGTATCAGAGAAACTCAGGAGTTTTCTCCAAGCATGACATCCCAGTGTATTTCAGACCCAGCAACACACTGAGACAGAAACTGGTTCACCCGAAAGACAAAACGCCAAAACACAAACTTAACAACGTGGTGTATGCTGTACAGTGCAGCGAGGAATGCTCAGACCTCTACATCGGAGAGACCAAACAGCCACTTCACAAGCGCATGGCACAACACAGAAGAGCCACCTCCACAGGACAAGACTCAGCAGTCCATCTGCATCTTAAGGATAAAGGTCACTCTTTCGAGGATGCCAATGTTCACATTTTGGACAGAGAGGACAGATGGTTTGAAAGAGGAGTGAAAGAAGCATCTATGTCCACTGTGAGCGACCATCTTTGAACAGAGGCGGGGTTTACGACACCAACTCTCTGCCATCTATAATCCAGTTTTGAGATCCTTCCCAGACGCCTTAACGCCCACTCACATCCTGGGTCATCTGATCTCAGGAATTCGCATGATAAGGTGGGGCCAGGTTTCACAATGAACTCACCCGAAACTCTGGCTGATTGGGACCCACGCCCAGTTTCCCACCTTGGCTCAGGCGATTAGAGGATCATCAGGGGGTCCTTTTGTCCCTCTGTGGGGGGACACTCCCACTAGGTTTATATCTGGGACTCTCCACCATTTGGCCTTAGAACTGAAGAAGCTTCTCGGATGAGAGGTGAAACGTCTTCAAGCAACTTAAAGAAGTCTAGATGCTTTTCTTTGCAAGCTCCTTTGACTACGATGACCTGGATGACTGAGAACCTTCACAGACAAGGGCACAAATGTATTTCTGATGAGAATAAATCAGAGTTTTCTGTGCTGAGTTCAAATGAGACGGTTTATTCAGAGAGACCTGTTTTTGAATCGGAGTTGATTCTACCTGAGGCTTTATGCACTGTTTAGGTTACTGATACTGAGGAACTGTGTAGAGTGAAGACAAACACTGAAGGGAATCACTAGATGTCCCGAGTCGGTGTGTTGACAGAAATTAAAGTGATCCGTTCAAAGCCAGGAAAAGATTAGCAAACCAGGCTGTGTTCAGATGGTGTTCATAGTGAAGCTGCTAGTTTGTCCTAACACAGTTAGGACATGTCCTAACATGTCCTAACTGTAGGAGGGAGACTCATTCCCATCAGCCCCTTTGTTTCTGTTAGATAACGCTGATGTGCACAGCTGTGTGTTGAAATGGCACAGCTGCGTCTCAGTCGTTTCAGTCGTTTCATGGGCCGAAGCAGCTAAACTCTGTTATTCAGATGTTTTTGGTACAATTCGATTTCTATAATGAAAAAACACGACTACACATGAGACAGATGCAGACAGCAGTCTGAACACGAGGTTCAGACAGGAAGAGAGCCAGAGAGTAATAATAACTAATGATTACATACAGAGTGAAAAAAGGAGTGAAGAAGAAACACCCAGTGCATCATGGGAATCCAGCCTACGTCTATTGCAGCATAACTAAGGGAGGATTCAGGGTCACCTGGTCCAGCACTAACTATATGCTTTAGCAAAAAGGAAAGTTTGAAGCCTAATCTTGAAAGTAGAGATAGTGTCTGTCTCCTGAATCCAAACTGGAAGCTGGTTCCACAGAAGAGGGGCCTGAAAACTGAAGGCTCTGCCTCCCATTCTACTTTTAAATACTCTAGGAACAACAAGTAGGCCTGCAGAGCGAGAGCGAAGTGCTCTGATAGGGTGATATGGTACTACAAGGTCATTAAGATAAGATGGGGCCTGATTATTCAATTATTCAATTTCACACCTGTGTCCAGTTTCCCCATTATCCCAGTCTGTTAAACGTTTCCAGATTCACTGGATTTAAACTGAAGCCCTCCAACACAAAGCCTTTGCAGGCTCACTGACCTGCTCTGTGAAGCTGCAGCATCACTGCAGAGTCACAGATTTTGTAGCTGTTTCTACATTTTCTTCTGTTTTTGGTAGCACTTCATAATACAGAGCTCAGCTTGTAAGTTCTGTACGTTTCCTCAGGGAAAAGGACCACGAGGACTTGCTGTGTTATCGACTATTCTAACTTCACAATATGTTTTGGGGAAGGAAGGAATATTCCCAATAATTAGTTTTCCACGTTGTGCTTCCTCGTTGCCTTTGTCCTCCTTCCTGTCAGCTGAAATTTGAGTTTTAATGTATTAGCAGGACCGTTTCGTCACGTTCTCCCACCGATGGCTCTACGAACAGATGAACAGAATAAACTTTCTGGGATCATTTGTGGGTGTGAGCAATACAAAAATCTGAATTATGACATTTATTTTCTATTTCAATTAAAATCTATTTTAAAAGCAGCAGCAGACTGTAATAAATGATGTAAGTGACACTGCTTTGAACAGACAGCTCAGGAGGTGTGCGCCTCCATCCTCGTGTCTTTGAAACAGTTCAGACACTGATTGATCTTTAATCTGATTTGGTGGAGCCGGTCAGTCCAGCCTGTATCATTGAGATGTCTGCTGGAGTTCTGTGGAGGATTTTACCATCACATTTGTTGGGAGCTGGTCTAAGCTCCCACAATTATGAAACCCCATCCTATAAACTTCTGTGAAGGATTTTTAAGCCTTTCTTTATCCTGAACTTTCACAAAGAGAACTTTCTGAATAGTATTTCCTGTCTCACTGGTACCTGAAGCCAATCTCCCCCAACACTGCATCGCTCTAATGTTTTAATTGTTTGTGATAGACTGGCCTCTAACAGGAATGTGACTGCAAAGACAGAAGTGCACCAGTGTGCACACTCTTGCTGTAAAACCATAGAAGTGCATCCATCTGATGTACTGGCAGTGGAATAATGAGTTGGTGTGTAAATATTTATAGTGATATTTAATAATGCTCGTGTGAGCTGTTTCCTGAGGCTGGACCAGTTTCCTGACAGCCTCTGCTAAAGAATGCATCCTCCTTTCCTGCCACGCGGACAGAAACACTGGCCACTCCCTCGCAGCATGTTGCTTATTTTTACTCGAGCGCTCCACAGTCCAGAGCTTTAATCCAAAAACAGGCTTAGATCATTAACAGGTGATCAGTCAGTGAAGCAAACTCTAAAGGCTTAAATAGAAGTGTACCGAAACAATCCCTGACGATCTACGTACACTTGAGGAACTCACTGACTGCTTGGAAACAGGTGTGACTAGAACAACACAGGTGAGACTAATCAGGTTAGAGCACAATTATCAAGAACCTGAAGACACCAAAGCAGAGAAGTAAACTGGCACCAGAATTTATGTCTGGCATAAAACCTCCCAACTCAAACATCACCACCACGGGACTTTCAGGAGACAGGCAGTAACTCTGGGAGAGCTGGGCGGGGTTGTAGAAGGCCTTCAACCCATCAGCAGGATGAACACTGCAAGAGCTATAAAACGACCTGCAGCAGGCTGCTGGGGTGAATCAGTAACAGCCTTCATGAGGGCCTCATGTCCTCTAGCAGGCCCTGTGCTCGCTGCCCACCACTGTGGAGCCCAATGGCCTTTGCCATAGAATACCAGAATTAACAGGTCTGCCACTGTGCTTCTCAGAGATGAGAGCAGCTTCACCCAGAGCACAGGTGACAGACGTGAAATGCTTTAGAGAAGCCGTGGAGAATGTTATGCTGCCTGTAACATCGCTCAGCACGAGCGGTTTGGTGGTTAGCATATCCATGGAGGGACGTCTACAGGCCAGGCCTCGTACAGGCCACTGTACGAGGCCACGCTGCTGCACTGGGTCCTGGCTTCCTGCTTGTGACCAACAATGCTGCAGGCAGCTCCTGGTGAATAAACACTTGATACCATCAGTCCCATGCTAGAGAACAGTAGAACACAGTAGAAACAGAACTCTTCTGGCACTTGTGGTGTGCAAGGACACCATCCATCGTCTCATTAAGAGCATGCTCTGACGTTGTGGGGCATGCGACATATCATGTGGTATCAAAATGGCAACAGAGGAGTCGCCCCCTGCTGGCTATTAGAAAAAATGCAGGGGCGGGGCACCTAGACCCGGTTGGTAGAGTACGCTTGGGGAGTGTGATCGTGTGTACAACGTCTCTTTATGTCTGTCTCCACGTTGGTTGAGTGTGGAGTGAGTGCATATGAGAGCATGAGGGTGGGAATGGATGTTTGTGTCTGTGTGTGCCTGTATGTCTGTGTCTATATGTCAGGTTGGGTGTCAGGCGCCACCTCTCTGGGGACACCTCAGGCCCTCCAAGGTTTGGAGGCCTATCTCCCCCTACCACCACTTCCCCTGCCAGTGGCAGACGCCCTCAGACATCGGTGCGTTGGTGGTTCTTTGTGTCCGGGGATGGGCGTCCGGGTACACACCGGCTCACTCCTTGGCGGCCGCTTATCGGGGCCTGGAGCCTGGGGCTCGCTCGGGCCACTTCGGAGGTGGGGTGCCCCCGGCCTCTCGGCCTGGGGCTCGGTCACTCAGGCGCAGCTGGCTGCCGGCGGAGCTCACGGGCGCGTCACTGCAACTCCCCCTGGCTTCTGCTCCGCGGCTGCTGAGTGAGCCTTCATCTGGGACTCTCCTCAGCTCTTTCTGGGACAGTGGCGCGGCTGCCCCTCTGTTGGTCTTCCTTGGTCTCTTGTGTTCTGGGGGCCTCTGGATGTCTGGAGTTTTGATCTCCTCCATACCTGCTTCATGCCCTGGAGGACGGGGCTGTGGCCCCCCCACACCCTCTAGCAGATTATTACATGAAGGAACCTTTTAAAAAAAACAAAAAACAAGCGCGTCCATGCTCACAGGTGTACACACGGGTGATCACACCCACAAACTACACCCTTTTTGGCTCCTACCTCAAAGCACACTGTGTGCTGTTGATCTTATGTGCTGCACAATAATGTTTAACATTTAGTATTTACTGTCATATTCCCATATATCATTGTGATGCTGTTTATTCTATTACTCTTGTTCTCTTCTGCTTGCTTTCTTTTTTCTTTCTCAGCAGGTGATCCAGGTGATCGATATATGCATTTTTCTTCTCTGCCCGTTCTGTTGGTTTTTGTCTTTTGCCCTTCTCCCCCGTCCCTCTTCTCAGCTGTTTCTCTTTCCCTCTTTCTTTCTCCCCTTCTTTCCCCCAGTCAAGTCTGTCCCGTATTCAGTAAGTGAAAATAAAATAAACAATAAAAGGTGAATCAAATGGACCATTACGGCAAGGCTGGGATGGTCAGTTTGGTAAAGTAAATCCGTTGGGCATCTTTCTTTGCCTTTAGACAACAATTCTGATGCAAAAGAGCCAAACGGGACAGGCAAAAAAAAAAAAAAAAATGCAGGTTTATGACACTTTTCAGACCTGATTTTTCCATGATTTCTACTCAAACTGTGACTTTACCACAGAAACAATCTTTTCTTCCCATCTTTTCAGGTACATTCGATCCAAACATACCAGAGGAGGGACCATCAGCGCCACCTCCTGGCTGGCTGGATGATATTCATGGATATCAGGGCCTCAAAGGAGGAGGTGAGCCTTCTGTTCTACTCTGAGGTTTCTGTACACCAACACCACCTTCATTGCCTTTGTTTTTGTGTTTCTGTTCATGCGTTTGTCCAGATGACGATAACCCGCTGTACCCACCGCCCCCTGCCTACAATCCCCAACCTGAACAAAACAGAAGCACATCAGTGCCCGACGTCAGGTAACTCCTGCAGGTCATCTTTTTATTAAAGGCTTTGCAGATGATTCTTTGCTTTATCTCAGCCAAAATAGTCGCTCGACAAACAAATGAAGGCCCGGTGGGATGAAAGATATTTTTCTCCAGGGTCCCTTCGGTGTCAGAGGATGTAGCCAGAGATGCTCTGCTCAAATTTGTGGAATCCAAATGGAATTACAGCTCCAAACCTGCCAGGAACCTCACCTTCAAAGATCTGCAGCCCATCACAGTGTACAGGGTAGGTCTCATACCTGTGGCTTTATGTTTCCCAAAACTAACTCACACCAACATGACATCTGCAAGAAAACTGCTAATGATTTTAACTTCACTCATTAAAACAGTTTAACAACAACGATGCCTTTAAGAATGAATCATTGACCATAGAGAAATGAAAATGGTACATCTGATAACAAGGGGGAATAACAAAGTCTGGCTTTGATTTGTGTTGGGATGTGGAGCTTTAGAAATAAGACTCAATTAAATTGAACAACAGAGCAAAAACAGAGTTCAGATGTGACTGATGGCGTGTGTTAACCTCCTGGAATTAGCAGTTTAAGTGCCTCCTCCCACACGTGTTTCAGTAATTAGATATCAGTATAAGGGTGGAGGAGTGTAGAAATCTAATAAGTGTAAATAATACAAGAGCGTCTGCCAGTAATGCAATAAAAATGATCATAAAATAACATAATAAACATTTAATATACTTAAGACATGGTGGTGAAGATGGCTCTCAACTTTTCTGTAAGAGCTACTTGACAATTTTAGACCTCAGGTGTAACATCCACCCACCCATCCATGCATCCATCCATGCCTCCATCCATCCATCCATCCATCCATGCCTCTATCCATCCACCCACCCACCCATCCATCCATCCATCCATGCATCCATGCATCCATCCATGCATCCATCCATCCATCCACCCACCCACCCATCCATCCATCCATCCATCCATCCATCCATCCATCCATGCCTCTATCCATCCACCCACCCACCCATCCATCCATCCATCCATGCATCCATGCATCCATCCATGCACCCATCCATCCATCCATCCACCCACCCACCCACCCACCCATCCATCCATCCATGCATGCATCCATGGTTGCTGGGGGCGACTGGAGGTTATCTCAGCTGTCATAGTGGGAGAGTATCCTAATGCAGTGGTCCCCACGGACCGATTTAATGTCAGACATGGACCGGCCTTTAAGGTTTTGCGGATAAATACAACAAAATAAAATGATAGGACCGAGACAAAAACTGTGGCATTTTGTAAATATAACAATAAACATGAGTTCACTGTGTAATTGTGTAACTTTATTAGCAGCGTCCTCCTGAAATGCACCAACAACACTGAGAGTAACGTCTGCCTCTCTGCCCCTTAATGCTCTCTGGTCGCTATGGTAACGTGTAAACATTTCTTTCAAAATAAGACACACAACTACAACACGGGGAAAGACCCAGGGAAACCGAGTTAACGATAAAAACCCTGAAAACCATAACACCTGTTATCTCTCACAGCTCGGTACCGGTCTGTGGCCCGGTGGTTGGGGATGGCTGTCCTAATGCATTTCTGTTTAATCTCCTGAGACCTGAACTCTTTCATGGCACTTTTAATTTCGCTTTGTTCTTTGGGCTGATTGGAACCTGATGAATGTAAAAGCAAAGAATTACGTGATTTATTTTTTTTACCTGATTTTTGTTTCTGAGAAAAATGGGATCCACATATGAGGACATTCGCTTTAAATTTCAATAGAACAGTGACAGTACAACATCCTCGTAAGTGCACATCAGGCCCTTGTAGAGCAAAACTGAATATTTTGGTCTAAACAACCCAAAATGTGATGTCCACATATGTGGACGCCAGGTCCTAGGAAGTTAAAGAGGAGCTATTCTGCTCAGTTCCAGGTTCATGTTTTTATTATTTGCTCAGCTTAGAGCAGCTTTGCATGAACCCTGAGGTCCTCTTCTGTGTGAAACAAGCTGCTTTAGCTCCTCCCTGTTTAAGACAACTCCTCCTGATTGGCTGGCTGCCATAAACAGAAGGTTTAAACAGCAGGTGGTTGGAGCTGTACACCTAAGATAACATGACCATATTAGGATGACATCATACAGAGCCAGGGGTAGAAAAAACTCCTGGCTCTGAGCTTTTGGCTCACAGAGAGTGCCTGCACAGAAACCAGCCTCATTATCAGAAACTTTGATCATTGAACGTCCGCCTCTGAAACAGGAAATAAAGAACAACACCAAAGCTCCATGTTAAATGAGTCGGTGCTGTTCAACTTTAACGGAGTTTGATGTAAGGAAGCAAAGCTTGTCCAGGATCCACGGCAGCTTTAACAGCTCACAGCAAACATGATTTTAAAGCTTTTTAAGTTTCTCTTTAAAACCCAGTTTACTTGGTTTTGAATCCAAAGTGCTGCCAGTGTTTCCAGTCTGCCTCCTTTTCTTTCTGCAGTATCGACTGGAGACCTACACCGAGACCAGAGCCAGCGCCTGGCAGTTTGAGCCCTACAACGGTAAAAACAATTCCTCACATGATGTGTTTCCTGCATGAACAACAGGATTAGATCCACGTCTGTCACGATACAAAGGCAAGAGACCAGCGAAATGCAGAAACCCTGCGACTGCTGGCTGTATAACTAACTGCTGGAGTCCAGTAGGTGGTGGTAATGCAGCAGCTGACTACTCACCTAATCCAAGTTTCTTTATAGTTCCTGTTCTTCCTGTTTAAAGGCAGTTCCTCTTACATGCAGGGATTTTTTTAAGGTGGTGGAGTAATTTCCCGATCCTGATTCCTGTGCTGGAAGCAGACAGAGTTCCTCTAACGGTTCTTAGTTCCTGGGAAAAGTTCTCGAGGTGGGAAAGCAGCAGAAACCTGAAAACTTTCAGTTTGTTATCATTTCATCTTGTTGTTTCACCTCCTGTTGTATCTGTCAGAAGTATTGATTCGGGGGGAAAACACATCAGAAAAGCTCAAACTTGATGATTAAAATCTAAAGTGGAGAAATGTGGTGACACAGGATCAATCGGCTGAGGGTGAGGAGCGGTCGGTCACACGAGGCGGGATAACTCTTCATCAGTTATGTTGTCCTGGTGTGAAACAGGTCAGACGGTGGACGGTCCTCAGTACGGTATGAGCCCCGCGCCGTGGGACATCCCGGTGTCGCTGCCTCAGAGATACACCGACAAGGTGGAGAAGATCCGAGTGCCGCACTCGTCGTTCGTGAAGGTGCGGCTCTGCGCCTCTTAGTCTTTTTTCAGCTTCCTGAGCTGCTGTTTTATCACAGTAACACAAATTTGTGTTCCAGGTGTGTCACAAGTGCAAAGGCTGCGGGAGAACTCGCTGCACCGCCTGCTTCGGCCGAGGCCAGGTCCGGCTTTTAAAGCGTTTCATATTTTATTAAATTAACAGAACAAGTAGAAATGGGAGAACGTTCACGATTCGCTTCCAGCTTTAACTGCGAATTATGACACATGAAAAATATCTGCTGGTTGTTGATTTTTATCTCACTTATTTTCTGTTTGTTCATCTCTGCTTAAGATAAAACAGAAACTCTGAATGTTCAGACACATCCATCATAGTTTAAAATGATCAAACATAGTTTGCAGTGAATATGAATCTTTTTAATCTGTTCTTCTCGTTCTGCAGAAGCGCTGCACGTTCTGCCACGGCCGCGGTCGTATCAGGAACAAGCACTGCACTTCCTGTCATGGCAGAGGTCGAAAGAGGTGAGAGCCCAGTCTGCTGCTTTTCTGCCTCTTTCTCACTAAAATGTGCAGATGATCAGGGACAGCTAACAAAAGCACTTTGTGCTGCGACACACGTCTCTGCTTATCGGAGGCACGATTTCGTGTCAACCTGTAAAAGTCTGAGCTGCTTTCCCTGGACTGAGGGGAGACATGATGATGATGAAGAGCAGGCAGGAAGTGAGTGTTGATACAGAAAGATGTCCAGCAGGAACTGAGGACTCCAGTGGAGGGATAACTGTAACATACATGGGAGGTGTGGCAGTCAAGAGGCCGTTGGAGGCCACGCCTCCCCGAGGGTGTACTGTGCCTTTGACACAAACTGAGAGAGAGAGGGGAAGGGATGGTGAGGGTCATGTTTGTGGCTACGATGCAGCATCCGTGGATGAGCCTGCAGGATACAGGACCAAAGAAAGTCCACCATCTCGAGGCGTCTGAAGGAGAACCTCCTGGTGCTTGATCATGCAACAAGCCTGTTCACAGATTTTTGGCCAAACCCAAACAGTCTGACCTCCCTGTGATTTCATCGTCCTCCCTAAATGAAGTTGACATGATGAATCGGGAGCAGGGAGAGCACACAGATGGAGCTGCACGGAGCCTGCAGGCAGCTGTTGCAGCTCTGCTCTCTTTGTTTTTCACGCTGTCTCTGACTCTGCTGTCGGTCTCTCGCTCCTGAAGGTGTTTGAGCTGCCACAGCCACGGCTACAAGACCTGCTCCGTTTGTCTCGGCAGCCAAAACCTGCTGCATTTCATCCAGCTCACAGTGACGTGGTATCAAAATCACTCAAAATGTTCCCACGGCCCTCCGTATGACATCACTGCTTCAGCCGTTTGTGTTTATTTTTTAAATGTGTAGGAAGAACAACGTCAGTGAGTTCATTCCCGACCGCCAGCCCGACTTTCCTGACAGGAAGTTCGAGAAGGTGTCGGGAGACGCTTTCTTCGTCGATGAGAGTTTGCTGGTAACACATTTATTTTTCTTTCTTTCATTTGTGTGTTGGATCCACACCGGCTGCTTCCTCTGTCCTGCTGTGGGAGAGAGTGCAACCACACACCTGGATGTTTGGTCAGCGTGTGGATGAATATGAACTATATGAATGCATTTATAATAATACAGACTTCCTGCTGCTGCCAGGTGTATCCTATCCAGGGTTTCCCGGATCAGGAGATCTGTGAGGTTTCAACAAAACTGATTAACGAACACCTCGAGCGCTTCACCGCCACCAGCCGCATCCTGCAGCAGGTACAGATACGTGCACGCGGCCCTCTCGGCCGATCTCAGACACCTTCTTTGAGGTTTGTTGCTCTGTGTCGACTCTGAGCGTCCGATCTCCCTCCTCAGCGTCAGAGCATCGAGCTGGTGCCCCTCACTCATGCCTATTACACCTACAGCGGGAAAGACTACAGCTTCTTCGTCTACGGGCGGGAGAACAAAGTGTTTACCTCCAAATATCCCTCTGCATGTTCCATCCTGTAGGCAGCATGGTATCGATATTTAATCCCACGACCCATATAACCATTTTTGTTTTGTATGTTTACTTAAGAATCTCAGTTTTATGATCAAAGCTCAGCTTATTTTTGACAGGATTCACCTCCAAATCACAGGGAGCCAAACTTTTAAGATAAGTGGCCCCAAAGCCGTCGCAGGTGTCGGTTCAGTTAAACATGTTGATGGATTTTCACTAGAAAAGTTTCCATATATCCGCAGATAAACTTTGTTATGCATGTTAGTTATTTTAACCATGAATCAGTATGAATTATACCTCTTTCTCTAATCTGCTATAATCCACCCACTGTGTGTGTGTGTGTGTGCCCTAACATCTACTTCCTGTTTACCAACCTGGTTATTTCCTGTTGCTGCTGGTGCTTTCTTTGTGGCATTCAGTGCTAAATGCTTTTGTTCAGTACATCATCAGGTCAGATCACAACCTGGAGTTTAGTTGTTTATATGTTCAGTCTTCAGACGTCCTGCAGTCACGCTCAGGGTTTATTCTCTTATTTTCTGCACGAACCTCATTTTACTGCTTTAAACACCTGAAGTTGCTGCTTTTGGTCTCAGATGCAGTCAGACTCGTTGCCACACTGTTACTCTCGTTACTGTTAGTACGAGTGCACTTACAGCGTCAGGTTCGACTCGAGATCTTTCTTGGTAATTCTCATTGAGTGATGTTTTTAAAGAAAAGTGATTAAGTGAGAAAATAACTGGCAGAATAATCAATACTGAAAGTCATTGTTAGAAGGAGCACCGCCCAGAACATCACAGAACACGAATGACCAAAGATTTTTAACCTTTCTGGACGTTTCATTTTGGTGTCTCGCTCTCAGTCTCTCTGTGATTGGTTTTGGTTTCTCTGATGGTTTTTTTGCATATTTTTGTCTCTTTGTGATTTCAGTCTGTTTTTTTGTGTGTGGTCATCTTTTTTTTATGTTTTTGTCATTATCAATACCCTTGTTGAAATATTTAGTCACGTTTATTCAGTTTCTCGTTATTTTCATATTTTTTTCTTTGGATTTTTCCATATTTGTCATCATTTTTTTTGTCTTTGTTGTAATTTTTAGCTTCTACTTTAAGTCTCTTTATTGGTGTTTTGAGTGTTTTCAGTCTTTTAGCTGAGCTCGGTTCAGGTTCAGGGTCTTCCTGCCTCCTTTCTTCAGCCTGTCCAATCATCCATCCAACGGTCCAGGTCTTGTTAGGCGAATAATTACAGGGATGGAATCGCTGTTATATAAATATGAATGATGGACTTCAATAGTAAAGTGTAAAGTTTTGCTTGATGGATAAACATCATTGAATTTAATCTGGTTGAGGATTTTTCTGGAGCTGTAAGGTGATTCGGTGCAGGTTCAGCGGGTCGAGCAGGCGACCCGTGTGTCGTACGGCTGTTGCCTTAAAGTTGTTGTTTTTTTTAAGTCTACATGTAAAAGAAGAGACGAATCTTCTTCGGGGCAGAAAATGAACTCCAGGCCAAATTCCTGGAAGATTAAGTGCAGCAGTTTACTGCCAGCGATGATAAAATGCAGCTTCCTGTCTGAAGCAGTTTGAACCTGCTTGTCAATTTCTAATGATGTCATTAGTAGGGACTGTTCGTACGTTTTCCCCTTACAGCTTCTGTAAAACCCGTCCAGTGTTTGGACATTTTTCCTGAAGTGACACAGAAAACATGTCTCATGCTGTATTTAACATTTGTACATCCCTACAGACTCTCATGTGTACAGCTAAAATAACATTTTGATATCTTTTATTGTTTTAAAAACTATAAATCACCTGCCGATGTTTGCAGTAAAGTTATCACACAAATAAAAATGTTTTTATCGTTACCCTGTGGTGTCTGTGCAGTCCCTGAACTAGAAAACCACCAGCTTGGATCCAAAAACATGTTTTATTGAAATTATTTATAAATGTTTTGGTATTTTATATTTTTAGAGTCAGATTCCTGCTCAAGAACTGAAGGTAAAATCACGTGGCTACAAACGGTTAAACATTGATGCATTTTATTGATCCGTTTTAGATTTGAAGCGTCAGGGCGGGAAACCGGCTGCACGAGAGGTATAAAGATCCGACATCTAAACATAAAACTGGAGAAAATGTCGTTTTTATTTCTGTGCTGATAAAATAACACCACAAGAGGGCGCTGCAGCGTGTCAGCCCAGGTGTGTTTACTGACACCGAGTGCTGTGGGAAAAACCACGATCCAAGGTTGACGGGTGAAAAAATGTGACATGCGTGCTGGAAAATATTTTAACTCTGGCAGAGATTTATTTATAATATATTTAAGTGTTTAAACTAGTGTTTATGGCTTTAAGTTTCATTTTTGTGTCATTTTAAGTCTTTAAGTCTGTTGTCCCTCTTTGTTGACGCCAAATCATTTTTAATTCAACCAAACCCTGAGTTTGTTTGTCTCTGTCCGTTTTTTGTTGGGTTTTTGAGTCTTTCTTAACGTTTTTGACTCATTTTGCATTTTTTCCTCTAACTGGCCTCCTTGGGCTCATTGTTCCTGTCTCATAAAGCCTCTTCAGACTGAGCTCGTGGACCGGGGGCCTTGGCCCTGTGTAATCTAGTGTGATAGCCAGAGGGGTGTGATTCATGGTGGCAGATATTAACTGAATTCTGGGAAAGAAATACTTTTTGCTGCATATTGCAAGTTATTAATTTTATTTTAAAGCTCGAACAGTATCTTTTCTAAAAACCGGATTTGCCATTATGTAGTTCTGCACTTTTATTGCTTTTCTTGTTGTTTAGAGTTTTGAAGCCGCTTGCTTTTCTTTCCGGTCAGTTTGCGTCTGTTTGTATTAATATTGCGTCGTATTTATTTTAGAATATTAAAGTGTTTTTGGTTGTTTTGAGAATTTATCTCTGTGTTTTTACTGGCTTGTGTCGTTGCGTTGTTTTCAGTGCATCAGTAATTAAACCCCTTCAGGCACTGCCCGTCAGTGTGGATGGCAGATAAAAACCACAGACTCCAATCACTGTGAAATGTGGACGTCGGACGTTCCGAGTTGCACGTGAAGGCAGCACGTTCAGGGCGGGTGGGTTGAGGGTGCAGGAGTGGCTCAGCCTCCAGCCCGCACGCGCTCAGTGTGTTTATAACGTGTGAAGCCTTCAGGTGACCCGTCCGGTACCCGCTGCATCACCACCGGGATCTGCGGCGGCTCTGCGGAAGCGGAATAAAGTGAGACGGAGACAGATCCACGCACACAGAGAGACTTCTGCTCGGTGAGTTTGTGAAAGTTTCATTCTGCGTGTGGATGCGCTGCTGCTGTCTCAGGAGGAAAGCTTTTTTTAAGTGTGTGTTTTTAATTTTTACTGTTCTTATGATTTATTCCTGATGCATCGGTGACGTGTTTGGTCCACAGAGGACACGTGTGTTAAGAGGAGACTCATCCTCCCGTGTCTCCGCTCAGGAGGTTTGTGGGAAGTTTCCAGCAGATTTTAAGCTGATGAAAAGGTTTAATTTAATCTCATTCAGTCCCGGCAGGACTAACGACACCCGTTTAGAAGGTACAGTTCTGCTTATATAAATATCTTCTGGTGATGTGAGGAATCCTTGATGGGGAGGTTTCAGGCTGGGCACTGTGGAGGAGTTGTGCTGGTGCCTGAGGTGGCCTTAGTGCCCACAGAGGAAGAGTATTTTTGTCACTGGGGAAGTTTATAGGGTTTTGTTGGCATTTTGGTGGCAGCTGAGGAGGATCCAGGGAATTTTCATGGTCAGCGAGGACACCCCGTCTTGTGTCTTTGTTGGAGCTTTGGCCACTGAGGGTTGCAGAGTAGGAGCTACAGCCCATCATACAGGTTCGATGTGTCTTCTGGATGACTTTGCAAAGTGTAAAAATTGCAGACATAATTTATGGACTCTTCACTTTATTTTTACTAAGAAAGAGAGAATTTTAAGCCCGAGGCAGAGTTACTGCAGACTGAAAGTGGAAAAACTGAGACATGTTGTTGAAACTTCTTATTTCTGCTCAGCAGGCTGTTCTCCACCTGCTGGATGACTCATTACATATGAATGAGCTTCTTTTTACACTTAAAAACATCATTTAATGTCCATGAATTAACATGAGTGTGACAGCTCTGAGTTAGAAGCTTTTAGGGCTAAACTAAAGGAGCCCACAGGAGTTTTTCATGGACATTCGAGCTGTGAGTGGCCCTGTGAGCATGTTTGAGGCACCTGCAGCCGAGGCTGTTAGAGGCAGAACCACAGAAGGATCTGACGGTACAGTGGCTCCGTGTCTCTGCCGTGGGTAAACCTCCCCCCATTGTCCCGGCCTTTCCTGTTATGGACTTCACCCCCTCCTCTGCTGTACAGTGTGACCGTGGGGCTGCTGCTTCCTGTCCTCTGTGTGTGTTTGTTGTTTCCTGGCTGCTTTGTGTCATTGTGTCGCCTCTCAAACTGCAGCGCTGCTGCTGTGCAGATATCAGACACCTGTGTGCTCTGCGTGGGAGCTCGCTCTGTGACACATGACCTGCAGCGTGTCAGTGACAGACTGAAAACGCGACATTTCAGTTTTCTGGTTTTTATATTCTGTCCTGAAACGATGTGATTAGAGAAAATGATCTGTTCACTATTTTGTTTTTTTGTGCATTAAAATGCAAAAATTCTCTGATGTGTTGATTTGAGTGTTTTCTGCTTCGTTTGGTCGTCGGACTCTTTGCTGTGGGAACTCGGTGTTTGTCTGGCTTCCACAATAAGACGTCATCAGCTCATTCTACTGAGTCACCTATTCATTCCTTATTTATACCAATGGAGTCGGTCCTGAAACCAAATCAAACTGAAGGTGAATAATTCTCAGCAACAATAAATCCGAATAGACCCAACGATCATTGGACCTTAAGCAAACATGCAGACTGACCACCGACCAGAAGAGGAAACAGCTGCATGATAATCTGTTAATGAACTTAATTAAGAAGCTGAACATCACAAGGCTTTGCTCTGCAACAGGTAAGTCACCTGCAGAGACCTCAAAACCCCCAAAGTCCTCAGTGATGATGGGACGCAAGCGCTGACCTTTGTCCAAAGTTTTCAGGGGGACAGAGAGAATCAGGGGACAAAAAACTATTTGGACTTTTTTCTAGAAAAAGTTTAATAACTATCCCCCAAAAATCAAATCAAGTTCGGGTTTCTTTTGTGGGCCACGAGTCTGAGGTGACCAGAACAACACAAAAGCTGGTGGAGACGGATGCAGGGCTGAAGGAAGACGTGCACTGGCTTTGGTGTCCTTCTAGTTTCCAGTGTTTTAATGCATTTCCTTCACTCCTTCATATTTTTAAAAGAGGCTGACATTGAGATTAGTTGGGGGATTAAACTGTGAAGACTCTTGACTTCAGAAGGAAGAAATCTAAGTGGCCTAAAAATGAGCACAAATAACTTGTTTCTGCAAAATTAATTGGTTTAATTTAAAGGAAACTTGAGGAAGAGCCCTTTAAATCTGCAGGTTCGCTGAATCTGTGAAGCTCCTGAGTGGAGCCCGTTGAAGCTACTTGACTCCCTCTCGGTCAGGAGAGGGTTTTACTCTGTTTGTATCAAGCTGGCTGCTGAGTGAAAGGAGAGAAAACGAGGAAAAGCTCATGTCAGCGTGAGGCGTGGAGGAAAACTGACAGCAGGTTTTGGCCCAGAGATGGAGATCGGCGAGCACGCAGCGGGCTTTTTGCTCGTGTTCTTAAAAGCCGAGTCAAGCTCCATGAGTTGAATCAACAACGGCTCCTGATAAGTCTTATCTGATGGCTGCCGGCCAAAGAGCAGTGAAGTTCAAAGCTGGGCTGCAGCACTTAGGAAGAGCCTCACTTTCACTCGTGGTTGGAGTTTTTTGTTTTCGTCAGTCTGGAACATTTAAAATGAGCAGCAGAGAAACATCCAGAGACAAACAGGCAGACGCACTGATCCCAGCGGGCACTCGAATGACAAAGCAAGATGTCATCCGTGCACGTTACAGCACAGCGTGGAGAGCAGAGGAGAAAATCACAGTATTAGTGCAACCTGCAGCTGGTTAGTGAAAGTTACACATGTCAGGCTGCTGGGGGCTGAGTCAGCATCACCCAGAACTGAAACAGCACTTATTCCAGACTGTCCTGTCCTCAAATATCCTGAATTTATCTCTCTTACAGTTTGTTGAACTTTAAACATAATTAAAATGAAAAAAGTCCGAAAAGGCGAGGCCGAACTCTGACCTCAGGTAGCTGCCAACACGCGCGGAGACAAAGACGACCATTAATAATCCTTCCACAGGGTGACCTCCAGAAACCTGTTTAGAAATGAGAAAACCACATGAAGGGTTTCATCCTGCATGGATGCTTCTTTCTGTTGCCTCTAACTTTTCCACGTCTGGGAATCATGTGAGCAGATCTTCTTGCTTTCACGGCGTGACAGGATGCAGCGTCCTGCGCTCTTGCTGCTGGACTGAAGGTGTAATCTGTCAAAGCATCCGTGCTGCGCGGTGCTTTCCGTGGTTGAAGCGGGCGTTCCGATCCTTTCTGTGTTTGATGCGCTTTGCAGCATCCCAGATGGATTCCTGGAATGTGCTTCTCGTTCTCCATGGATGTAACGCTCTGATTCAATCCAGCTGATCCCGTCTGAACTTCAGGTCTGTTTTCCATTCTGCTCTTTGTGGCTTTGATACCGACTGCCTTCATATGACCCAGGAGTGTGTCGGCTGCTGGGCGGCAGGACGGCTGCTTCAGACTCCCCGAGGAAGAACTTCTTTGGATCAGTGGAGATGCTGAAAATCAGTTTCTGATCCATCAGGTGTGTGTGTGTGTGTGTGTGTGTGTGTGTGTGTGTGTGTGTGTGTGTGTGTGTGCTTTTGTACATGCTGGTGTGTGTACTGTTGCACTGAGGCTGCCTCGCTGCAGTTTGGTATCAGCGTCTGTGCTCCTGAGCCTGCGGTGGGAACAAACTCATCAAAGCTGCACCAGGTGTCCTCCTCCCTGCATTATATCCCTCCTGCGTCTCCTCATTACCTGCAAAGTGTTCTTTACTTTTGGTGCTGAAAGTTTCATGTGGATCTCCTGAACGTCTAAAGTTCAAAGGACTCAAAAACGCTGGAGCAAAATGACTCGAGTTAAAGAGTTAAAGAGTCAAAGAGCGCCAAAGCTCAACTTTGAGGGCCTGAAAGGCAAAAATATACAAAATATACATGGTAATATGTTTCACATGGCTTCGTTCAACAAAATAGTAAATTTATTGTATGCAAAATAAATCGGCTGCTCCCGAGGGAAGCAGGTGGGACGTTTCTCAGATGTGGGATAATCCACATGTGTATTTGCTGTACTTGTAGCTACATTATGTTTAATGTTTTGGCTGCTGTATCAGAGGAATTTGGGGGCTAAATAAAGTTTATCTTCTCCTAAATTGTCCGAGAACCTGAGGGACTAAGAGGGAGTTTCCATCCACATTTCTCAGCACTCCTGATGCTTCTGTCTTATTTTTCCCTGCGATAACGTCAACGTGTCCTCTGAGGATGGAAAAAGTTTACGAGCCACGTAGCGAAAAGGCAACGTCGCTCATCCAGACTCGACGCGCGATGTCAGCTCCTCCATTAAAAGTGATGGAAAGTCTCCTTTTGTCCGCGGCCCGGCTCGGCCTCAAAGAACCAGACTCACCGGCCCTCGAGTCCTAACTCACTGTAACGGCCCACGTTAGTCTTCATCCCGAGGGGGGAGGTGATGAGATGTTTATGCACGGAGCAGGTCGAAGGTCAAATGAAAGCTTTGTGTAGATTTGCATTTTGTTATCGTGCAGTTGTGTTTGCAAATTAGAAAGTCTGTCTGTGCCAGTCAAAGCGCGAGCGCACACACATAATTATTATAGTTATTTATTATTATTTAAAGTGATTTAATGAGTCATATTTACCTGGAGACTGACTTCAGCTTTAAGTAAACTCAATATTTCTGCAGTTTTGACTTCGATGTGTCAAAAGAAGCAAATTAAAGATTTAATCTTTGGCTCCAGGAACTCGAGAACCTGTCGCTGTTCATGTGGACGAGAACTGGGGCGGCGATTAATCATAAAGCAGACAGAGGGCAGCTCCTTGTGTAACGTACACGAGTCATGCAGGAATATTATTTCTTAATCAGACGGATGATAAAGCAACATGAAGTGTTACACCCTGATCCAGCTGCACTCGCTCTGCTAATGAATGAAATAAGTGACATGAATTTTTCTCTCTTATTGTACTTTATTAAAGAAGTCCAAGCTTCCCACCACGTGGCCTCCATGGACCCACGCGCACGAAGTCCTGTCCGCACTTTATGTCTGTATTTGTCGCTGAGCTGTAGTTTGATTATTCCCAAAGCAAGAGTCGGAATGATCCCATAAAGTTCCCTGATCAGGTTTTCATTCGTTTGTGCCAATCCCAGCAGCTCCTGATGTTTGTGTCACCGGCCGTCCTAACGAGGTGTTTCTGACGTCTGTCTCTGCAGCGGCCTCCACGTCTGTGCAGCGCCGGCTGGATTCTTTCTTTCTGTTGTAGTTCTGCTTAAAAGTAGTAGTTCTGACTTTCCATTTCTCCTCACCTTTATCACTTTTCTTTCTTTTATATTTTTCTGCCCCGCCCTGGTTAGTTTTGCCTGTGCTGTCTCACCTCTGACAACTCCAGGCCTCGAGGGCCGGTGTCCTGCAGGTTTTAGATCTCACCTTGGGTCAACACACCTGAATCACATGATTAGTTCGTTACCAGGCCTCTGGAGAACTGCAGGAGCTAATTTAGCCATTTAAATCAGCTGTGTTGGTTCAAGGACACATCTAAAGCCTGCAGGGACACCGGCCCTCGAGGCCTGGAGTTGCCCACCCCTGTCCTAAACCAAACCAGCCCCGTGGTGTTCAGCACCAGTGAGTGAAAATAAAATAAAATGTGCAACACAAAGCTCTCACCGCCACACTAACTTTGATCTCTGACTCACCGATCATCCTCATTTAGACTTTGTGCTTCTCTTGGAGCCGTTAGCGCTCGTTAGCAGCACTGACGAGGCTAACAACCAGAGAAACTGAACACAGGGCAGCACATGTGTGGCTTGAAGGCAATAAGACTTTTGGTTAATATTGAGATGATGATTATTTCAGAAAATTACCCAGACTTGTAAAAATTGTGCATTTATTACGTTTAAAAAGAAGAAATGAGTTTTCCGAAGGAGGTGAAGTAAATAAACTAACCCTGCCTCCGCCTGGTGGGGAACAGAACTGGGCTTGATTTTGATTGTCTCATTTTAATAATCGTTGGAAGCCAAAATGATAAATTCAGTTAGGATTCAGCTGTGCTGTATGCTGGACCTCAGCTTGTGGGGAAAAGGCCTGAAAACGAGCTTAAATGTCGATAACCTGTTCATTCCCAGCCACTTGTCAGGGGAGCAGTTACTCCAGAAATTCCCCCTAGCTCCTCTTGCCGTGGGGCATTCCCAGCCACATGGCATAATTAATCTATCCAGCATGTTATGGATCCGCACCGGGGTCTGCTTTCAGCGGGACGTGCCTGAAATACCTTTTGTCCAGGAGGCATCTCCTGCTGCTTTCCTGTGGTGAGGCAGCGCCGCTGCTTTTCCCTCATTTAAACCCATTTTGGTCGGACGCAGTTAATAATAGGTCCACTTTGGGGCAGTTTTGGGTCTGTGGTTTTGGAAATTGCTGAGAGCTGGAGTGAGTTTGGTTGCATATTAAACACACAGGTCACAAAGGCTGTTTTATATAGCTTGCTTGGTATAGCGTGGCTCTGAGTTCTCACCGCAGGGGTCCTGGTTTGATCCCACTCTCCGCTGTGTCACCCCTCCACTCGCTCCCTTTTCTTCTCTGCTATTGTCTCTTTAACACAAAGGTTAGACGCACAGAAGAAGGAAAAAGACCGTCCATGCGCTCGTGCATTTCTCTGCTGCTCGCTTAAAGCGCATTATCTGAAAGTGTTTATTTCTGTGCAACCTTTCATTCAGACTCAGACTTTTTAAATGCTTCCACTGATTTTGTTTTCTAAACTGCACGTTTTTGCATAGCTGAGAGCAAAAATCTGTCAGGCTAGAATAAACTGGTAATGTACCTTTTCACCCACTCTCTGCTGTGCACCACTTTAGCTCCACTGGGGAAATTTACAGTGTTTTGCTTTAGCAGTGTCTCAGTGAGGACTGTTCCCTCCTTTCCTCATTTTGGAAGCTTAAACTAAACCTGCACCATCACAGCAGGGGCCTGAATGGGTGGAGAAGTCTCCGCCCACTGCCGTGTGATTGTTGAATGAATGATGGCAGGTGAAGTTTTTTTAGAGTTGCTCAGCGTTTCATCATCCCGCTGATGCCAGTTTAGGCTGATCCAGGGTTAGCATCACAAAATAAAACATTCAGGGCCGCGATTAAAATGTCAAAAATCTTTGAAACCACTGCTAAACACACAAATATGCAGACGTTGATGAAGAGCCCAGAAAAATATCCTCGTCTTCATCCGTGAAGGGTTTTGTATCATTAAACAAACCCCTTGTTCTTCCTCTGTTTCCTGCAGGATCCAGCTCTCTGGACACAAACACGTTTTTTTTTTTATCTTTTTTTTTTGTGAAGCTGAGAAATTCCCCACCTTTCAGTGCCACAGAGGACACAAACCACACAGCGAGAGAGTCCATTCATTAGTTCGTGTAAAATTTTATGTTGTTCTGTGAGCTCGACCCAGAACTCCCAGCCAGTCCCTCAGGTCAGGGCCGGGCTGCTGTGGTTAATGGACTCACTGACTCGGTGCTGGGAAAGTTCTCAGCCCTGCAGAACATGCAGAGCTGGTTCTTATACCCACTGTGCAGGCGGATTTACAGTACGCTGACCCAGAAACCACAGTCAGGTCAGCCTTTTATGTAATTTGGGCTGTTTACTGAGCTCCGGGGAGTCTGGCTGCCTTGAAGGGAATTTCAATTTCTCATTTCAGCTCCGTGTATTTATTCTTGGACTCTTCTAGAGTAACTTTGCATGATTCACAGTTTCAGATTTGCTCTTATTCATCTTTATTCTGCACTGGTGCAGGCATGAGCAGCATTAGCTCCTCCCCCTTTAAGTCACCTTTCTTCTTATTCGCTGCCATAAACAGAAAGTTAAAGCAGGGGTGGGTGGGGCTTCTGTGCTTGGACTGTCTGATTTCTATGACATCGAATGGATCCAAGAATTAAAAAGTGTCAAAGTTCGGTTTACCTTACGGGAAAATTAAAGCTCATGGCGAACTGTGATTCTTTGCAATGACCAGCAGGGGGCGACTCTTCTGTTTGAGAAATGAAGCCTTTGGCACCTTAAGCTTACCGTAACTCTGTTTCCACGTTGAATGCAAGGAGATTGTTGTTCTGTAACACCTGATTTTCTCCCTTTGACTTGATCCGCTTCCTTCCTGTTCATTGGAAAAGTGGCAGCAGAAGAAGACGTGGCGTAGAATCATGCGTAGGATGAAACTGATCACAGTTGTTTCAGGCTCCGTCAGTATGGCTGTAGTTGCTTTTCTGTGGAGGTGCACATGGTGCAAGTTATGCCGTCTGATGTATATATTCAAATATTTTAGTTGGGTTTTAGCTGTCACCACCAGAGATGGGCAGTAACATGTTACTTGTAACGCGTTACTGTAATCTGATTACTTTTTTCAAGTAACGAGTAAAGTAAGGGATTACTATTGCAAAAACGGTAATTGGATTACCATTACTTTCCCGTAGGAACGCTGCGTTACTGCGTTACTAAAACTGTGATTTTTTTTTTTTGCAAGAATGTCTCATGACAGTGACGTAAGCGAGTGCGACGTTCGTGACAACAGAATCAGAATCAGAAAGGGTTTTATTGCCAAATGTTGAGCGGGTTTACAACATTAGGAAATTGCTGCGGTGCTTCAGTGCAAACATACTGTTATAAATTAAGCTTAAATAGACATGAAAATAAAAATGAGAATAAGAGTTAAAAGTGCTAAGTATATATATATATATATATATATATATATATATATATATATATATATATATATATATATATATATATATATATATATATATATATATATATATATATATTACACACACACACATACATACATGAGTGCAGGTGGTGATCAGTGCCAAACATGGAATGATGCAGTGAACTGTGTGCAGCTGTGTGCAGATCAACAATGGATCATATATCGAGTGTGGGAGAGAGTATGAGCGTGCAGCGTTTAAAGCGTGGAAGTACTGACCTTACTTTGAGTTTGATTCCATAAAAAGTGACAAAAACATTAGTGTCCGCTGTGCGTGGGAAGAAAACTTCTTTTTACAGCGAAAAAAAAAACCCCTAAACAAGCACAGAGTGCGCAATGATGTAATGGGAAATTCACTCGCAGATTCTTCCACTGACCGCTGCGGCGCACCTGCACCAGGGTAAACCTCCGCCTACCTCACTCCTGCTTTACAGGTGAAAATAGAGCAACAGGACCGCTGAGTCTTTGACTTTATTTATTTTCTGCTGTGAGTGTCAACACAAAAAACATTTTATTTTATGTGCTGGAATGTGCAGAAAATAGGTTTAAATGTTAAACTAATTTCTTCCAGTCAGAGAATGTTGCATATAATTAAATCTTTGCTTGATGCATAAAGTTAAAAGATTAAAACTAATAAAACAAGTTTTAAAAAGAGACTTTTCCATCTGATTACATTTTGTATGATGGATTATGTAGAAAAAGTAGAATTGGGCTGAAAGATCTATCA
The DNA here is from genome assembly GCF_057382095.1 of Aulonocara sp. 'chitande type north' Nkhata Bay. Taxonomy (NCBI): domain Eukaryota; kingdom Metazoa; phylum Chordata; class Actinopteri; order Cichliformes; family Cichlidae; genus Aulonocara; species Aulonocara sp. 'chitande type north' Nkhata Bay. The sequence goes on along the minus strand of NC_141348.1, from coordinate 48,903,138 downwards.
CTTTATCACCTCTTCAGGTTGTACATCGTGTTTTTAAAAAGTAACTAAGTAATTAATTACTTTTGAAAATAAGTAATCAGTAAAGTAACGGGATTACTTTTTGGGGGAAGTAATTAGTTACTGATTACTTTTTTCAAGTAACTTGACCAACACTGGTCAACACTAACTGAAGTTTAGCCAGATGAGATCCTCCGTCTCTTCAGTTTAATAGAACCAGAGACGCTAACTTGTCTCGTGTGGTTTGTAAGATGACAAAAAACTGAAGTGTCTTTCTAGAAATGGTTAAACTGTCCGCTTTTATTCTAAACACCAACATGGGAAAAAATCCCAGCATCCGCCCATCAAATCAAACTTCTGTGAATAAATTCAAATTTTTTAAAAGGGACAAAAGTTAGATCACATTGTTCCAACATCACTTTCCCATATATATCGCTCCAGTCCTCCCCAGGTATCTCAGTATTATTGTGTGATTGTTCAGGAAGCGACTCCTTTTGCCTTTTGTTCGTGTGTGTGTGTGTGTGAGAATGTGTGTGTGAGTGTGTGTGAGTGTGTGTGTGTGTGTGAGTGTGTGTGTGTGTGTGTGTGTCTTTCTTTTGTGGTGGTCTGTGCTGTCAACGTGGGACTCTGAACATCTCGTGAATGAGCTGCAGGCTTTGCACAATCGCTGCTTTGGGAGTGAGTGTGTTTTGCTGTGTGTGTGTCCATCCTGCAGGCGAGGTGCATTCACAGGCGGAGAATGGCTCTATTGTGGCTGCCGGTCGTTAGGATGCTCTGTGTGCATTTTGTTGTTTTTCCTTCCTCCTCTGTTGTTTCCTGAGTGTGTGTGAAGGAGACAAAAAGGGAGAAGACAGAAGATTTCTATTTAATCTGTAAAATATCGTCCCTGCCTCGGATTTTAGCTTCCATTCACTCACTGCTTCTTCATCCACTCTATTATTTTGTGATTAAACTGTCTAAGTTTCATTTTTTAAACTAATTTGGCACAAATGACATAAAGGACAAGAGAGGCTGATGCAAATCCTCACATTAGGCTGTGAAAATGAGATGCAGGCTTTCTTTCACCGCACACCTAATAAAACTTGGAGCTGCTCAGTTTTTGTAGTGATTAAACAAAAAACAAACAAACTGTGAATTAATGTCATGTGAAGATCACAGTTACCTTACCTCGGGGCGATCGTGGCTCAAGAGTTGGTAGTTCATCTTGTAGTTGGAAGGTTGCTGGTTCGAGCCCCGGCTTGGACAGTCTCGGTCTTTGTGTCCTTGGGCGAGACGCTTCACCCGTTGCCTACTGGTGGTGGTCAGAGGGCCCGGTGGCGCCAGTGTCCGGCAGCCTCGCCTGGGTGGCTGTGGCTACAATGTAGCTGCCATCACCAGTGTGTGAATGACTGAACGTGTAAATCCTTAGGGATTAAGTTACACGCTATACAAATACAGACCATTTACCTTTGGACAATCCTAAATGGCTCTAAATGGATAAACACAGTGATGGACACCATCAGGTTCTTCACTGAGTCGCTTACGGGAAATTAGAAGTAGAGCTGTATAAATCATTGACTGTTCATAAAAGATGGATACAGCCTCTGTTACATCATCACTTGGTTTGTGAATCAATCCAAACTTTATTTATGAAGCAAAGATGGAACTCAAAGTGCTGAACAAATGAAAAGCAGAAAATAAACACAAGTTCCTATCGTCACCCTCCATTCCTACACCCCAACATACACATTAGACCCCCAATTTTTTTTTTTTCACTCTTGCCATCTTGCTGTTATGAAGGCAGATGTTACCTGTCTGTCACACAGTAAGGCAGACTCATCCATCTGGACCATGACTTCCAAAATGTCCATCCTGCTCTATTCAACAGACTCAAATTAGCACCTGAGGCCATAAAATGATGAGGAAAGTGTTCACTGAGGTGACAGAGCGCAGCAGCTCGGGTTTATTCTTCTTCTCTACACACAGCTTTGTTCTCACCTGCTGCTGGTTGTTTAAAAGGAATAACTACATACAGCAGATATCTGAAGCTTCAGCTCGCAGCCTCTGAGACCGAGCAGGCCTTCCTCAGAAAAGCTCTGCTGTTCATTCACTTTGCAACTCTTAGTGTTATTAAACTTTGCTGAAGCACGATGTTCTCTGCTGTGAGCATAAAAGGTGTCAGTAAATGTGTAAAACCACTTTGTTATTAAAACATGAAATATCTGAATCCCCAACCTGCAAACTGAACACTAAACCAACACACACAGGAGAGTTACAGCCCTGAAGGAGAAGCAGATGCTTCTGTGCGTCTTTTTTATTGAGTCCTGCTCCAGGGTAGGAAAATGCTCCGCATTGTTTTGCAATGTGCAGCCCTCAGAAAACCCAGCAGGCTTTGATAAAAGGAATCTGACTCCAGAGGCTCGGAAAACTTGGAGCTGATGCCCATCCATCATTCCTGATCTCGTTCTCTGCCTGAAAACAAATACACGTCTTTTCCAAAATGTCAAACTGTTCCTCTGACAGCGAAGGAGAGAAACTGCAGCATGGCCACATCTGCCCGTCTGAGAGGGATCATGTGTGTGTTCATTGTTCCCGTTTCTCTCCAGAATCTATACAAAATAGATTTTTGTGCATAACTGACGTCCGACTGCATCCCGCTGTGTGAGTATTTACTCATGAGGACTCCTGAGTTTATTTCAGTTTGAGGAACGTTGTCTAAAGGCTGCAGCAACTAAGGAAACTTTGTACTTCTGAGGCTTTTCTCCAGTTTTACCTCATCATCAGAAGAGGTGAGAACATCAGAAGGTATTGAAAGTCTGTTTGACTGATTTGCGGTCAGTGTGAGACGTGTTCAATAACTCCAGCTTTGCCTTTTAGTGCCTGTAGGAAAAACATTTAATTAAGTCCAGGATTGTTCTTGGAGGATTTCCTGCAGCAGTGTGGGCAGCAGCAAAGCTCAACCACAGACACTCTGAGTTTTCATTTTGGTATCATATTATCATATGTAACATTGGTCCAAGCCAACATTGTATTAGATGGCAAAATGTGGCTTTTGGGAGCAGAAAGTAGGGCAGATATTCTTATAGGAAGCAAGTAAAGCTCTATTTTCATAGCATTTTTTGCTCATAGGGAAAAGTTGTGTTAGAAAAGGATATTGAAAGTGTACACAGAGACTGAGTGACAGACGGACCACCCAGTCAGGCTTACATCAGTGTCTCAGCCTCAGAGGATGTCAGCTGAGCAGCACTGCGTTTATACATCAGCTGCCTCAAGAGGAGCCACGACAGCTGGGTCACGGCTGAGGATGTGCTGCCTCAGACCAAAGGTCAGGACCCGGTGTGGGTCACTGACCTGGTTCTAGTGGAGGCCCCTGCATGATAGCAGTGGAAGATTAGCTTTGAGAAGTCATGTTCACCATGAGAAAGAGCTGCAGCCCAGTCCCACGCAATTAATAACCCCGAAAAAGGAAAAGCAAGAGCCGGCCTGGTATTTATAGACGAGACCAACAGGCTCCTGCTGCTTACAGTTAGCATGGAAAGATGCTCGCAGTATCCGTGGTAATGTTTGGATGTTCAGGTTACCATGGATACTGTGAGCATTTTTCCACAGTTAATGAAAAAATCCACCCTCAGCAGCACAGTTCTGTGCTTTGTTGGAGGTTGATGAGGTCGCTCCCATTTCAGGGAGTCAATCACTGGATGACACAGCTCTCGGTCTCAGATATACCTGGGCTTGTCTCGTCGCTGTGTGTACTAAGGAATAGTGTTTCTGCAGTGATATAACGACGTGCACAGGTCTAGAAACAAGTCGCCAGGTTCGATTTGATGCTTAATTTTAGGAAATCTGCAGATAAGTGCGTAGTATGCAAGTGGTGCCTACTAATAGAAGTAAGCCCGCACACTTGGGTAAAAGTTTAGTGGCATCACAAAACAAAATATTCAAACATATTTTAATTCCTCCACATTACTATTATTACTTCCAGGCTGGACGACTGTAATTCATTATTATCAGGAAGTCCTAAAAACTCCCTGAAAAGCCTTCAGCTGATCCAAAATGCTGCAGCAAGAGTCCTGACAGGGACTAGAAAGAGAGAGCAGATTTCTCCTGTTTTGGCTTCCTGTTAAATTCAGAATTGAATTCAAAATCCTGCTCCTCACATACAAGGTCTTAAATAATCAGGCCCCATCTTATCTTAATGACCTTGTAGTACCATATCACCCTATTAGAGCTCTTCACTCTCGCTCTGCAGGCCTACTTGTTGTTCCTAGAGTATTTAAAAGTAGAATGGGAGGCAGAGCCTTCAGTTTTCAGGCCCCTCTTCTGTGGAACCAGCTTCCAGTTTGGATTCAGGAGACAGACACTATCTCTACTTTCAAGATCAGGCTTCAAACTTTCCTTTTTGCTAAAGCATATAGTTAGGGCTGGACCAGGTGACCCTGGATCCTCCCTTAGTTATGCTGCAACAGGTGTAGGCTGCTGGGGGATTCCCATGATGCTCTGGGTGTTTCTTCTTCACTCACCATGTGTTAACAGACCTCTCTGCATTGAATCATATCTGTTATTAACCTCTGTCTCTCTTCCACAGCATGTCTTTATCCTGTCTTCCTTCTCTCACCCCAACCAATCACAGCAGATGGCCCCGCCCCTCCCTGAGCCTGGTTCTGCTGGAGGTTTCTTCCTGTTCAAAGGGAGTTTTTCCTTCCCACTGTCGCCAAAGTGTTTGGTGATAATAATTCTCCTTGTATTAGTGCCTCTGTCAGTGCGCCCCAGGGTGGCTGTGGCTACAATGTAGCTGCCATCACCAGTGTGTGAATGACTGAATGTGTAAAGCGTTATACAAATACAGACCATTTACCATTGTAGGATCTATCTTATAATACAAAGCGCCTTGAGCCGACTGTTGTTGTGATTTGGCGCTGTATAAATAAAATTAAATTGAGTTATAGTCACCCTAGTGGCACAAAAAAGTACTACAGCAGATATGCTTTTTTCATAGCTATTATTTGAATATGTATAATCTCTCTTTAATGGGTTTATCCAGTATAGCGGATGTTTGAACTTGTGGTGAAAGCCTGAGACACACAAAGTCAGCTGCATCTATCAAACTCTTTCTACACCGTGCTAAACTGTGTAGTTTCACATGCGACTGTAAACTTTGGTTTCCCATATTTTAGAACCTTATCAATCCCGACATCGATGTGTTTGAGTGTAGACGTGAGTTAACTGGCATTTATTACTGGACCCTCGGAGCCAGACGTGTCAGGAAATGTTTGTTTTAAATGTTCTTAAAACTCCTTTTTTGGGTCCCCGAATGTGAAGATGATCACAGGTGGGAAATATAAAAGTCAGTCTGATTTAGTTCGCTCACTGACTTTAACGTCATAATGAGGTAACAAAGCACCCGTCAAGCCGAGAAATATTATCAAATGAGTGAGATAAGGCACTTTTGTTCCAAGTGTGATAAGGACTCAGGATGTGTCCTCAGCTGCACTCTCTTTATTATGATGTGACCTATCAGTATTTAGAAAAGAGGCTCAGTGCTGCCAAATTAAACACGCTGATAACCATTTAGCGCTATTTATCATTTTCATGGCTTTATTTTTTTTTTCTTCTTTTTGTTATCTCTTGCTTTGCTGTTTCTGAAGAATTTCATCACTCTGTTGATGATTGATTCATTATTTATTCTGTATTCTGTAAAATTTCTTGGACATGCTCTTTTTGATAAGTCCTCAGAGGCTTTTTTTTAATACATAGGCAACCTTTTCTTTGTAATAAACATAAACAGATATATTAGATGCAGTTTTATTCGACTTTCTTCTGTTTTTCACTGTAAACACTACAGCGCCAGGTTTCCAACTGGAAGCTGCTTTGGAAAAGCTCCGTTTTCAGGAGGGAAAACTGCTGCTGAAGGCCTGAAGTGGAGCGCAAAGGCTGTTTTATGATTTCAAGTCACTGCTGACGTCGTTTAAAGTCATCTGGATGTGCTGCTTTTTCAAAACTTTGGCAGGAAAAATCGATTACGTGTGTCAAACGCATGCAATCACAATGATCGCTCCAATATCAGTGTTGATATGGGAGTCATTCAGAGCATCAAAAATTAAACTTGTAAAGATTCCTCTGCAGGCAATGATGCAGCTGTCCATTGATTTTTACTATCACTCTCTCTTCTGTCTTTATTAGCTTCTTGTATTGGACAGTGAACAAAAGACTGACGCACACAGACACACACACATCTGCAGACCATCTGGTTGTGTGTCTAAGTTGGCGCACAGACAGCCTCCCCTTCCCTACAGCAGCACTATCGGACTCTATTGTATTAGTGTGTTTGTCCAGTCGGCTAATTAATAACCGCTTATCAGGATCGAGACAACAATAAAGTATTTCTGCCAATCCGAGCGCTTCCTTCCCATCTGGGCAATCCTGGGAGCTGGCGCCAAGTGACCCCACACACACACACACACACACACACACACACACACACACACACACACACACCATGTTTTCATATCTTTGTGGGGACATATAATTGACATAAAGCTTTCCCTAGCCCCTCCCCCTAACCCTGACCATGAAAAATGAATGCCTGACCCTGACCCTAACCCAACTGTAAGCCTGACACTAAAACCACATTTTGAGTCTCAAAAATGCCTTCAAACTCATGGGGACCAGGAGTTACACTGTACCTGCAGATGTATTTATATATTTTGTTTCTGTATATAACTTGTGCATATCCTTTGTTTGGATACTTATGTTATTGTGCATTACATACGTTGCCTGTGTTTACATACGTTGGCTGTGTACCTCTTAAACTTATTTTGTCTTTATTTATCTTATTCTCTTATCCAAATAATGTGAATGTGAAAACCTATAACCTGCCAATGGCGAGATGCCAAACTGTGTTTCATTGTTCTGGTAACAGTGACTCTGTCTGTCCATCTGTCCAGTCCCCATAACAACAACAACAATCTTTATTTATAGAGCACATTTAAAAGCCTTGGGCATACCAAAGTGCTTTACATAAAACAATAAAAAATAAAACAATTCACACATTAACATCATATACATAAAGGTAACGAATTATGTTCACAGATAAAAGCCACCAATAAGAGTAAACTGCAGCACATAGGTTATAGCAAGGTAAGACTGTACCACCATGATAAAAGACACCAATAATGGAAAGATAGTAGAGAATTTAATACAATAGGTCAATAGGTCACTGCAAGCAAGCCAGCATTTAACTGGTAGAAAAGGCAAGTTTAAAAAGATATGTTTTTAGCTGTGATTTAAAAGAATGAATAGAATCAGACGCCCGGATAAGGGCTGTTGGTCCCCACGAGCATAGTAAATTCCAATTTTTGGTCCCCACAATGACATGTAAACACAAACACACACACTCTCAGAGGCCCAGACCGTAAGAAACCTGATGATATTACACTTTTTTGGATGGGTCAGACTTTTATTTGGGCATGTGACGTAAAATTATTAGAACATCTTATTTTTTATAATTTATTCTTTTGTACTTTGTAGCTGGAGACGTTGCATGTTTCCTCAGTGTTAAGCACTGATGAATAAAGCACCAGCATGGACGAGTCCTTGCAGACTTGCTGAGATGCAGATATATCAGCAGTTTGTAGTTATTAGTCATTTAGACATTAATATCCAACTTTAATCCACTGAGCTTTGATAAATATGAGCCTGAGCTCCGCCTCAAATGTGAAACACCCATGAAAATAGCAGTGTATTTGTTTGTGTACATAACTTTGTAAGTACATTGATTTACTCTGTAGACAGCATGTTTTTTTTATTATTATAATACAAAGTGTGAAAAAATGAAAAAGACTCATCCCATGATTTCTGGCGTGAGTGGTGTAATGAGTCACTTCACACCCACTGTTATCTTTTTCCCTTTGAAGGTGGAAAATATTAAAGTCATGTCGACAGCTCAGTTCACTCGAAACCAGACAGGGAGGGAAATAAGGGATCCTTCATTTCCAGAGACATGAGCGAACAGATTAGCGCCCGGCACCGTTTCACAAACTGGCACGAGACCGAGTTGGAAGCGCACATTGGAAGTCTTTGTGTAATTCTGCTAAAAAGACACGCATGATCGCAGACCTCCACCTCGGCTCCACCTCGGCTCCACCTCGGCTGGGAGAATAAGTCTTTCTCAAACAGAGATGAATACCAGGAAAGAACGGGGTGAAACCAAATTAGCTCTCCTGCCTCATTATCAGACTACGGCACCAAAAGTGTTGAGCACAGATTATTTTATTTGCCTTCGGATCATCCTTACTTACCTCATACTGTTTCTGACTGTGTCTTTCCTTCAGTGCAGCCACTTCAGGAAACTGTCTGCTGTGGTACAGATGTGTCGAGTTTTGGCCCAATGCAATGCTTACAATCCTTCCACTGAAATGGAAAATGCTCCATAATGTTCATTTCTGGCCTTGTTGTGTATGGCGGGGTTGCCGTGCCTTTTTTAAAAGCAAAATTGTGATATGAAGAACACACGTACATGTTTAGACTCATCGTCTCATGTGCTGCTTACATTACAGCTTCCAAACAGAGACCAGTGTTGTGGTCATGTCCTCAATTGTCCTGCACATATTGTACAGTACAGCCAGCTGCCCACCAGGCTTTTCTTTGTGTGCATAAGTCCGTACATAGACACAGACACACAAAACAAACTCTTTGTTTTTCCATATCCTCAGGGGAAATGGTTATTTGACTTACAGCAGCACAATGTAGCTGACATAAAAGACTTTATTTTAGAGGCCATTGTTTCCTGCTGCTGACTGCTGGACAGAAAGCTAAAGGATGTGTGCGCGGTTACTAGAAATGGATGGTTTCTGGCTCACGGGCAACACAAATCGATTTCAGACCGCAGGAACTTTTTCATAACTGTTTGTTCACACTGTGAGAAGAAGTTCCTTAAAAGTTCTTAGAACAACATTTTGTGTGGTCTTAAAAAATACATGAAGTGAAGAGAAAAAAGCTGAAGTGCAAAATGAGTAAGAAGGTTTTGCAGTGTTGGTGGAAGCCGCCCACAGGGACAGTGACACTCCGACTGTCTGCATCATGTTGGACGTTTCGTAGTTTCACACTTGCATTGTGAAGCATTACAAACATGAAAGGCTAATGCAATACTTTTGTTAAATCCTCAAATTTAAAACTGAAAGTCTACACTTGAGTTTTTTTATTTTTTTTCGGAGTCATTGTGGCGTTGAAGCGCACACGTCAGCTCCACAGTTTGCTTTCAGTGGCCATTTTTACACCACAGGGTTGAGTGTGAACGTGTCACCTAGGCTTAGCAGACTGTGTTGATAAAGTATAAAGTTGCAACTTGCAGACTTGCTACTTGGTGCTAAGTAACAGACTAATGAAATGCTAAAGTGTCACTCACTAACGCTGGAGCTCAGACTTTGACAGGCCATACCACACAGCAGGGCATATAATTTGTCAGATAATTGCTTTAAAATGCTCCACAAGTGCAGAGAGGTCCAGTTCAGGGACTCCAGTTAGCTGAGGTGAAGCCTTGCAAAGATCAGCTGGGAGTCAAACATTTTCAAGCATTTCACAAACTGAGCTACAGAGAAGTGAAGTCGCAAAAAGTTAATACTAATACTTATGGATACTTATGGATACAGTAGCTGTGTTAGTCTTCTTTTCTTCTCTGACACACATGTGAACATCGTCCCCTAATGAGACCGAGATGAAGGCAAATCCACGTCTCCCTCTAACAGGAGCTGGTATTTTACTGTGTTAGACTAAAATAACCTCTAATGTGATCTCTGCATTTTCTGGCTCTCTCACATACATACAACCGCACAGATCACCTCAGGGCGTGTTGCCACTAAGACATGTTATCTGGAAGTGCTTTAGTTAACGCAGGGGAAGAATCTCATAATGAAAGCTCCTCTGTTTCATTCTCTGCTTTGAAAACTGGAAAAAGTAAATAGCTTTAAGCCCAAATTACTGTTTGAAGGTTCTTTTTTTCTCTGTGAAGAAGAGGAGGTATTGCTTAGAGAAACAGAGCTGCTCATGTCAAGTTCAGTTCATGTTTATTTATATAGCGCCAAATCATCACAACAGCTAACTCGAGGCTCTTCAACCTGTAAGTAAAGAGCCTCCAGTAGTCAGGAGAAAACCAGCAATCAAACCAGTCAAACAACGCTTTATGAGAAGCACTCGGTGAAAGTGGGACAAATCACAATCAGAATACTTTATATAATTTTCTTGAGGGTTAATAAAAACTTCCTTTTAACTGGAAGAAGCATCTGGCTGAACCAGGCACAGGGACGGACGATGTTTCATGGTCAGATCAGGATGGTTCCATGTTTACGATTGCGACCTGTCCTGTGCCGCCGTTCATCAGCTTCTTTCCTACTTTATTTGGATTGGCAGTTAAGGAATTAAATTGATCTTGAAATGAATTGAAGTTGGCACAAAATCAAAATTCTGTGTAGATGTCCCAGACGGTTCTGGTCCAGCTGGACGCCGTTTTTCTATCCTTTGTTGCACGCTTGTGTTGAATCTCCTTAATTCACTTTCAGATGACCTGATTTATCTCATATTGACTGAGATGATTGTGAATTTGATTTTCGCCATAATCAAGCAGCCCCACTGAGACGTCTAAGGTCTGTACTGTGTTCTGTATGGAAAAGTTACCATATTTTCCGCACTATAAGGTGCAATGAAAATCCTTTAATTCTCTCAAAAATCGACAGTGCGCCTTATAATCCGGTGTGCCTTATGCATGAACTCTGGTTGTGCTTACTGACCTCGAACCGATTTAATGTGCTACACGGCGCTCAAAAATCTGTCAAAAATGTTTTAGTACGACTTTGCTAAGCTACGAAGCCGCACCGCTTGATGGATTGTCGGAGCATTACGGCTACCATATCAGGAGCCTCGCGGAGTAATCTGGGTCCTAAACTCCGTCCCTTCAGGTCCCAAAGTCAAATGAACACTGCGACATCACTGAGAGTTACAAACTGTTAACTGGGTAGCTGTAGCTCAGGCGGTAGAGCAGGTCATCTACTGATCGGAAGGTTGGTGATTTGATTCCTGGCTTCCCCTAGTCTGCATGCCAAATATCCTTGGGCAAGATACTAACCATAAATTGCTCTCCGATGCATCCATCGGAGTATGAATATGGGTGTGAATGTTAGTTAGAAGGCACTAAGTAAATGTGCTTGAGTGAATGGGTGAATGCACAAGTTGTTTAAAGCGCTTTGAGTGCTCAGAAGAGTGGAAAAGCGCTACATAATAGAACCAGTCCATTTACCAAACTGTCTAATTTCTTTCATCTTTAATAAAATGATCATTGTTACACCTGGTAAAGCAGCAACAATCAAGTTTAACATCCAGGCATCCATGAAAACAGGATTTATTAAATTCAGCGGAGTTAGAAGTTAGCAGCAAGTTAGCTCGTTAGTTTCCACCTAAACATGATATAGCATGTTCTGACTGAGAGATTTCTGAAACATTAAAACGTACAGCTCTGCTATCACTTCCAACATAAATGAAGACAGAAAACTAAACAGCAGTGACGTTTGTAGGGTTACTGAAGTTGGGCTAGCTGGTATATAATGATGTGCTACGTGTGGCTAGCGACACAGCTATGTTAGCATAACATAAACAGTGAAGCTGGAGGATGAACGTTAACTTTTTTCCACTCGATAAAAGTTAACGTGAGGGTTCCCGATGGATAGGGACAAATGCAATCGCATGGCAGGATGCTGTAAACGGACCAAACTTCAGTCAGGAGAACAACTGAGATAATCCATCCACAATACGAGGTTAGTCGTTAATATACTGCAGCAACATGGGAATAGAGCAGCTGCGGAGAATTCAACATTAATGAATCAATGGTACAGAAGTGGAGGAAGCAAGAAGAATGAGTTGAGTAAAGTTTGATCTGATTTTGTTTCGCCTAATGCGCCTTATAATCTGATGCGCCTTATGGTCCAAAAAATACAGTAGATGGATTCAGCAAATCTGTTGCGATCGATCACACAGGCCTAGAGACCTGCTGGGAACTATTTGGCAACCTCCAGTTGCCAGGTAGAAATATGTGTTCTGGTTACTGTGAAATTGGTTGCTAACACCATTCAGGCTGACCAGGCTACTTCCAGAGACCAAACTCTGAGCTTTCCAATGGTTTATAAAGTTTCGCTGTAAGCCAAATATATTTGTTTTGGATGGTGGACATTTCATTAACATGAATTTTGTGGATAAAGTTCTTCATAGCAGGAATTATACAGGGTCAGCAGCAATGAAGGCAGAGCTATTGATCCAGGAGCTGATTAATATTATAGTTAGGTTAAGTTTAATTTGTGACCCAAAAAGTGAGACTACACCGATCCAAGCAGCCAATGAGGCAGAATATTTTCCCAGCAGTCTGTAACGCCACATCTTTAACCTGCAGACATTATAAAATCGCTCAGATGACGATAAGAATCAAAGCATCTCAAACTTTTGCACAACAACAGCGTGTGAGGGAGTTTGATTAGAGACAGCGGGATTGAGTTCCTCGGTCATCAACGAGCTATTAGTTCATTCTTTTCTACCAGGAAGTCAGAAGGACTTGCAGTAATTGCAGTCCCCTCCACTTACTGGAGATGTTTGTGCACATTATATTCAGTGCTGTTGGGGTTTTATCAAGAGTTTGAAGGAATGCGGGTTATGCTGTGGAATGAATCTTAACTGAATTTAATTACTGCCGTGAGGAAATGGAGGAACTGTTCGCCATTAGTTTGATTTAACGTTATATTTCTAACATCACAGGGGCACAGAACCTCCTCTCGTTCCACATCAGCGTTAAACTGGACCATAAATGTTTCCATAAGTTACTGACAAATTGTGTTTGGTCCTTTGCATCACTTTAACGTGCGCTTTTTTAAGATGGCGCCGGTGAGGTCGGCTGCCGTCACGACTGCTCCGACCACTTTTTCTTTGTCTTTGTTTTTTAAGTTAGTTTTCAGCGTTTCTAAATCGGCAAAATCATCACCATTGGGTACATTAGGTATGACAGTGACACTCTTGTTTCTATTGGTATACAATGTACTCACAATTCGAAGTTTTTAACTCCGGATCCGAGCTGGCCGAGTGAGATCTCGAGGGAGAACAAAGGGAAGCGGCGGCAGCCTAGAGGGAAGCGAGCCGGCGTCAGGAACAGGCTGAGAGCTCGTGCACACCGCACACCTCTGCCTAGCATCCTGCTCGCCAACGTCCAGTCACTGGAGAACAAGCTTGACGACCTCAGGGCCAGGATAAAGTTCCAGAGAGACATTCGGGACTGCAATCTCCTCTGCTTCACCGAGACATGGCTGAACCCAGCGGTGCCGGACCACGCCATCCAGCCGGCCGAGTTCTTCTCGGTTCACCGCATGGACAGGACACGGGACTCGGGGAAGTCAAGGGGAGGCGGCGTGTGTTTAATGGTGAACAACAACTGGTGCAACAGTGCGAACGTTGTTCCTCTCACACGCTCCTGCACACCAAATCTGGAACTACTGTCCATCATGTGTCGTCCTTTTTATCTACCTCGGGAATTTACATCGGTCATTGTAAGTGCCGTTTATATTCCACCACAAGCGGACACGGTCACCGCCTTATGCGAGCTGCATGAGGCACTCACACAGCACCAGACACAACACCGGGACGCTGCGCTTATTGTGACGGGGGACTTTAATAGCGCCAACCTCAAACGCGCAGCGCCGAACTTTTATCAACACATCACCTGCCCCACCAGGGGTGAAAGGACACTGGACCACTGCTACACTACGGTCAAGGACGGCTACAAGGCACAATCCCGCCCTCCGTTTGGCAAATCTGATCACGCCGCCATCTTCCTCATGCCAAAATACAAACAAAGGCTGAAACAGGAAGTTCCGGTTCAGAGGAAGGTCGCGCGCTGGACGGATCAATCGGTGGCCGCGTTACAGGACGCACTCGATGACGCAGACTGGGGCATGTTCAGAAACAGCTCCGACGATGACGTCAACGTGTTTACGGAAGCGGTTGTGGGATTCATCGGGAAACTAGCGGATGATACCGTGGAGACAAAGACTATCACAACGTTTCCCAACCAGAAGCCGTGGGTGGATAAAACCATCCGCGACGCTCTGAGATCCCGCACCGCTGCCTACAACACGGGACTCACAACGGGGGACATGGACCCGTACAAAGCCGCGTCATATAACGTGCGGAGGGCGGTGAAAGAGGCGAAGCAGCGCTACGGGAGGAAACTAGAGTCACAACTCCAACAGAGTGACTCTAGGAGCCTGTGGCGGGGACTAAGGACAATAACGGACTATAAAGCACCAACAACCGGTATGACGAACGCGGCCGTGACTTTGGCAGACGAGCTGAACACTTTCTATGCTCGCTTCGAGGCTGCAGCTAAGGACTCCAACAATGCTAGTGTTAGCGGCGCTAACGGCTGCAGACAGGAAGATACTGCCAGCACCGGAAACGTGCTCGTCATCTCCGAGCATGAAGTAAGGAGAGCCTTCAAAAGAGTGAACACCAGGAAAGCAGCAGGACCAGACGGCATCCCAGGTCGTATCCTCAGAGACTGCGCATACCAGCTAGCTCCTGTGTTCACTGAGATATTCAACATCTCTTTATCTCAGTCGGTGATCCCCACATGCTTCAAAGAGTCCATCATTGTTCCTGTCCCGAAGAAACCCCACCCTGCTTCTCTCAATGACTATCGCCCTGTAGCCCTCACCTCAGTAGTGATGAAGTGCTTTGAACGCCTGGTCAGAGACTTCATCATTTCTTCACTACCAGACACACTGGACCCACTACAGTTCGCTTACCGTCCAAATCGTTCCACAGACGATGCCATCTCTCATCTCCTCCACACATCACTCACTCACTTGGACACTAGAAGGGGGAATTATGTTAAAATGCTCTTCATAGACTACAGTTCTGCATTTAATACCATAATTCCCTCCACACTCACCACCAAGCTGGAGCATCTGGGACTCAGCTCATCTATGTGTCAGTGGATCTCCAACTTCCTAACTGGCAGACCACAGGCAGTAAGGATGGGCGGACATGTCTCAGCCTCCACCACTCTCAGCACTGGAGCCCCCCAGGGGTGTGTTCTGAGCCCCCTGCTGTACTCTTTGTACACATATGACTGTGTGGCCACTACCAGCTCCACCACCATCATCAAGTTTGCTGACGACACCGTCGTGGTGGGCCTGATCTCTGATAACAACGAGACGGCCTACGTGAAGGAGATTAGGAATCTGGAGAACTGGTGCCAGAGGAACAACCTCCTTCTAAACGTCAGTAAGACAAAGGAGCTGATAGTGGACTTCAGCACTAAGCAGGAGAGGAACTACCAGACCCCCGTCATCAACGAGTGCCCAGTGGAGAGAGTGGACAGCTTCAAATACCTTGGAGTTCACATCACGCAGGACCTGTCATGGTCCTGTCACATCAACACCGTGGTGAAAAAGGCCCGACAGCGTCTCTACCACCTCAGACGCTTGAGAGACTTCCAACTGCCCTCCAAGGTGCTCAGGAACTTTTACTCGTGCACCATAGAGAGCATCCTGGCGGGAAACATCTTAACCTGGTTCGGGAACAGCACCATGCAGGACAGACGAGCTCTACAGAGGGTTGTGCGGTCAGCTGAGCGCACCATCCGCTCCGAGCTCCCTGACCTGCACTCGATCTACAGCAGGCGGTGCTGGACCAAGGCCAGGAAGATCGTGAAGGACCTCAGCCATCCCAACAACAGACTGTTCTCTCTGTTGAGGTCAGGAAAGCGATTCCGCTCCCTGAAGACCAACACAGAGAGACTGAGGAGGAGCTTCTTCCCGCAGGCGATACGGTCTCTCAATCACACCACCACACAGTACTGACCCACACATATGGTTCTTACACACACACTGGACTTTCTGGACATTGTTTTTGCACAACACTGGTCACTATATTCTTCATTTCCGGTTAATACTTGTACAGCTGCTGTTATTGTGTATATATTTATTTATATTTAGATTTCTTCATACATTCTTATATAGTTCTATATTGTGTATTGTGTATTTTGTTGTACAGTTATTTTATTTTCAACTTTAATTTATATATTTTATCTTATTCTTCCCAGTTAAATTTACCCTTCATTCTAATTTGTGTTGTACAGTTATTTCATTTTTAACCTTAATTTATATTTTATTCCTTCTTAGTTAAATTTACCCTTTTTAATTTTTCATATTTATTTCCTATCTTATTCATAGCCTTTTCCTTTTTTGTTTTCTTTAGGTCACGAGCAGTTGTCCAAGCATTTCACTACATATCGTACTGTGTATGACTGTGTACGTGACAAATAAAATTTGAATTTGAATTTGCTGAAATACCGCTGTGCCCATTTTTAGTCACAGCTCTTTGAATTGTAACACGCTGCTGAGTTTCTGCCTCTAATACAGAAAAGGTTAAACTACTTTCTTCAAACTACTGATTCAAATGGAGAAAATAAATGCTTTGTTATTTTATGTTAATTGCTAAATGGCTCTGTTGGACTTGTAGTTTATCCTGTGAAACTGAAGTGTACACAGTGCTGTGCCACATTAAACCAGAAGACTGTAAAGCTGATTCAGCTGTTCCAGATGATCCAAAAATGAAAGGGCTGTGACTTCTGGAGCCTGCTGACTATAAGGGATACAGTCATATAATAGATGTTTAAACCAGTAGCCACGGTGACATCATCCATTGTTTTGCAGACTTGTTTCCAAAGCTTCTAATTGAAGGTTTTAGCCGTCGCCATCCAAGCTTTTTTTAAATTATGGAACTGAGCGAGGGCAATCGTACCAGGCTTCGTTGTCCCTCTGCACGTTACTGGAACTGTAACGCATCAAATAAACATTATTTTGTGTTTAATAAGGCTTGAAACTAGAGAAAGTGTTTACTGAGGTCACAGATCAGTTCCCAGAGGCAATGTCCCCCCTTTTATATGCAATCTGTGGTTTAAACCCGGGACCCTTTGTTACCAGAGAGACTTCATCAAAGGCAGCCGAATTAAAATAAGTCAGTTAAACCTGATCCAAACACAGTGATCCTGAACACGCCCAAACACAGAGAGGAAACCGTGCACCCACTTTAATACTTTTCTTGGGAAAACAAAGGATGGCGTAGCTGTTTGGGTTGAGCTCTTCCCTTCTGCCTCCTCCATAAAAATCAAAGTAACCACCTCAGAGTTGTCCTTTATATTTGTTGACAGTTTGTATGTGAGATGTTAAACAGCTGATGTTTGCACCTCATCCTTTTACTCTAAACACGCTGACTAAAGACTCATTTCAGTCTGTTTAGGTCTGTTAGGGATTTAAAAGCCTGACGCACAAACTTAAGACCCGCGGCAATAAAACGAGATCCGGCCTGATTAGCCCGAACACATCCCGTATAATTACAGAACACGCCCACCCATTTGTACACCGACACACATCTCGTGTCTCCGGATGCTCAATCAGCTCCTCACCTTTGATATGAGGGGCACGTCTGATGACTCGTCTTCTATCTCTATTGTTACAGAGGGAATAAAAATCGTCCTCAAGCTCGACTCTGACGCGCTGCAGCTCTGGAGTTTGTTTCAGGCCCAGTTCACAACCTTCACTGACATGTTAGAAACAACCGAGCTGAGCCAGCAAACATTTATTCTGAGGCCGCGATGGTTCTAAAGAAGCCAATAATCAGAGGAGACTGCTTTATTTGGCTCAGTCACTTTCATTTATAAATCCAGTTTCTTATAAACTTCACAGGCCAAACTCCCGAGGCTTTTATTGGTAGTTCTGCTTGTCTTTAATTTACTCATTCAAATCGATCTCACTTTCATATTCCTGAGTGTAATCCGTCTCTCACTTGGTGTTGCATAAATAACGTTTTATTCGATGTAAAATAACCATAATCTCAGCTCACCTCACTCTGAAGCGAGTTCCCATCCTAAAAATAACTGTTAGGAGATTTTATTACACTGTGTGTGTGTGTGTGTGTTTACCTATCTTTGTGGGGACCAACAACCCTTATGGGGACAAAAACCTGGTCCCCATGTTTGACGGCATTTTTGAGATTTAAAATGTGGTTTTAGTGTCAGGGTTACAGTTAGGGTATGGGTAGGTTTAGGGTAAGGGTTAGGCATTCATTTTTCATGGTTAGGGTTAGGGGCTAGGGAAAGCATTATGTCAATTATATGTCCCGACAAAGATATGAATACCCGACGTGTGTGTGTGTGTGTGTGTGTGTGTGTGTGTGTGTGTACATTTGGATGCTGTCTGTGTGTAGAAACATCTCCTGTCCTTTACAACTTGAACTTGTCCTTTAAAAAATACCTTTTCTGTTTCCCAGGGAAACTTTATTTGCTTCCTGCTCCTTGAATCAAAGGACACAATCAGACCGACTGGACAGGTTTAATGTCAGGCACTTAAAAGATACAAAGGGTGCCGAGTTTGTGACACTTTCCCACTTCAGGGCTGTAAAAAACAGTTTGGCTTTTTAAAACTTTATTACAGCTGTTAGAAGAACATTTCCATCAGTAACTGCTTTCTCTTTAACATCATCGCACTTCAGAGCTCCAGAGTCCGGCTAATTTCAGCTCCATTGTTTCCTCCCATTATTCAAATAATAAAGGCCTACTGTGTGTTTGAGTTCCTGTAGAGTGTGTGTGTGTGTGTGTGTGTGTG
Organism: Aulonocara sp. 'chitande type north' Nkhata Bay; assembly: GCF_057382095.1. Lineage (NCBI taxonomy): Eukaryota > Metazoa > Chordata > Actinopteri > Cichliformes > Cichlidae > Aulonocara > Aulonocara sp. 'chitande type north' Nkhata Bay. The sequence continues at coordinate 48,884,470 of NC_141348.1, read as the reverse complement.
TGTGTGTGTGTGTGTGTGTGTGTGTGCGTACTCATTGTTAAAGACTGAGTGTCCCAGGAGGAGTTTGATTTGGATTGAGCTGCATTTACTGTTCCTGCACGCTGAGCTGCTGTTTGTGAGTTTGCAGTAAACGGCCTCCTTATTGTGAGGACGGCTCAGAAAATGTTTCCGCTAATAGGAAACAGAAAGCGTGGAGAAAACACAAATCTCTGATAAATAAACGATAAACAGGAAGGTTACAGGTTGTTTGTGCTGGAAATCTTTTTCAGATGATTTTTGATGTATTTTTAGCTGTTAGTGGACCGAAGGGCTCTAAATACACAAACATTAGAAATCAGTAAACTAGAACTCTGCTGATGCGTTACCCATAGTTACATAGTTATTAGTAAGTTGTCACATTAGCTCAGGGAGGCAAGCTTGGTTTCTAAAGTTCAGGGAAGGTTGGCGTTTAAAGTCAAAGATCATTAAAACAGTCAACAACCTTTGTTTTGTAGAAACTGACAATTTAAGATAAAAAATAATGTTAAACATATTCATAGCTCTTCCAGTGGTTATAAACAGGTCCAGCTGTTTCTTTTAACTCTGTCACGGTGGCTTCAGTACTTTTAGAAATCCTCTGCCTCCACCGAGGGCTCGTGTTGGCTCATGATGACACTGAAACACACACCACACAGTGAAAAGCTGTCATCCTTTTTGATAAATCCCTTTAGCCTAATCTTTGTAGGCAGGCAGACAAAGGGCTAAAGCTAAAGTGTGTGAAACATATGGCTCCGGGTCCAGAAGTGACCTGTCAGAGAGTCCAGTGCGGCCCAATGGTTGCCTTTTGGAACATGTGGAAATGAAAGTGTCAATTTTGGTCTGTTAACTGTAATTTTGTCACTTTTATAACCTTCTTACTTATAGAGACAAAACTATGGCATAGTTCATAAATGTATTCATAAGTGGCTATATTTATTTATTTATTTATTTATTTATTTATTTTGTGAATGTACGTCTTAAAACGTAAACCCAACGAGTCACATTGATGGCTTTCTTTGATTTACTTCGTTATAATGTATAAAAACAGCGCCGTATTGTTGAAGTTGCCTTTTTCTTCCATCATCTGAGCGATAAAATGTGTCTTTAAACTTCTTCTCACTGAAAGAGAAACAATTTGAAGGCGCTTTTGTTTAATAGGCTCTGTATTTAGTGAGCTGGCTCACTTAAAGTCAAATTAGGTCGAATCCGTCCCAAGAAGTAATAAAGCGCTTTTGCAGTCCTGGTCAAAATGTTCCTTTTAGCTCTTAACTCTTAAACCTTTGGTGGAAACACATGAGACAACATCCATGATGGAACCTCTGGGGCTGAAATATGAAGCAGTTGCCAAAACTGCAATTTCTCTAATGGCTGCTTGAGACTGGCTCCAAGAGTGAGTGAGTCCCCACAGACTGCCATGTTGGCGGATCAGCCTGCAGAGAAAATGTTTTTGCTCTTTCTAGCTAATTTGGTCCTTTTGTAGCAACTGTACACAGACTTGGACATTTTGTAACTCATGCATTTGCAGTCTTGGTGGCGTGGGCTCTTTGAGTGACAGGGGGTCCTGTGTTTGTGGAGCTTGTGCCTTCTGGAGCATTTATTCTTTGCACTGGTCTGTAGAGTAAAGTGTGTCCTTTTGGTAAATAAAATGATCTGTGGGAATGTTATCTATGGCTGATCCTCGGGTGTCTGTGTCTCTGTAGTCTGTGAACGTCTGGTAACCTGATATCTCTGCTTTTCATCGTTTCATCCTCAACACAAAGCGGCTCAGTGATGAACTCGAGGTTTCAGATTTAAACTTTATGTTTATAAAATCAATTTCATTTCATTTTTCCTGTTTATGTTCCCGGGAATATAAGCGGAGTGTCCTTTCCTTATTACTCCACGTTTCCTATCAGTGAAATGTGAGTATAAATATTTAATATAGATCTGGTGTTAATCGACCTTTGGTGTGTGATGTAGGGTGTGTGTCACTGTTTGTCCAGCTGTGTGTGTGTGTAAGTAGTAAAAGCCAGAGCAACAGCAGATATGGAGGCAGTGGGAGGAGGTTATCTCTGCTCCTCTCATACTTTATCAACACAGCAGAGATTCAAACCACAGATACACACCGTGGACGCACACGGGTCACACACACTGCATGGCAGCCCGGCTGGGAATGTCTCTGCTCCGTCTCTGCTGCGTTTCTCGGCACGTCTCAGCCTCTTTGGCAGCCAAACAACCTGCATTTGAAGGTTTAATGCGATTCCAGAAACTGAGCTTAGACCGATGTACCGGCTGGTATTCGGCCTGTTGGAACGTCGTCCACCCACCAGTGGAAGGATTGAGATTCTTTCCTGACCACAGTCATGTAAAAATGGCCTGTTTTCTTTTTCCAGACATGCTGGGTATTTATTAATTCTTCATTTGTAAAACGATCACAAACCTTTCTGTGTGATGTAATAGTTTTCTGGTTAGCATGGCTTAAAAATGCTGAAACACTGAATAACTGAGCTCAGTCTGCTGCAGTGAACTCAGTTCAAATGAAGTGTGATTTAACAAAATGAAAATTAGTTACTAAGTAGACTTGGATATCTGTAATACAACCAGGTAATAAGTGAAGTCTGTGTATGGGGAAACACTGGAGTATGTAGCAGTGCTGTCACATTAAAGCTTCAGCGTTTCATACAGAGATCCAGAAGGCACGCTCCTGCTTCAGTTTCATCAGGAAGCATCAGGAATAACGGATATGCCCGACAGTCCGCTCGCTGTGAAGGAAACGTGGAGCTCCGATTTTGGCTTCAGGACAAATTTTCAGGAACATTTTTGCTCATGGCAAAAAGACTTGAGATCACAAACACAGGCAAGCTGCAATCCGTTTCCTTTATGGGAAATCTGTCCTCACGCTTAAAGCGGAGGAGACGAGAATGCCGAGTCGAACCTCTGCACCTACAAAAGGAGCCAGCAGAGGCGGTGTTATCAGGAGGCATCCTGGGCAGATTCCAGACTTTCCACCAGAGGATTTGTGGGCATATTTATGAGACCTCGGAGCAGATCCAGGGGAGATCCCGGGGAGATTACTTGTATCTGCACTTTGAGTTCTTCTGGATCTGGAAATCACTGGTGGGAAGCAGAGAGTTTGAATACCTTTCTTAACCTGCTGCCACTTCAGTCCTTCAGTGCATGCATGTTATTATGTTAAACTACTCAAATCACTGCCAGCTTTTTAAGTCCAACTTTTCTTATTTGTAGACACACTTTAAAGAAATATTGCAAATTTCAGATGTTTGCAGTGTTGCTGTGACTGCTTTCATTCAGACTATCTTTGATGCTGGATGAATTTCCTTCATCAGAATTAAAGAAGCCATTCGTTGCTCCTCACGGGGTGAATACCTCCGTTTTTAGCAAACCTCTCGTGTCTCACTGTGTGGACATGAGAGCAGCCTTTAAATTTATGTCTTTGTCACACCCTTAGCTGCGTAGCGGCTTTTAACGCTCCCCTCAGACTGATTGGAATCTTTCATGAACTTCAGCTCATCTGGTCAGACTGGAACTTTGCTGTCCTGGGGTTTGAAGCTTTTGGGGAGAAATATGGGCGAATATTTGAAGACTCATGAGGCGTTGTGGTACAGATGAAGAGTGATGATTCATGCAACTTTTTTTTTCCCACAGAGGGCTATACACCCTTAGACGCAGTATGCAAAGAGCCAACTGAGACAACAAAGACATTATGGAGACATTTTTCAGCGTCCTGCTGATGAAGATGTAACTTGTTGGCCCGTCATGTGGTCACTGACTCAGTCTCAGAATGATGAATGTTGATGTGTAATGAATAGAGTTTTAATGGGCTGTTTGGGCTCTTTGTGGTAAGAAATACATATAATATAACATTAAAAATAAAAACATGTTGCATTTGACTGCAGATTTGGATTATTAGAAATGAAAGTGGTTCCAGTGTTCCCCACAGATTTAGATTCTGTTTGTGGCAACAGGAGGTTGCACCAGCTTTTTAAAAATGTGTTATGAAATTATTCCATCTACAAGTTTCTGCTCTGCAAAGGTCCGAAGTTCTCTGTGGCAAATAACAGAGCTGCTCTCCACCGAGGCCGTGCACATTACCTCCAAGTCCACCTTTTGGAAGCAGAAATTTAAACCTGCTGCAGTTTCTAAGGTTTGTAGTGGAAATCCGGTCCAAGATGGTAGAATTGGAGTTCTGGATCTCCCCATCCAGTGAGCCAACTGAAAGGGAAAACCATGAGACAGGAAGGGCGCCAGACTTTAAAACTAGCCATAATAATGCTCATATTAACAGCAAATGATGGATGATTGAAGCCCCTAAAATATTTGGATGTCTGATCTCTGGCAGCAGGTTTGGTGAATGATATTTATTTTATTAGTGGGGATAGGTTAATTGGATAACCCAAATTATCACTAGGTGTGAATGTGCGAATGGTTGTCTGTCCCTGTGTGTTGGCCCTGCGACAGACTGGCGACCTGTCCAGGGTGTACCCCGCCTCTCGCCCTATGACAGCTGGGATAGGCTCCAGCGCCCCCCGCGACCCTGAAAAAGGATAAGCGGAAGCGAATGGATGGATGGATATTTTATTTCCAGCTTCTCATGTATAAGTCACATGATATTCTTCAGCAGAGTCCAAACAGGTGAACGGTTTCACAGATACTGAAGCTTGAATATGAAAGAAACACATTTTCATCCGATGTCAGTGTGATATTTCCCAGGTATGAATCCATGTTCCAAACTCTTCTGGTGATGTTATATCCAGCATTTCCAGCAGTTGTCTCTCTCATTATCCCAGCTTAATAATGGATAGATTACATTGGGATTTAATGGAATTTTCATCCCTTGATGGCAGCTTGCTGTCACCTATCATCCAGTCTGCTTCTGGTTTCATCATGAAGCTAAAAACATCATTTTTATGTGCTGTTCCATAACATATTAATGCATACCCACTCATGGCGTTTCCCACAAAAGAAACCATTGTTTGAAGGAACAGATGCCTGTCCACACAGCAGCACGTACTGCATCTGAAATGTCATTGTTCTTCAGACCTGGTAGCTAATGTTTAAGTCACTGTAGCTGCAGCGCCGTCCTGCAGCAGCTCTGAAATCAGATCCGTTCTTCTACCACCTGAAGCATTAAAGGCAGTAAACTCGATGCAGAAGTTCTTGACTGCAGCTTGCAAAAATCTGCACTTCAAAGCTGGTTTCTGCCATGAAAACGTCTGTAAGTCCTCAGAAAGCAGCAGAAGTGAAACAGTATCCTGCCTCCGCTCCTTTAGCTTTACTGGTCGGCTGCCAGAGCCGCTGCTGCTCTGCACGCCGTTATCGGCTGTGCCGTGAGTGGCTGATGGGGGTTTGAGCTGCCCGTGGCCCGAGTGACAGCCGTCAGAGTAATGAAGGCCGCTTTTCTTTAAGAAGACAGAGGAGGGGGGATGAAGATGAAGAAGAGGTGAAAACATGAAAAAAGCGAGGAGGGGGGAAACAAGTTTTAGAAGTTTAAGCCTCACATGTATTCACGGCTTTGTCTCGGTGTGAGGAGATGTCGGCAGGGTCTGCTTGTGTGGGGTTGTCTCCCCGCTGGTTGGTTGTTTTTTTGCTTGGCTGCTCCCAGTGTTCCCACCGCATCCAGTGAATAGACGCTCCTTTCACTGCTCCCTAAGGCGCCTAATGAAGGGAGGATTACTTTATGTCTTACTCACTGTGTGTCAGTCTTTCAGATTGCTGTGCGCGGACAACACAGCTTACACTACAAGACAGTTTGAATCCACGTGAGACGACACTCAGACATTTCTGTCTCCAGTGAAGACTCGATCGATTTGCATGTGTTTGAATGTTGCAGTGACCCCTGCACCGAGGCCTCCTGATGCAGATCAGGGCCTCTGCAGAGAGCTGAACAGATGAAGATGTGCTCGTATACATCTCCATCACAGATTCGTCGTTTTGTGAGTATTTTTGGTGGAAATGGCTTGATTGTCATGTTAATGCTCTTTTTTTTGGGGGGCTGCACATTCTTCCCTCTTTTTTTATTTCATGGTGCTTTTAAACGATGCTGAACATCCATCCTTTTCTCAAAATAAACGTGCCATTCGTTGAAAGCAGAGGATTTTTCTATCATCCCTGTGAATGTGAGAGTGGCAGCCTGTCCAGGCTGGACCTGCCACTGAACTCAGACAGGCTCCAGCCTCCCACTGCAGCTCTATGCAGCTTAAACAAATGCAGTTCTTTTATTTGTCAGTACTTTGTGGAAATAACTGGGCGATAAGTAACCTGCTTGTACAGTGAGTCTCTCGTCCTGCAGACAGACTCTTTGTCTTGTATTTTATGTTGAACTCGTTCGACTGTCATGTTTATGCACTTTTTCAGCCATGCATTTGCACATTCTTCTGTTTTATGCAAGTATAGTCCTATCACAGAAAATACTTTCACATTCTGGTATTTTTATTGAGGAGGAAATTAGTTCTGGTCTCTCTGTAGGAAAATAAGGGCGTGGTCCTCGTCTTCCAGCAGAGACACCAGACCTGCCGCTAACTTTCTTTCTTTTACACCTTTGGCTGAATACCGAACTTTAAAGCTCCCTTCAGACTGATTGTAATTTCAGACCGTTATGAACCTGCAGTGAAGACTTACTGACTGCTCAGCAAACATATGGACTCGTGTGTTATTGCAATATGTCAGAAGTCAGGTCGTCTTTAAAGGAGCGTTCCCCAGACGGAAATATCTAGTCAGCTTAAATTTAAGGAATTCAGAAGTTGTTTTTACGGATTGATTCTGATCAAAATTCCTTTTATCAGGCTCAACAGCTAGTATTAATATAACCCGATGAAGCAAACGGAGTGGGGAGAATAATATGCAGGAGATTCACAGTCCACAGACTAACTGCATGTGTTTGGACTGTGGGAGGAAGCTGGAGCACCCAGAGAGAAGCCACGGAGGCAGAAATCTAAGAAACTACAAATACATAAAGAATACTAGATTTTTTTTAAAAGCCTATAAAAATGTACAAAAGATGCAGGAGATGTAATGATCACTGCTGAAATTATATTATCAATGCTTGTTTACAAAACATACCCTGACCCTCTTTACATAAAAGGTTTGTTATCTTTGATTTTGGATTTTTAGATGAGGTTTCTAATTAGTTTTTATTGTAAGCAACCAACTATCCAACAATGACGTGCATAGAAAATCAGTTCAGGGCAAAAGACGAAGAATTAAAGTGTATTTTTCAGACAAACAAATACTAAGATGTACTTTTCTCTATATTAACAGAACTGTTAAAAGTATTAAAGGGCCAGGTTTAAACTCTCTTCTGTCTCTTCTAACTGAACTCAGAACTGTGTAGACATGAAGACGTACGCTGGAGATCAGACTCACGGTAGGATGTGACAGATGTTTGGGTTCTTTTTTAATGGGCAGCAGCAGGTTGCCTGGAGGGTTCTTATTCAGTGAAAACACACAGACACACAAAACTCCTTCCTGGCGTTTGTTGAGACCATAACAGAGCTGGGTTTCCTGCTGGTCAGGTCTTTTTTTCCAGCTCCACCCTTCTCCAAAACCCCAGAAGCAGGAACATGAAAGCAGCCATCCATCGAACCAGACAAAGCCCAAACATCAGTGGACATGAGCGATTATACGCACAGGCAGAAGCACGTCTACCCACGCACCTTCACTCTGCACAAATCACACGGAGACATTTCAGACAAAAACATGAAAAAAATCACGACTACACACACACAGACACACACAGACACACACAGACACGGGGCGCCTCGCTCTCTTCACCCTCATTATATTGTTCGCTCACGCTAACAGAAGGCGGCCATTTCCTTCTGGGCTTCTTCCAGGAACAGCTTCACTCCTGAAAGAATAAAAAGGCTTTAAAGAAAAGACTTGTTCACTCTGCACCTGCTGGATGACCTGAGCGGGGTCAGGCCAGCAGGTCTGATGGTTTCAGTAACAGTGTGGAGACAGACCAAACATGGAGAGGTTCAGGACACCGAGGTCGGCGCTGTGAACTACGTCTAAGCCCACAGCGAGTGATTTTTCTGTACTTGGTGCAGAAGAAGCAAAGTGAAAAAGAAACTTCAGCTTCACTTGGTTCACTACTCGGTCATTTAACGCATCTGTCTGTTTGTTGATGAGCAGAAAGTCTCTTTTTAAAGGTGTAATCACTGACAAAAGCTTCTGGTTCTCAATGGAAGCCTAAATATGGACGGAATAAGAGGGAAAAGGTGATGTTTACTCGTTCGTCTTTATTCCCGTCTCTGTGAACGACCTGACAGCCATCGATGGGATCCAGAGTATCTTCCTGAATCCACCTCTGTCCTGCTGTTTTGCCATCGCCGCTTCATCCTTTCTTGTTACCATGACGGCTAACTAAAGCACAATCAGCTGCTCCCTGGTGTAAAGAGAGTGAGCAGGGAGTTGCTGAGAAACGTCACTTGAGCGCAGTAATAGCAGGAAGAAACAGAACAGAGGCCTCCAGTCACGCGTGCCCTCAGATGGGACAGCGCCAAATACAGCCTGAAGCAACTACGGGGTCACGATCTTCAGGTTTCTTACCAAAGGAAAATGTTCTGGGATAAAATCCATGTTTGCATGTGTATGTATGTGATTCCTGCCTCAGCACTGATGGGTTTGGTGGTTGTGGCTCAGGTCTGGGGATTGATTAGTTCACTGGCATGTCCTGTACCTCTCCTCCATCACCTCACTTGACACATTCACGCAGTCCAGTGAACAATCCCGCCGCCTGTGTGCCTCTCTTATCTAGTTTCTACCGACTCAGTCGCCCTCGATACCATCGATGGGAATCCATCCAAAAGTGGCTGAGATATTCAACCAGTGTTCACAGGTCCAGCTAAAAAACACACCCAATCTTTAATATAGAGCAACTAATAACTATTAAGAACTATGTCCATCCATCCATCCATCCATCCATCTTCATCCGCTTTATCCAAGGCCGGGTCGCGGGGGCAGCAGCCTAAGCAGAGAGGCCCAGACCTCCCTCTGCCCAGCCACCTCCTCCAGCTTATCCGGGGGAACACAAAGGCGTTCCCAGGCCAGCCAAGAGATATAATCTCTCCAGCGTGTCCTGGGTCTGCCCCGGGGCCTCCTCCTGGTGGGACATGCCCGGAACACCTCACCCAGGAGGCGCCCAGGGGGCATCCTTGTCAGATGCCCGAACCACCTCAGCTGGCTCCTTTCGATGTGGAGCAGCAGCGGCTCTACTCTGAGCCCCTCCCGGATGGCCGAACTTCTCGCCCTATCTCTAAGGGAGAGGCCAGCCACCCTTCGTACGAAGCTCATTTCTGCCGCTTGTATCCGCGATCTCTTAAGAACTATGTGTTTTATTTAAGAGGAAGGATGTAGCCTTGATTTTCTTAAACGTTGAGTTCAGTCTAACAGATTGAATAACAGGCTGCAGGTGTTCAAGTCTCGCCTCTAACAATGCAGTTGAAGAAAGCATAACAATATATGACAAACTTCAAAATTATGGGAGTTGTGTAAGAATCAGGGGGCCCTGTTTCCTTGTCCTCGCTGTCCTTGTGTGGAAGTGACATCAGCTCTTTTCCTCTTCCCAGAAACCCCCAGAGTGAGAGGATATTTCCTACAGGCCTTGAACAGATAGAGGGACACGCAGTGATCATAGAAAGAGAGAAGGGGGGGTAAAAAAGAAGAATTTCCTCTTCCCAGAATTCCTCATCGAGACCAGCTCCGTTCCCACAATGATGTTTGTTTGTCTTGACTCTGAGCTCAGTCATCTTTGTGGAAAAAACAAGCCGTGCACTTGTCTTGGGTGCGGCTCCTGTGGTTTCACCTCAGAAAGGCTCCACTCTGGTTTCACTTTATCTGTGCGAGGTGGTTAATGAACTGTGGAATAAAAGGACTCCACGGTGTCTTTGTGGCGCACCGGACTGTGGCGTGCTGAAAGGAAATTAAAGCGATGGCGATCCCTCAATGTAATTCCAGGCAATCAGACATTATTCAAAATATAAATGTAGCGTGACCCCAAAAGACAAAAGCATGGTGGAAAATACACTCCAGAAACCATGAATGCAACACATAAACACACATTTAGACAGGAAATGCATGCAAAGGAAAGAATCTGGGGTGCCACAGTTCCTCGTTGAAACTAGGCCACATCAGTTACGCACAAGGTCTCCAATGGCTACAGTGCAGTGACACATCAGGTTATGACATCACTGAGGCGTGGCTGTCACCCCAAGCTTGAGCCGTGGGACAGAGGAGTTCACGGGCGACTGAGCGGCTGTCAGGTGCCCACGCTATCGTCGCTCCACCACCGTGCTGACAGGTCTGAGGCGTTAGTGCTGGTTCCAGACTCCGGTCTGGTCTGGACATTGTACCAGAGCTCTTGTGGTTTGATCAGATGCAGCTTTGCAAAGCTAAGGCGTGCTAACATCCTCTTTCAGAGAGGCGTTCCTCTGGCTTCCAGCAAGCCATACTTGTTTCTCTTCTCCTAACTGTACTGTCATGAACATCCGTGGAACATCTGTGGACAGCTCGGGTGGAGTTTTTCACACGACACACACAGTTATAAGCACTCATTGCTCCAGTTCCACATTAATTAGTTTGTAGTAACTACGTCTGCTTCTCACAGGAAAACAATCCTGAACTAAAAAGCAGACGGTCTCCTTGGAGTCCTTAATGCCGACTGAAAACATGTCTGGACTCCCTGCTATGAATCAAACTGTTCCTAATAAATACCTAAATCAAATATCTGGTTTCCTCTTGGACCTCGCTCTAATCACCAGACTTCTCCCCTCATAACAAAAGTAAGTCCTTCTCCTGCCTTGTTGTTCTGAGCTCAGTGCTGGTTATAAATGACTCGTCTTATTTAAAAGAAAATCTCTAATTTCTCTAATTGGTATTAATGATGGCTAAAGTCACATTTAGCTTTTCCAGCACGATGTAGCAAACCAAAGTTGTGCCTTAGGGATTTTGCAATCTGTTCTCTATGCATCACACAGAGTTCACATGTTCTTGGTTCACATTCAACAAAACATAGCTCTGGAGAACCCCCCCCCCCCCCCCCCCCCCCCCCCCCAGGCTGTGGTGTGTGCAGAGCAGAGTGGCAGCGTGGATGATAAAGATTCAGGGGAACGTCAAGCATCTTCCAGGTGCAGCTAAACAAGTCAGAGCGAGTCTCCTTTTGTTCAGAGCCTTCCAGCGAAAACTTTCACCATCACTCATGTTCTTGACCTCGATTCAAGAATTTTGTTTTCTTTCCTGCTGAGAGTCTGACGTCCGCCAGTCCAGCTCTGAAATCGTGTCTCAGAGCCGTGAAACGGGCCGGAGGACCGACTCCTGTAAACAAAACTCTAAAATCAAATCTCAGAGTGTCTCCCGTGGGCATCTGAAACGGCTCAGTGTGGCCATTCTGAATGCCTCTCACAGCAGACGCACTGAGCCTAAGAGAAATTTGTAAGATGATGAGAATGTGACGAACCTGTGAATGCGCACCTGCAGCACACTCGTATCCAGGGCAGGTCCTGGCTTTCACTGCTGGTTATATTTCTATTACTGCTGCTATAAATTCCATCCAAATAAGCTTTAACGGCTTTGACTCTGAATCAAGAATGCAGCAATAATTTTCTCTTCGCAGAAAAAAACGAGTCTGTCCGATTTATCACGACTTAACAGGCCGTGATGGGGGATCTCTGTGAACCCCGAGTGTTTTAAAGGATGAAAGGATGTGGCTAAATGTGCGATGACTGACGCACGCTCACCCCCCTCTTTTTGTCACATCTGCACTTTTTAATAAATCCTGAACAGCTGCTTCTTCAGCTGGTTTACAGCCACGTGGCGGGAGAACAAACATCAGATATAAAGCAGGAGTTGGGATAAAGACAGCGTGTTCTCCGTGACTTTTTGATGGTGGTTAATCTGCTCAGTGTGGTGCAGACAACTGAAGCAATGAGCCATTTATGTACTGCACAGATATTTTAACATCCACCAAAGGATATCTGTTTTTTTAATCCATGCAGAATGATGCACCCACCTCGCTTTTATTGTGAAGGTTCTGTTTGCTGCTGTTCAGCCCTGCCTCTTCCTGTCTGGTGTTTTCCTATCAGCTGATCTGTTGGCCTGGTTGCTGTTGTGCCCATCTCGGTATCGTTCATCTCCCGGAGAGTCTCAGAAACCAGAAGAACGAGCCACAGCGCTGAGAAGCTGGGAATCACGCCACTAACACTTCACCCACGATACGACGTTGTTGTGATTTTTAACATTTTTGCGACATGCAGAGTATTGTAACATGTGTTGGGATTTGTCACCTTTTTCAACTGCAAATTATCTCCTCAAATTTAAACTTTGTCCGTATCTGTTTCATGTGAATGTAGATACGGTCACCACTTCGCTGAGATCTCAAAATGATCCAGAGGAGCATGAATCAAAGTCCTCGGAGCTATAAAAAGAGGAACAGCAAAGTTAGAGGAACACAGCAGACCTTACAAATGGAGAAGGAAAATACGGCACCATAAATATTAAACATACATTAGAGAATCTTTCACAATAACACGCCTTGTTCAGCATCTGCTTTTGCTTTGTAAATGCTTTTACCTCGGCACAACGTGCCAGTCATGTCTGGCAACGCGAAAGCTTCAATAAAGTAAGTCCAAAGAGTTATGTGCTGTAAAAAACCCAAAAGAATAGAAGAAGAAAAGTTTCCCCTCCTTTTGAAATACCGAGCAATACTCTGAGATTTACTGCCTCCTGATGCTTTTGCTCTTATTATTTCCATCCCTGATAATCGTAGAACACGTTATCGTAAAGTGCCCAGTTACAGTACTTTACTTCCTTTGAATATTGCTTATTACAAATATGCAATGAAAGCACATGGAGATATTTAATATTGTTGCAAATATACTTTTGTGTTTAAAGAGACTTTTGTATTTTTCTCATCTCTTCAAATATAGAAATAATGTAAACAACTTCCCATTTGTAGAAGCCGGCCTATCACAGCTGTAATAACAGGGCTTCTTTACTGTGCCTCTTATTTTTATTGCTAATTACAATTAGACACACAGATCTATGGATTCTATAGGAATAGAATTAAGAGGACGGATGGACGGACAGATGGACGGACGGATGGACGGACAGATGGACGGACGGATGGACGGATGGATGGAGGGTTTCTGTCATGCTTGTGATGAACTCGATCTTGAAGGTGTTGTCGTTTAAAGGGTTTTCACACATTCCACACGTGCTCGTGTATTCGACTCTTGCATAAGCTGCTCATTCGTACTGTCAGCACCCTGCCCGTCTGTGTGACCTCAAACCCGCCGTCAGTAAACCAAGAATGTTGTTATGTTCTGCTCGCTAAGAGAGATAAATAGACGTTGGGCGTGTGTTTCAGCTGTACTGTCAGGTACCAGTGGGTGCCTGCTGGATCGGGGGCCCCGGGGCTGTGCACCTGCTCACTGAGGACTGATGTGAACTCCCCAACACCCACCGAAACACACGAGCTCATAAAACGCAGCTGAAGCTCTGTAGTGTATCTGTGACAACGTTTTCATTTTTGATTTAATCAGCAAATTATTTTGACCAAAACCCAGAAGTGAAGACGACGATAAATGTGTTTAGGTGTCCGACTTCAGGGGCGAGAAATGAAGCAAAGGTTGAAATGTCAACAAGCTGCACTCCTGTTATTCACAGTAACACTAATTAGCAGGCATCAATTTCTCTGAGATGCAACTATTCATTCGATGGGTGCGGCTCACTAACTGAGCTTATTTGCATCAGTTTATCCAAGCGAGTCACACGGACACAGACACCAATCAGAGATCGTCTGGATACCACCAGTCACTGGTTGGTAACCAGTGACATCACGGGCGTTGCCATCTTCTCTCTAGGCTTATGTGACTAAGGGCTAATTGAGCGCTCCACCCTTCTTGTTTAAATATGATCTTATATTTTTTATTTTGGGAGTTTAAAGTTGCAAATGAGGTGATTAGAACGAGGTGACAAAGGCTCCTTCTGTCATATTTTGCTTTATCTTTGTATAGTGGGAAGTTTAGTACACAGGAAACACTTTTCATTCTTTAAGTACATTTTGCTTTCCTGAGCCTGTTTTTGAACCAAAGACTTCTTCTTCTTCTTCTTCTACTGCAGAAGAAGAAGAAGAGTGTGGTCAGGTTGTGGAGCTGCATAAAACATGGGTGAAGGATAAAGATTATTAGATTAGGGATTTGTTGGAAATAAGTCAGCGTTACATGAAAGGGAGACAGACGTGGATTTAAGAAACAAAGATATTGCACTTCTCAGTGTTGAAGTATGAGTGGAGGGATTAGCGGGGAGGTTCAGATGGAAGAAGAGGAGTTATTAAATCATGATGAGGATTAGAGGGTTGGCAGAGAGATGTTGTAAAGCTGTCACCTTCGCTGGTTGACTTACAACAAGAAATATTAAAGTAAGGGAGAAGACTCGGAGGAGGACGGAGGGAGTAAGAGAAAAGCGATCAGGTGCTAACAGCAGAGAGAGGGAGTTTCAATAAAGAGGGTTAAAGGAGGGAAAAGTAGAGCAGTGAAGAGGAGGATGATGCAGAAAAACTCAAACGTGAAGGTATGAATTAAACGAAACCAGAAAGAGTAGAAGAAGAACAGCGGGAGTCCTCCACCTCTCTGCTGATAAATCATCCCAGCAGTTAAAATGAGATTTTTCAGCTTCCCTCAAGTGGCCAGCCACGTTTTCACCTCACCTCCTGTAAACATAATAAAACGACTTAATCCCCCGACCAGGAGCGAGACACGCTTGCTTCTACTCTGCGGGGAGATGAAGGTCACAGAAAGCATGTGAAGCATTCAGAGGCTCTGATTTTATAAGCAGGTCCAAAGTGTGGACGGTGCCATCGCACCAGGAGCGGCCGAGCCTCCCGTCTCCTCCTGCGGCGTTGCCTAATTCACTTGAAAAAAGAACCAAATACTTAACTTCTTTGAAAATCCAGAGTCTTGGAAGGGTTTTCTGTGAGGTGGCAGTGAAATCATCGCAGTGGTGCCTGCAGGATTTCTCTGCCTGGGCTGCAGGAAGGCCTGCAGACGAATGAACCGAATCAACAAGAACACAAAAATGTTTCTTTTCCTTTGAAGCGCGATGTGTTGGGAACCAACGGGAAGCCCGTTTTAGACATTTTTATCCTCTCATCATTCAAACAAACCTCTCCTTCAACTAACATAGGAAGCTGTGCACAAAGAGTGGATATCTGTGAGCAAAAACAGCCTATTTCAGGAGCTCCGGGTTTGAGGATGTGGGTTACAAGGTTACTGATACACAGTCTGACTCTTTGATATCACTCAGCTTTTCTTCTCTGCATCGTCCTGACCTCCATCAGCTCAACACAAGAAAGCATCGCAGGGTGCTTGTGCATTAAAACCTGCAGTGATTCCTGATGAGGCTGCAAACCGGGATGTGACACAGCTTGTTGTGTTTACTCATTGTTTGGCAGCAACCCCCACCATGCAGCAGGAACAGAAAATAAAGATGGATCCAGCTGATAACCATGGGAACGGTTCTCCACAACAATATCGCCCACTTCTACTCTATGGCTGCTTTATGGCTCCGATGCGTGATACTGGGACACAGTTCTTAGACCGTGTGTTTTTATGTAATCGGTCCAAGAGAACAACCTCCAGGGATGGAAAAGAGCCCACGCTGGTGTGCCAAACGCTGCAGGTCCTCTAATGTTTACTTAAGGTTCCAATAGTGACTCATAGACTCCTGTGTTAATGTCCAATTTTAAAGCAGAGAAACAAACTTCTGTGTTCATAGGTTATGAATTCACTTTGCTAACCAAGCTAATTTATAATAGCTGATAAAGTTAAAATAAGTGTAGCCCAGCCATGCTGGCTATGTCCATATTTTATATATAGTCTTTGACTTGATCCCTGTTTCTTTTAGTGGGTTTTTCCATTCATACAACTGTACTGATTTATTAGTTGCATACTACTCTAAATGCTCTGGGTGGTCAGGTGATGCTAGTACAGCCACAGTGCTAAAGGTTTAACTCAAACTAACAGTTGTCTTTGACCTGCAGTTGAACTGAATCTGACCCCCACCCCTCAGAAAAATGCCATAAACATCTGTTTTATTTTTAGAGCCGCCTTCAAAACTTGGCCCTCTTATCTCGCTGGCTTTGCCACATTGTTTGGCTGTGAAAGAGACTGCGTAGTGTGTTTGTTTGTGCGTGTGTTCAGTCTGCGGGACTGAATCACACCGACAGACAGACAGTAGAAACAAATGCTGAGTTTCCTTCAGGGATTTATTTAGAGTCTCGACAACACCCAGGTCTCCTTGGGTACAAACACACGGACGGACGAGCGTCTTCACGTGAGATCTCTGCACTTGATGCTTCACGTTTCTTTGTCTCCGCTGCAGTACAGTTTCTCGAGGCGCTCAGTCACATGTTTGCATGTCAGACGAGCAGAGAGGAAGAGACGCTTTGTCCTCGTCTGTCTCCACGTTGACAGATCTGAAGAGGCCGCTTCCCCGAGTTTCACTCCATCGCATCTGTGTGTGCTTATATTTTACATGTATAATAACCGATGCAGAAAACCGCTCTCTCTGTCTGTTCCCTGGATTTTTAACCCTGGGGTGACAGCTTTACTGTTGTTTACTTGAAATTTCCCACACAGGCACATTTTTAAGTGAGCTCTCATCAGTAGGATGTTTGCACCGTTTTCTGCCTCACTGTGTGAGGATTCGGCTCTGAGAGGAGATTTCCTTCATCTAAAGAAACTTTTAAATGAGCTGTGTTTGTTCTCCGGTGTTTGACTGTCATTACTGTCAAAGTTTCAAACAATAAAAGGAGCCATTACAGCCAATAATCCGTCATCACCAGGAATTACACAGGAATGCTTTTCATTTGAAAAGGTTTTATTTGCAAGTCTACCATTAGGTGGATTAGAGTTGCAGGATATTAAAGGCTGTCATTAAGTCGAGAGTCATTCTCAGCTGCTTTGATGCGTGTAGTTGCATTAAACCTTCAAAACATCGTCTAATTAAGGCATCAGTTTCCCTCGATTGCATCTGTAAGGGAAGCCTTTTATTTTTCAGTGTGGCAGAACTGAGAAGCCAAGCAGAAATTCCTCAGGTTAGAAAAGCTTGTTAGTGCATCCCAGAGTGCATCCAGTATGGAAAAGCTCCTCCTCTGATGATACCAGTGAGCTCTTGAACGTTTTAGTTCTCACGTGCTCAGAGCGCTGCTGCCAAGTCGTGCTGAGGCCGAATTAAAACACGGCCGAGGGAAAAACCTTCAGCTGTCTTTCTTCTGTCAGCAGGCGTCTGTCCAACCTGTTGAGCTCTTTAAAACCAGCTGATGTTATCCAGCCATCCGCTCTGATAGATTATGACAAATTATGGTTTGATAACATGGGCGGGTCCTGTGCTTTACGGGCTGGAATAGTTTAGGTTAGGCTCTGGATAAAGTGGAAGGAATGAAATTAAGTTAGGACTGCTGTTGTTCTCGTTAATTTGTTACTAGACATGCTTCAATAAGCTCGATGAAATCGGGAGATTCTATTGGACTGGACAGCTGTTAACATCGAGTTTTATTGTTGCAGGTCCAAGCAGACACAAAGGAACTGTACAAAAAAGGAAATGTAACTGAAATGAGACGTGAAAAAAGGCCACAGAGAGAGAAAACGAAGATGACCACAAAGAAACAAAGGAAAAAACCACAGAGGAATGCAAAACAACAATGAAGGGCCTTTAAAGGACCACAGGATGCCTGAAAACATCTCCAGACACACTCAGACTACAGGCGGAGAGAACGACCACAAACAGGCTCACAGTGACTAGAAAGACTCAAAATAACGAAACCAACATATGTAAAACTACGGAAGACACAATTTATATATTATGGATTGATTTCACTCCTCTGTCCCGTCGTCTGTCCATCGCTGCATCTTATATTTTGCGGAGGACAATCAGATTGAGCAGAGTTACTAACAAGCTGCAGGTACCTGCCTTCCCTCTCTCAGCAGGTACGTCTCTGTTCATCCCTCAAACTAAAGTCTTGAAACCGGCCGTCACCATAATTTATGAACGGCACAAAGTGATAAATGGACCCGGTTCCCTCGTGAGCTACGTTCCCACATTAACCGAGCCGCCGCCTCGCTGTACTTCCTGCGTGCTGGAGAGCTATCCAGGTGTTTGTGATTTGCTAAAGATGAATCCAAAGTGCAGAGGAAGTTTGGGAATATGGGAAATAAAAAAAGAAGACTGGGTTGTTTGTTTTGGAAACGCGATTCGATTTTCGATCTGGACAGTTTGGCTGTTTCTGCAAAAATGTATTTAATTTGAATTTAATTATCTGTGAATATCAGATGGAGCCGCTTTGATGTCTTTATTTCAGGTGACTGAGTCCCAAATAACCAAACTGAAGTAGGTAAACAAACTGTTTCTTTGCTTCTTGTTCGACACACGTGACGCGAACGACGACCTCATGCTCCGACTCGTAACAGTCACGACGTCGGCCGAGCTTTTGAGTCTGTCTGCAAACACGCTGGAAGTGTTTACGTTGTCTTTCAGCATCCGTCTTCACTCAGCAGGCCAAGAAGAACCTGACACGTTATTTATGGTCTGCCTTTGGCTCTCTCTCTGTCTGTCTCTGTTTTTGGAGTGTATGAGCGCTGTTCACGTTTAGGAATGTTTTCTAAATGAGATATGCAGCTAGTGCCGTTTGCCAAGAGAACATCCAGTGTTTTCTTAGATTAAGATGCCAGTAAGCCCCTCTGGATGGATTCTGGGCTCCTCCGATATGAATGTAAACATATTCCAGTAATCGTTTATCTTTATCCTTCACTGTTGACTTAATTTAATGAGATCTGATTGCACAGCTTCTTCTCATAAACTGACACAACTCTTCTTTTCATGAACCGCTTTGTGACACTTCAGTGGCTTTAGAGCGAGTTTGCATCATCAGGTGAAATATTCAGAGGTTTTGGATGATTTGCTATAAAATGAGGCATGACTGATTTAGTACAGCCCGCTGTGAGTAATGTGATGTATTTTGATTTTAAATGGGAATGAACTGTTTAAACAGTGTTTTCCTGTTCATTCTGACCACTCAGAGCGCTTTACAAACCACGTTCCCACAGCGCTATCTTCCATCGTCTTTCAAGCCACCCAGAGAAAACCTGAGCAAGCACAGGAAGAACATGCAAACTGCTCAAAGAAAGACTCATTAATGCACAGATAAGTCCTGCTGCAGGATAACTGCATGCATTACTGCCCACCAGGCTGCTGAGTGTTGGTGCTCTCTGTGCAAAACACTGCCAACGCTGTGGGTACACTTATTAAAGGACATTAATGCAGCGACCACATCGTGTGCTGCAGAGCCCTGAATAGTCAGATGACATCATCACAGAGAAAACTCTGGTGTTTGTTTAGCCCACATCATTAGCTGCAAGTAGCTCAGAAGTCCTCTAAAGAGGTCACACACCAGCTGGTGCAAAGTCTGAGCTGCGCATCGCCCCCCCCCCGTCCTCCTCAGTCATCCTGCAGAAGCTCCAAACTACCGTGAATCGAATAATTAAACTGAGCTCGACTGGAATAACTCAACAGTGAAGCTGCTTTCATCTGGTGTTTAAATAGACTGGCTTCTAGTGCTGCACATAACGTGCTCTCCTCTGCATACGTTTTAATTACCGAGTACTTCATAATGATTAGCAGCCTCTCCAGTTTGCAGACAAACTCCACAGTCCTGCACGGTGACGGTGGTCCTCGTTCTGCTCCTGATACCACCAGCCTGTAGGTTAAACACCGATGCTGTGCGTGCAGCGTGATCTCACGACAAAGCCGAACACAGCAGGTTACATGTAAATGTTTCTGTGAAGGTGGAGCCAGACTGGATTCGTCTGAGGTGCTCTTGGATTATGAGCATTTTAAGCTTCTTGAGCTTCAAAAGCATATCTAACATGACGTGTCATCTCTGTCCTGTTTCTCATTTGTCCTCCTATCAGCTGCCATCCTGAGTGTGATGTAACCGGTCAGACGGTCCTTCTTCACGATGATGCTGATTTTTGCTGCAGCCCTGCAGGCAGCAGGTGCAGTCAGGACCCGAGAAGCGGCGTCTGTGCACGCGATTTTCATGATGGTGTTTCTCGTCCCTCTGCTGTGGCAGCCTGCAGCATCGAGCGCCGCCCCCGAAGCCAAAACCTGGAGCCAAACAGGACCGCGGCTGCAGCTCTCCCACTCAGGTAAGAATCACGTCGAAACGTGCTGAGAACAAGTGCTGAGAACAAGTGCTGCACTTTTGAAACCTCCAGTGTTTGAGTGTTTGAGGACTTTTCACTGAACAAGTAGACGTAATTATTTTAAAAGTGTCACAAATAGGTAAAAAGATTGGCTCTTAGGGTCTCGGGCCCCTCAGCAGTTTCCCACTTTGCCCAGTTGGTAATCCATCCTTTGGGTACCAGTAAAAAGAAATAGAGCGACAGACCAGTCAGTGAGGATTAGACCAGTCTGAAAGCTGTGGGTGTTTCGTGGGTAAAACCCGACTTTCCAGCTGTTTAATAAACAGAATGAGTGAAACCAAAGAAAATCAAGTGCTAGCTGTGATGTTTGGATATTAGGACCTCACATCTGCACCACAAACACACCAATGACAGACATTTACATTTTCATGTCCACAGTTTATGTGACTCCTTTGGTCTCTAACTCATACAAACACTTTAGGCCTAATTTGCCAGTTTTGCGGACGATTTAAGCAGCACCATTAATCACGACTGTCACTGGTTGTAGCTTTCCACAGAGCTTTTCAGTAAACACATGAAGACTGAGAGTCAGAAGGCTTTTTAGGATCACAGTTGGCCATCGACTAGATTGTTTCAGGCTTTCTTTGGTGGCCAGTAGCAGAGCTAAGAAACAATATCTTCATAATTGAGTTTAACCTCAGAGGAGGAACTTTTCCATCTGTCATCTTCCTTTTTGTCTTTTACTATTTTCACAT
Organism: Aulonocara sp. 'chitande type north' Nkhata Bay; assembly: GCF_057382095.1. Taxonomy (NCBI): domain Eukaryota; kingdom Metazoa; phylum Chordata; class Actinopteri; order Cichliformes; family Cichlidae; genus Aulonocara; species Aulonocara sp. 'chitande type north' Nkhata Bay. Next base: position 48,863,499 of record NC_141348.1, on the reverse strand, counting down.
GAGAAAACTGTGACTGTTTCGTATCGTTGTTGGGTCGCTGCCTATCAGTTAACGTCCCCACTTGTACAGTCGAGACTTGATTAAGGTGCTGGTGAAAGTGGATGTTGGATTATTTCCTGGCTTTTGTGATGTGTGATGGTAGAACGGTCTGTCTGTATCCGGCTAACGCTTTTCAGCAGTAAAGTCATAATCTCTGGGGGCTTATTGCAGTCTGGAGAGAACTCTATAACTCTGTCAGTGAAGTAATGTCTATAATACACAAAGTGATCCGGGGACTTGTGTCGCTGTAAAAATGTCCCCCACGTACAGCAAAGTCACATTTTCCTTTACTTTCCCAGAGTTTTAAAGGACACTGATCTGCGACGCCCTGATTAATGTCGATAACAAATGCTTTTTGTCTTCAGTAAAATATTTTATGAGTGCAGTGAGCAGAATTAAAGTGGGAGACTCTGTTATGAGCTAACGGTGGCCGTAAAACACTCCTGATTGGAGTCAGCACCTGCAGGTCGCTGTCATCACCCACATTCAGACTTCGTACTGCAGCGTTTAGAAGATGCAGATTTTGACTTTTTTTCTTAAAGCTGGAGGTTAATCCTCAGCTTCACTGTTGTAGACATTAAACTGTGATAATCCTCCATCGGACACAGGTCGTTTTATCTCCTCTCCCGTTAGCCTGTCTTTAAACCGGGCCCTGGATTATTGTTGGATTATAGGCTGGTTTAAAGATTTCGTTTCCCAGATAGCGAGCTTTTACTTTTCCTCGGCAGAATTATGAAACACCAAACAAATACTCCATTGGTTTTGAATATTTTGCGGATCTGTGATAATCTTTTTCTTTGTTTTCATCATATGTGACACCAAATGGACGCTTCCAGTTTTTGGATGTCAGATGAACCAACAACCTGTTGGGCGTGATTGACAGCTCAGAATAATCCTTCTGTATCATACACTTTGTTTCATTACCTGAAATGAGCAGCTTTAGCTCCTCCCACCTTTTCCTGATTGGCTGCCCCTCACCACAGAACATTTTGCTATGCCAGCCCTGCACTGATGATGCTCTCTGACTCACTTTAGCGTCACGTCTGATATTTTCTGTGTTGTTTTCTATTCAGATTGTTTACAGATACTTTGTTTTATTTCATGTTCTTTTATTGTATTTTATGTTATTCCGATTGTTTCTCCGTGGGCCCCTCAGGTAGTGAGGTTACAGCTCGGTGTGTGCTGTAGCAGGTGGGCTGCAGGGATACATTTTCCATTTTAACGCTGAGCGTCGCTGTGACGGTGAACGGAGCTCCAAAAGGTGATGAATGTGCAGTTTGTGGTTTGTTTTGAGTTGTTTGGCTGTCTGACCAACGTGAGCTTTTGTTAGCACGAGTTTGTGATTCCTTTGAGATTACGGTCAGTTTTCACAACCAAGAAAGACCCAAAAAATGTAAACAAAGTACAGATCCTAAAACAAAGTGCGGTTGTTTTTAAGTCTGGTTGGGGCCGTCATCAGATGACTCGTGGTGTCTCGGCATGCTTTGCCAGGCCTGGACTGCAGCTTCACTTCCTAAAAAAAAGTCCATGTCCACTTTCCTCACTGTGCTATTTCAAATCCAGTCTGCTATCCGGTCGTTAAGTGATGACGTGACGAATCCTACTTCCGGGCCTAAAGTAGTCTGCGTTTAATATGGCTTTTGTGTTGTTAACATGTTTAATGTTTTGTATTTTCTTCTATTTAATCTCAAAAAGCTCCTAAAACAGTCAGTGATCACTGTTGACCTCCCTCGGCTTTTATTACCGCTAATCATTTATTTAAGCTCAGTTTTTAAAACCTTAGGATGTAACTACAGCCCAGCCCATGCAGCAGTATATGAATGACTAACCTCGTATTGTGGATGGATTATCTCAGTTGTTCTCCTGGCTGAAGTTTGGTCCTTTTACAGCATCCTGCCATGCGATTACATTTGTTCCTGACCACCGAGAACACTCACGTTAACTTTTATCGAGTGGAAAAAAGAGTTAGCTTGTTTATATTATGCTAACATAGCTGTGTCGCTAGCGGTCACGTAGCACATCATCATATACCAGCTAGCCCAACTTCAGTAACCCTACAAACGTCACTGCTGTTTAGCTTTGTCTTCATTTATGCTGGAAGTGATAACAGAGCTGTGCGTTTTAATTTGTTTCCAAAACCCTGCAGTCAGGACATGCTATATTGTATTTAGATAGAAGCTAGCGAGCTAACTCCCTGCTAACTTCTAACTCCGTTAAATGTCATAAATTCCGTTTTCATGGATGCCTGGATGTTAAACTCAATTGTTACACCTGGTAGAGCAGAACGCTGATCATTTTATTAAAGATGAAAGACTTTAGACAGTTTTTCAACTCTCAGTAATGCCATAGTGATCGTTTATATATATATATGGACCTGGAGTTCAGGCCCAGACACGGCTAGTGACGTCAGACTTAACGACCGGATACAAAATATTACAAAGCCTTTTTGACTGTGCACATTTTTGTTCTGATGTTCTGAGTGCAGGAAAAACAGCGGTTTATGTGACAAAGATTCATCTTAAAGAGATAATTTGACACGTAAATTGAAAATAAAAATGCGCTCCACTGCAGGAGCACAACACTTAAATCACCAGTGAAGTCATCTATCCAGCTCCAATCACACTAACACACTTTTCTCCCCCTGAATGCTTGCTTCCTCCTTGGCAACCAGCAACACCAGTAAAGCCAACAACTGCTTCCTATCCAGCGGTAATTAGTTCAGGGCGGCTGGTCTCATTGTGCTGCAGTTAGCGAGTGTTTGTCTGCTGAATGAATGAGTGTAGACATGGAAGACTGGAATTAGTGAAGCAGTGACTGTGCTGTTTGTAACAATCGAGTGATTGTGCTGAAGTGAGAGGGGAGGGTTTCGGAATAATCACCGAGGACCTGACGGGACTATCGAAGTCAGAGACATTTGAATACACTCAGTGAATGTCAGCGAGACAAAGGGAGGGAAAAGGAAAGACCTGAAAGTTATTTTGATGGATTAAAGATAAAAACAGAAGCACATAATACCTCAGTGGAAACTGCAGCTCTTACATGGAGACACTTATTCTGTATTATTGTCGGGTCTTACTGTACAGCACTGTTGTTGTGATTTGGTGCTATATGAATACAATTTAACCTATTGAACTGAAGTTATTTTGGCTGAAATTTTCTGGTAATAAATGATAAATAAAGAACTAATTTCCTGTTAAGGCATGTTTATTAATAATTAATAATAGTTAATTAATCAAAATTATTTATGTCATCAATTTATGATTTCTATACAAACAGTGACCTCTGGGCCTAAAACATGAAGCTAGCACTAAAGTGTTGAAGCTGCAGTTCCTCTAGTGTCCACTTGAGGCTCCACCAGTGAGCCAGTCCCCATAGACCAGCGGTCCCCAGCCTTTTTTGCACCACGGACTGGTTTATGTCCGACAAGATTTTCATGGACCTGCCTTTAAGGGGTTGTGGATAAATATAAGAAAATAAAACCAGTACTGGTACCAAAAGAAGATGTATTCATAATACACAGGAAAAGACTCAAGGAAACAGAGTTAACGATAAAAACGATTTAAAAAAATAGCGATAACAACCCTGAAAACCATCAATTTCACACCCCAGCCTCAAATCTGGTACCGAACGTCTCGGGGTTGAAGACTGTAGAGCAGAAATGAACATGTTTATAGTCTGTTTTAAGTATAACTTAGAATTGTTAGGGTGTGGTCTCTGACTGACAGGTGGGTGGAGACACAGGTGGCTGTCAGCTTTCAGCGGGGAGGTGTGGCTTCACCTCAGCTTGCTGGAGCTCTTTATATCAGCGGTCCCCAACCTTTTTTGCGCCACGGACCGGTTTATGCCCGACAATATTTTCACGGACCGGCCTTTAACGTGTCGCGGATAAATACAACAAAATAAAACTAGTACCGGTAGCAAAAAAAGAAGATTTATTCATAACACACGTGAAAAGACCCAGGAAAACCGAGTTAATGATAAAAACGATAACAAAATAACGCTGAAAACCGATAAAAACCCTGAAAACCACACATTTCACACCTGAGCCTCAACTCTCGCGGCCCGGTACCAAACGACTCACGGACCGGTACCGGTCCGAGCCCCGGGGGTTGGGGACCGCTGCTTTATACCATTTGCACTTATATCTCTCAGACAATACAGCTTGCTATGTGGTTAATAGAACATCCAAGAAACTTCAGCAAAACCACTGGTGCATCAAATCTATCTGTTATTGGTCCTGTGACTCAGGTGATGGAGAGACGTTTAGCTCACCTATGACTATGTGACACGTATCATGTACAGCAGGGGTGGGGGAGCTCCAGGCCTCATCATGTACAGCAGGGGTGGGGGAGCTCCAGGCCTCATCATGTACAGCAGGGGTGGGGGAGCTCCAGGCCTCGGGGGCCGGTGTCCTGGAGGTTTTAGATGTCCTTGATCCAACACAGCTGATTCAAATAAACCAACTGAGCTGCTTTCTGCATTATGCAGCTAACGCGTCAAATGGAACATTCCAGACATGTTACACACACACACACACACACACACACACACACACACACACACACACACACACACACACACACACACACACACACACACACACACACTTTCACCACACATGTGGCATCACCTGCGAGTACAGACGTGGCTTTCTGTGATGCTTCTGTTGCCGTCTAAGAAGCTTCTGTCCCGTCAGCTGACGTCCATTTCAACGTTTTTACCCAAACAGTCCGATCTCGGAGGACGTCTCGCAGTATCACGCTGCTGCTGTGTAATGGGATTACATGTGTCTGTGTGTGGCGTTGGAAACAGTAGCAGCTCAGTGGTTTCACAGCAGTAAAAGGAGGCAGTGAACTCCATTTAATGAAGCACGCCGAGGTCCTCGTGCTGTGTTTGTAGCTGCAGGATGAACAGCAGACACGCTGTTAATATTTTATAAGGTAGATACTCAGACAGGACACACACACACACACACACACACACACACACACACACACACACACACACACACACACACACACACACACACTGAGCTCTAAACTTTATAGTTGCTCTTTTTATTCACTGTTTTTGTTCACGTCAGTCAGTATTTATTGTGTGAACTCTTCAGCTTTCCTTTCTTCATTTCATTTTCCCACACACTTTGATCCTGGAGTAACACAGACAAACTCAAGTACTTGAGGTCAACCTTGGCAGCCAGCATGTGTCTGTCCTTAAGTGTGAAAAGTGAAGCAGAGCCTTAAACCTGTGTTCTTCCTGACAGGAGCTTTCAAAAGAATTTGATCAGTGACCTCAATGAACATTTCCCCGGTGAGTCTATAATCCACGTCTCTAGCTTCAGTGGGTGTCTTCCACGTGCCAGCCATCTTTAAATCAACCTTGGCTGTTATCTACCTCACTTTAATTTAAGTGTTTCCCAGGATACAAAAACTTAATCATAAGTCAAATTTGGACAAATAAACGGGTTAAATGTTTCATGACTTTGTACCAAACTAAGATAAAAAACATTTCTTTATTATTATCGACTCTGCTGTTACAGAAATCTCCACAGATTTCATGTGTATACAAGTTGCTCTCGAACGATGTTTGATGCTCAGTGAGTATGACACTTTAACCACCAAAATGTGAAAAGTTATGTTAAATCATTTGAACTTTGAACAAACAGTTGGGTAAATAAACACTTTGATGTTGTCGTGTTGGGCACAACCCAATTATCACAAGTGAAATATAGAGGATCGTTGCTGCCATACTCAGTGTTTCCAAATAAGATAAGATAACCTTTATTAGTCCCACGCGTGGGAAATTTGTTGTCCACTACATGAGCAGCTACATGGTGGTGAGGTTGGGTGCATCTATGAATCACGAGGTTGGTGGTTCGATCTCTACTCCAGTGTGCGTACCAGAGTGGGCTGAAGTGTTCCTCTGATGTGTTCACAGACAAGTAGTTTATTCCATCACTTATACAGTCCAACACACACACACACACACACACACTGGTCTTCGCTGCAGGATGAGGGCTGCTCTCTGTGGATTCCTGCTCAGGTCAGACGCTGGGTCAGCTGTGACGCATGCACTTTACCCCCGTGAGTGTGTGTGTCTGCAGGATGTGTGCATGCCTGATTGGCTTAAAAGTAAACCGACAAACGTTGCGGGGCCACGGCGTGCGTGAAAGCTTCTACCTCTAACCTGGATCCTGTTGTTTCCCGTCTGTGCTCTAATCTGGGATCGTCTTCGGGCCTCTGGAAAACACACGCAGCCAAACATTCGTCAGCTGCACCTCTGGTCTCACACACATGAACGCTCACGCACACGCATGCATCGACACATGCAGGCAGGGTTTGCTCTCACGTGTACAGGACGGACTCGGACTCTTCTCAGCCTGTCGACACATCACGCGGCGATCGTAAACGTGGACGTGATCACACGATTACACACAGGCGTGCGTTTACACAACATGTGAGGATTCCTGTCTGTAGAGACTTTATATATTTTTATGGTTTCCATCTAAAAGAGAGATTCTTTGCTGTCATTTGTGTAAAATGAAATAACCTTGCATTAGTTAAAAATGATAAACCAAATCTCAGAATAATGAGGAGTTTATTTTTCCCACAGTTACCAGCTTTATACTCAAGACGGAGCGTAACAGTGATCTGGGTTTAATGCCGGACTTGTTGAGTTATGAAAGTTTGGACCTGCTCAGCTGTGAAGAACACTGTGGTGTAAATATGTCTGACGCCCGGCTCACAGGGTGTTTATACTGCGGACATTTCGCTCATGACTGTGAGACATACATTAAGATTAGTCTATGTTAAGCTGTCTGAATTTTAAAACACAGCTTTGGAGTGTTTTTAAATGCATCGACGTTAACGTTTTACCTTTCACTGGTGATGAGGGAACTTGTGCAGGACTTGGCAACCAAAACTATGTGATGACATTATGTGATCACGCGACAGTTGCTCTGCGATCCACTCGTAATGGCATTAAGTGTAACACTTGCTCACTTGTAGAGGTGATCTTAACAAAACCTATGAAATCATGAACCTCTCTGTTCTCGAAGAGTGCTTTTCAAAAGGCTGTTGGAGGGAGACGGAGAGACAGAGCCTGTGAAAGAGAGGAGGTTTCAGAAGTTCAGACAAACGGTTGGTGTTGTGGAGTGTGAATACATGCCAGAGGTGGATGAAGGTGCCCGGGTGCAGAGCGAGACAGCTGTGCCGAGTGTGAGCACAGCCTGGAGCTAAACAGCAAATCACAAACAAACTTAAAACCCAGAACATAAACTCAAGTCTAACTCCACCACGGCATCTTCTTGTGATGACGACATTGGAGTTGGAGAGAAATGCACAGTTGTGGCCGCTTTTTAGCTGTAGTCATGGAAACAGTCTTTAGGTGGGGTTGGTACAGTCTGAGAACGTTTCAGCAAGTTGTTAAATGTGCAAAACAAAAAACGAATCATTCAGGACAAAATTCAACATCCTCTCTGTTTTGAGTTCATTTACGAAAAGAACTAAATGTTTAATTCAATATGACTTGAAACTATTGAGCTCATGAAGCCATCACCAAACAGAACGCAGCCAGAGGAGTCGCCCCCTGCTGGTTATCAGTAGCAATGCAGGTTTAAAGTAATTCTGCACCGGCTTCACTCTTCAGCTAAAAGCTGCAAACTTATTTCCACTCACTGAGATAAAAACACAATGCAACAGTCACAGCAGTTGTTACAATCAGAATAACTGTCAGTGTGTGCAGTGATCTCATTCCTTCTGAAATGCTCGCCTTCAGGACGGTGCCAGATTGTGACCGCTCGTCATCAGTTCCTATCTTCACTTTGGAGTCTCAGGACTCAGTCAGTCTGAGTCGGGCTGGGACTGTTTGCAGACAGGTTGCCTTCCACCAGGTGATCAGAGGCTGAGGATGTTTAACCATCAGACTCTTGGTAACCAGCTGTTCGCTGCAGCTACTTGGAATCCAACAGTAAACAAATTCAACCACCAGCTTCTGTTAATCTAACAGAGAACAGCAGGAGTAACTGATCAGTTCTTCTTCACACAGCAAGTGAAAGTGTGTTAGACTGTAAGGAGACTCAAAGCTCGTGCATTTAAAAAATGAGGTTGTTACCAGTGAAACTGACATGTTACATCTCGAGGCAGCAAACCGAGTCTGTCAAACACGGAGCTGTGAGACCTGAAGGCTCAAACGGTCAGAGCCTTGATGTAAATGTGAAACTACATGTTAGCTGTCGGAGCAGTGTAGGGTTGTGCAGAGTATAAATAAACAGCTTTCAAACACTTTGTGAAATTTTGTGTTCTGTGTCAGAACTCTTCACCCATTCGGTGCTCAAGGCGAAGGAAAAACCAACGCCAAACGCTCACATTCAGACAGCAAAGTGAGAGAAACTCCAGTCCTCTGGAGTTACATTTCCAAAGTCATATGTATATAAATATGTATATGTATAAGTGTGTTTGGGTTTATTGTTTCAGGGATGGACGCCTGTGTTGGTTTAGAGCAGATTTAACATCTTCCTGCTGTTTCGCATTTTGACGAGGAGTTTTGACACCCGTGTGGAAAAAATCCAACTTAAACACGCTGACCTCATGTGGGACTGTGGGATGGGAATTTTTCAGATGCAACACAACACACACACACACACACACACACACACACACACGCACACGTAAAAGCACCTACTGATAGCTGCGACAGTCCAGAGCCAACGGGTGTTATCTCTGCACACATTATTGTGATAGCTGGCCCCTCTGACACATATAAAAACACCAACTGGCATATTTGAGTATGTACAAACATCCTACACATCTGCAGCCCACATGCACTTTAATCCGAGGTGTGTGATCAGATTTGTCGATAGAAATATTTGTTGCTGCGGGGAGTCTGTCAGCGCTGATTCACTTTGGCCACGATGGCAAAACATCCACAAAAAACCTGAACTGTTACTGAAATATCAGGTCAAGAATGCGGCCTGTGTGTGTGTGTGTGTGGGGGGGGACTGGAGGCGTTGGCCATACTGTAAACTTTGACCTTAGACCCTGCTGTGATTATAGCCGGTAGATTTAGGAGAAAAGGAAGGAAAAGAGCAGCAAAAAATGAAGAGAGAAGAAACACAAAGAGGTAAAAAGTCATGATAAATGATGAGACATTTTTGGAGGGTAAGGTGTCAGCGAAAGAAGGGAGGTAGAGAAAAGAGGACCTTGAAAGGAGGCAAGGAAGGAAGGAGGGGAGGAGGAGAGGGAGAGATGACACGTTGGTAGGTCGGTTTCCTGAGGTTAATGAAGCTGTCAACCACCTGAGACGAAGCAGAGCAGCGAAGGAACAGAGAGAGGAGGGCAGAGAGGGGTGACGGCGGTTAATTAAAACTGTGCTGGCTGAAGGTGTGTGTGTGTGTGTGTGTGTGTGTGTGTGTGTGTGTGTGTGGTTGTCGGGGTCTTGATGTGTTTATACAATCGCCTTATAGAGACACGCCTCTGTTTGTGGACAAAGACAAAGTCTCCATAATATACAGTGACCTGAATTTTAGGGGAAGTCTTGGTTTCCGTTCGGTCACAGTTAGCTTAGCTCAGACTGAACACTCAGAGTCATATTTAATAAACTCAAAAACTTGAAATGTAGATGAAAAGTGTCACCACAGCTGGAGGATCCCCTCTTAAATTTGGCAAAGTGAGTGAAAGGGACCTGAAAAAGAAAATCTTCATGACCAGGCAACGAAGCAACTGCTCATTTATTCTGTGAACCTCTGTAGCCGGGCGCTTCTGTATATATCCACAGGATGAAGGTAAACACCTGTGTAGCTCCTAACTAAGAAATGATGTTTTGAGCTGGTCGGGTGACTGAGACGCTGTAAAGTTTGGGTTGGTGTTAAGTTCAGATGAGGTTTGAGTTTGGTTAGATGTGTGGATTAATGTGTGAGTGGGAAAAATAAACATAAGGGTGATGAAACTGTGGTAATTGTTACTAGTTTAAGCACATATGTGGCACACGTTTTAACATGCACAGCAAAAACACAGGTTGAGTTTGTAATGTTCCTGTTCAGAGGACACGACGGACAGATGAACTAGTCCTCACAGGACGCCTGAAGTGTTACCAGAGGCTCATATTTGGCTTTTTGTTGCAGATTTAATCTCATCGTTCGGGTTGTTCTGGTTCTCTGTGCAGCTTTTAATACAAGTTCAGGATCTTCCTGTGCGGTTTTATAAAGCCGTCATTTCCTTGTTTTCACTGCTGGCATTGCATGATGGAAGGCGGAGGAGGGGGATTTTACACACACACACACACACACACACACCTCATAGACGCTGGTTAACGTTGCACGGTGGGGAGCTGACAGTTGCCTTCGATCTTTAACTCGTTACCAGATAAGAGGCTGTGGTTAAAGATAACAGTGTCACAGTTTGTAGCTTTATGAGCTACATGTACTGATGGCATGGCTTTAATCTCACACACGTACACGCACGCACGCACGCACGCACGCACACACACACACACACACACACAGACGTTTGTGGGGTTTTTTTGCCTTTCTATAAGTGACTGAAGAGGGAGGGAGGAATGGGCAGCTGTTTGTTTCAGCAAACACTCAGAGTGATTAAACAGACACACACACACAGACACACACACACACGCACGCACACACACGCACGCACACACACACACACACACACACACACACACACACACACACACACACACACACAGACACACACACACTCTGTTATACTCGACTTGCTCTGACAGCTCACTCTGTTTCACCAGCAGTGTTTACCAAACACACTCTAACACTACAGCCTCCTTAAAAGTACGTAACACATGAGTGAGTGTGTGTGTGTGGTTATGTTACACAAGCACAGCAATATTCTCCCAGAGGAAACACAGCAAACCTCTGTATTCGTTGTGTAGGAGTTTCTCTCTTTCTGTCCAGAATATTGGCACATAATCCATTTAGCCAAAAACAAACTCCACGATGGACCGATCTCTCTGAGCTGGAGATAATTGGATTTTATCATTAATAAACTACCAGAGTCCAAATCTTGTGTTTGTGTGTGCAGCTGCAGCAGATTGGCAGTTTGGAGAACTTTAAAAAAAGAAAACACCAGCAGAAACATGCAGACGCAGTCCCTGCGCTGCTTTTAGGCTCTGGCCTGACTTTTCCTTGGATCACTGACTGTTTCTATAATTTCTATAATTGATTCCCTGCTGATCAGCTATTACATTAACTCAGCAGAACTATGAAACATTAAAGAAATATTCCGACATGGAAGTTGGTGAGAACATTTCTTGTCTACGTGCTGAGACACAAACCAGGTTTTATTTAGCTCAGCTTCGCGCTGAAGACGCATCCATGTAAGATTAGACCTGAAACCTGTGCCTGTTTGCACTTTTTTGCTTTCTGGACTCTCCGAGGCAGCTTTGCATGAAATTTAAAATAATTCTTCTTTGTCTGATACTGGGCCTTGGTGTCTGGAATGAGCAGTTTTAGCCCCTCCCCCTTTATGTCATCTTTAACAGTAATATTGATTGACGGCCCCTCACAAGCTGAACTGCAGGGCTGTGTACCTGAGATGACCCTGTGGGGGGCCGTTTTAGGGATATCCTCTTTCTGAGTCCTGCAGAGTCAAGAGTGGGAGAAACTGAAGCTGAGCATTTAGAGCTGCTGCAACTCGCAGGAATTACTCGTTGATCTCATTATTTGAAGCTTTAGCCATATTTTTATGACCATCTAGCTTTGTAAACGTTTCTAAATCAGGTTAAGCATTCAGCTCCTCTTTAAGGAATGAGCCTGCTATAAGAGAACGAGAGAAGCAGGAAGCTGTCTGTGAAGGTTTCACATGATATTCTTTCAGAATAAGAGAAGCGATGGATGAGGCAGAAGAGCTACTTTTGTACGGTTGCGTCAAGCCTTATAATATGAACTTCTACAGACGTACACATCATTGTAAAAAGGTTTAATTCACCAGGTGTGATGCAGGTTAACATGTAAAATGATGATTCCCTCTCTGGTGTGTTTCTCAGGCTCGTTGTTGCCTGTGAGTTCAGTTAGTTTTACCTGTTATGGCTGAAGTCTAGGGATGGGTATCGTTTAGGTTTTATCCGATACCGGTGCCAAATCGGTACTTTTGAAACGGTGCCGGTGCTCAAACGGTGCTCAAACCGGTGCTTAAAGAATGGAGAACACAAACTTTGTCCAAAAACCTCTCATGTTTAACTGTTTTCCACTTTTCCTTTGGTCATTTTAGCCTTTTTGGCCAGGGTGAAGGGAGCATCTGCCATCAAACAAGAGGACAGCCGCATGTAGCTATGATGATGTTTGCTAGTTCACCTTACATGCATTAATGTAATAACGTGGTTAGCCTACTCAACGTAAATTACACACGAACAACATGAAGCTACTCACGCAGAGAAGAACGGCTGCTGCTGCATCATCATCCTCATCATTTCTGCTACACTGGCAGGGCTAGGGGCCAGGACTCTCCTCTTCGGGGTTTTTGGGGGATATTGCTAACTCCGGGTCAGATAACAGGCAACCCACGCACAGTAGATGCGCTCGGTGTGAGGTCTCGCAGCAAGCTATCAAATACGGCGCATTTCTGGGCTTTTAAAAAAAAACGCTATTCGTCGCCAGGTGTTTCATCGGATTTGAGGTGTTACCTCCTTTGACAGTATCACAGTATCAGCTTAAAGCACTTGTTGCTGCTGAGTTTGCATATTTTGCTGTGAAGTACAGCCAGACTTTGACCGCTTCGCCTTGGACATTTTTAATCTGTAGCTCTGCTCTAAAAGAACGCACGTACCTGGCCCCGCCTACTATCCTCGGAAACGTAAAATTATTGGCTAGAAGTGTATCACAGCTCAGGAAAAAAAAGCACCGAAATAAAGCACCGAAATGTGCGCTGCTTTTCGGTCTGGTTACTACCGTTTATGACAGAACCGGTGCCATCATGGCACCGGACACCGGTACCCATCCCTACTGAAGTCACCAGATTTCATCAGCACGCTTGTTGCTCTCGTCCTTCTCATGAGTTTGTGCCGTTTTTGGACTTGGCACGCGCCGATGTTTGGAGATAATATCATAAACAAAGCTTTAATCAAATCAAATCAAATCACTTTTTATTGTCACATCACATGTGCAGGCACACTGGCACAGCACATGCGAGTGAAATTCTTGTGTGCGAGCCCCACAAGCAACAGAGATGTGCAAACACAACAACACAAACGAGCAAAATACAAGAATGGCCAACCTGAAACTAATAAATATATGTACAATATATAATAGTACAATATTATTTAAGTCTGGTATAAATTCTTCAGCTGAGCACTGAGACAGGACCGTCCCTTATCTGCTTCCAGTTCACCATGTGGCCAAACCTCAGTGCTGATCACATGCAGATGAAGGTAATATATACAATGTTCTCAGCAGAGTTTAGTAATTGGAAAACAAAACATTGCCTAACAAATGTGAGGATGTAATTCTAACCCAGTGATCAAGAGCTAATGGGTCAGAGTTAGAAATCAGGCCGCATTCCTGCAGTGATGTCAGATACAGAGCACATTTAATTTGAAGGGAATGTAAGAAGGTCATCGGCTTCCCTGTCGCTTCTTCCCATAAACGGCAGGACACGGGAGAGAAAAAACAGCAGGAATATTCCGGTTCAGCCCTCGGAGAGAGAGAAAGCCCCCGAGGAGTCCTTAAAAAAGTGTCCTCATTACTTCTTTAAAGTCACAGGCCAGCTCGGCCTCCACGGTGAGACTTTCCACTCATAAGACGCCTGCTCTGGTTTTAATCCTGTGTGGAAGCAGAATAATTCCTCAGAGCAGGGGAGTACACTGACCACACGAGTCAGATAAGTTAAACCACCAAGCTGTGAAGCTCGCCTGTGCACGGCGTGATGATCTTTCAGGTCATCAAATCCAAACCAGTGTTACTTTTGCTCTGTTCTCTCTTTTTGCTGCACGTGCATGAGTAAAGCTGCCCTTTATTCTGTGCTTTTTACCATCAAATAACAGAGATGTTAGCAGGAAGGATGAAAAGAGTGGCAGCGCCTCTCTGCGACAGGAAGCACCGGAGTTTATGAGGAATGTGCTCTTGATTTGGGGCGCCACAAAATCTTCAGACAACATGTTGTTAAAGGAAACTCCAGAACAACTTCCTGTCCTCTGCTTTTATCTCTTCGTGGATTCAGAAGCTGGATGACATTTACAGTAAGATGCTGTTTATTCACGGAGACGACCTTCTGTCAGGCGGGCTTGATGTTTCTTCTGTGTCTCTGATGTTCTCCCAGGTTTTTTAACTTTTTGATGCGGGTTTCTGTCCAGGGGAGAATGACGTGTGGCCACACCCACGCAAACAGTGATAAAGGCAGAAAAACTGAGTCATGGCAGCTGCAAGTCCTCATCCAGATGATAAATGTGACCAAAGAGATCACGAGGCATCGTTTAATGTGATTTGTAAGCTGCGGCTGTGTCACCACTGTGTGATGTGTTGGGTCAGATTTTGCAGAAGACACTAACGACTGATAGGTGATCATTTTTCTTCTGACTCGCTATGCTAATGATTTCTACCTCTGTGGTAATGTTGGCTCGGCTTTGTTACATATCACTCAATTTGTCCTCATTGTTTCGTCCTCTGACACGGAGACAGCTCTGGGTTACATTCATATTTCATTCTCTCTCCGAACACAAAGGACTCGACTGACTTCAGAGCAAATATGAGCTCAGACAAAGCTACAGTCCCACATTTCCTCTTACTGTAAGTGTCACACCCTCGCATCATTTCCAATGTCTTTATCATTGTTTTGAATTTGGAGAAAAAGCGAGCAGAGGAAAAAAAGGGAGTAAAACAACAGCTCAGGGTGTGTATCGTCTTCTAGATGACTTACGATCTTGTTATGAAGCCGTTTGTGGTTTTAGTTTGGGGGCGAGGCTGTGAGTCCAGCCCGCCGCTTGTTGTGGTGAAGCAGCGAAGCCAAAGTTCACGTTTGTTTGTGCGTGCCGATGCAGATGAGCTCAGTCCTGAGAGGAGTTATCGATTACAGGTGTGAGCGGCTCGATGCCCGACACACGTGTTTCGAATCGGTGAGAAATGTGATCTTTCAAAAAGAGTTTAAAGAAAAATGGGACGTTTGTGTGAGAAGGATGCTTTTTGAAACGAGAGAGACGCCTTTTTCCACGACTGTCCTCCAGACAGCTTGTTTTTCTTTGGTGGCTGTTCCCAACTAAACCCTTTATAGATAAGGAGACACTGTTTAAGCTGAATTAAGTTGATTGCTTAACATCTTAAATAGACGTTAAGCAACAAACATTAGCAAGTTTTCAGGAATCACAAAAGTGAGTTTTAGTATAAATCTAAGAACTTTCTGATTAATTAACTGTACTAAGAAAAAACATGCGAACAAGAGAAAAACAAGAGCCATATGAAATGTTGGATTAACAAAGGATTTTTACTACAGTTTACTTGGACTCTTGTAACTAAATAAAACAGTATAATTTAAATCAGACTCTTGAGACTGGGTAAAGACTCAGAATGTGAAACGTCCTGCAGGATGTGATTTCTTGCCGTTTGTTGTCTCATTTAACTGTTAAAACCTCACAAACTGGTCACCAAGCAGGTAAGTGTTACTGGTGTTAGTCAGAAATCCACAGAGATGAATAAAAACAGGTCCTGTTCTCCTAAAGCAGTTACAAACACACAGTACTTATAATAAATCAATGTAAACATACAGTTTTATCCATGTTGTGTTTCCTCCTTTCTAAAACATCTGGAGATTTCACAGCAGTGCAGGTTCCAGTAGAAACACAGCATAATGTGACTTTTTGTATAAAATGCCTGAAAGTCTAAAAGTCACAAAAGATAAATGACTTTCACACGTGATGATTTAAAGTGCAACGTGTATTTCCTCTCTCTCAGCCTCTCTGTCCCGAGGCCAGGACCAGTGTTTGAATGAATATGACTGTTTTTCACGACTTCCAGTGTAAAGCGTTAACAGCGTGAACACGAGGCGCCCGCAGCTTCACCTGCGTGCAGAAATGTCTCAGCACTCACACCGACGTGACTTCTTCAGTCTCCGCTGCCTGCAGGCTTCTTCAGACGTATAAAGCAGTACATTTGCATAATAGCAATGCTAGTACCACTGACTAACAACCAACTGTGAGCCCAGTTTCATGATTATTAATATTCAAAACTGTCATGATCATTGATCCATGAGCCTGAGTGCCATTTACAGAGAGCCGGGGGTGTCGGCAGTCCCTGGATCACGGTGGAGGTCGTCCTCACCGTCAGGAGCTTTTAATAAAAGCAGCATAATAGCAGGAAGATGTTGGCAGTCATCTGTTCAACTGTGTACACATAAACTTGAACAAACTAGTTAAAAAAATGAAGCTAAGTTAAATGTGGTAAATATGATGATTTGGTGAATGAAGTGAACTGTGATTGGTGCTTTTCCACTTCCTGTTTGGGAGGAATCCTCCTGCTGGAAACCTCAAAGTGCTTCTTTAAGTTTTAAAAGTGTTCAGTGTCTCACACGGATGGATTCACATGGACGCAAAGTTTGCTTCCCGAAAACTAACAGAATAATTTTCGATTTTTTGTAGACATAAAATCATGTTCACCTATTTTTCTGTAAGATTTTAACAGTGATAGTTTTTGTAATTTTGCGTCTGTGCTCTGTACACTGTGCAGTCAGTATTAAATCATAGATGCGACTGCACACAGCCGGACTGAAGCGCAGACTTCCTGCTTTAATTTAAGGGGTTCATCAAAAGTATTGCATTCAATTTGAATAAATCTGACATTTTTATACGTAATCCTTCATTTTGATGTAGTTAAGTTTTGCAGGGAGTCAGGATAGATTGGTGTAGATGGTGGGAGATAAAGAACATTAATACTGATAATAAAAATTTTATTTCCCTTTCCAATTAACTGGATACACAGTGTAAAATAATTTGTGTGAAGGGTCATAATGCAAACACTGATCAGGTGCTGATTAGACTAAAAATGTCATAGGAGATGTTTTTCAGTCGTGTATTTAGTAAAACAACGAGAAGCGCTGGCAGAAGGAAGCCGGCGATGAAACCTCATCATCAGAGCTGAAAGTAAACGTCTGTCAGTTTGATTTCTGTAAACTGCTCCTGACAGCAGTCGGCTTGGCAGGCCAAATTAAGGAAAAATAAATGTGGCCCGACCGGTGAAATAATAGCTGCTGGAGTTATCTTAGCTATGCATCTGAGGTGGTTTTCATCATTTTAAAGTCCTGAAACTTGATCTATTAAATGCCTGCAGTTATCTGTGTCAAGGTTCAAAAGGAAACTCTTTAGCTGTGATTTAGAGCTTCGAGGGGCCGTGACGTGGAGGGCTTAAAGGAAGAAGATATGGGAGAAGGATCAAAGATGCTTAGAGAGAAATGATCCCCACGTTAAAGAATTTACTGTCAAAATCTGCCTTTTTCCTCTGATCTGTTCAGCTTCATGAGTTTAGACGAGTCTCGCGCCAAGATTCAGCACAGACAGTTAAACGATTAGGAGAAGAGGGTGTGTGAGTCGTCTCCTCATCCATCGTCTCCCGAATAAAAAAAGTTAATTGATTCATGTTGGATAACCCTGTGAATACATACACGAAACATCTGCTCATCTGCTCCAACCTGAGCTTATGCTGTAGGCCAACGTTTGTCTTTTCTTTCAATAAGCAAACATTTTGCAAAATCCAGTAACTCTAGCAGGATTTTAGACTTAATATCTTTATCAACACTGGATTAAATTACAGTTTGTGTTTACTAAGAGACGACCTTTAGAGGGAACATCAAAGTGCACCATGCTGAGATTTATATTGAGATTTAAAATCCAGTCATGGTTGTTTTATGTATGATTTGATCATATTTGTTTGTGTGTTTGAGTCAAAAACAGCTTTTCATGTCTAAAATCAGCACAAACATCATGTCTCGCCCTCTGGTGTATAAAAGGATGAGATTTCATTAAATGTTCTGAAACGAGCGCCTTTGTCTCCGTCCATGTGCTCCTTCAGGTAGACGATAGTGACAAACTGTGGAAGACTTTGAGTCTTCCTCCCCTCATCCCAACCAGTCACAGCAGATGGCCCCGCCCCTCCCTGAGCCTGGTTCTGCTGGAGGTTTCTTCCTGTTAAAAGGGAGTTTTTCCTTCCCACTGTCACCAAAGTGCTGCTCATAGGGGGTCATATGATTGTTGGGTTTGTCTCTGTATGTATTATTGTAGGGTCTACTGTACAATATAAAGCACCTTGAGCCGACTGTTGTGGTGATTTGGTGCTGTATAAATAGGAGAAAGTAAAGGAAGCTAAAAAACAAAGCTGGAGCCTGTTGTTTGATCAGCTGTAAGAGGTGGTTAGAAGGAAGAGAAAGAGGTACGTGGGCTTCTTTGTGTCTTAAGTTTCTTACATTAGGTCGGAGATAAAAGGCTGAGAGGAGGAGAAAGGAGAGCGCTGAGTGCAGAGGAGGAAGCGAGGTAATCAAGAACAACGTGCTTCTGGGAGGAATTCTGAGAAATGACTCTAAAAGAGGGTGGAAGCCGGCGGGCTTAAGGCTGTGAGAGGTTTGAAGGACTCCACAAAGAGGCGGTGAGTGTTTGAGTGTGATTATCTTCAGTGAGTGAGGTCCTTCATTCACACAGCTGCTGCCAGCCATCATTCAGCCTTTATTCATCATCAGTACAAAACACTTGAGCCTTCCTCTGAACCGGATCAAAGTCCTGGTAACACACCTGCTGCAAAGTGTGTGCAGGAACATGCAGAAGTTTAACACAACAGGTGGAAGCTGCACTGTGAAACACCTTAGTGGTACATGTACTGTTACAAAACCACCGAATTTACATTTCTTTCCAAACAGAATTTTGGGGGATACGGTGTTGAGGTTTCTTTTGCTGTGAGTTCAACTTTTAACCCTCGACGTCCCTTTTTGTGGCTGTTAATCTGATTCAGAGCACAAATCCTGATCAGGCGCAGAGATGAGGTCTGCCTGAGGACACATAAAACCTCAAACAACAATTTTGTTGTATCTAAATCATGGAAAACATCACACCGAAGCTGAGAAACTATAATTACTGTGGTGACAAACTGGTGTCAGACTTGTGAGCGCAGCTGCTTCTTTGATTTTACCATCACTGTTTCTGTTGTCCTTAAAGAGAAAAGCAGAGCGACAGCAGTACATGTGATAGCGCGACTTTTCCTCTTCTTGCATTTCCTGCACTACAAACAAAGACCTTGAATGTGCTCCTGGTTTACAGGTTACACAGTTTATTGTGGAGAATTAGAAAAATCTCATTAGTATTGAGGCCACGGGTGGGGATGAGAACTGAGGCGTGAAAATAGCGTGCTAGTTTGTTTTATTTGTCTTTTCAAAGACGCGTTTTTTGGATGAGCAACACAGACTAATGGGAGGTTATTTCATGCGATCCAGACAGAGAACACGTTGGCGGACAGATGGCCATCAGCTGCAGTCTCCGTAATGCATTCAAGACCGAGTTTCAAAACATGTGAAGTCATGCTTCGAGGTCACGAACTTTCCTGTGAACTTTGTGTAGACAAAGCAGAGACAGAAAGAGAAGGACGGAGCTTTGAATGCGGCGTGCCGGTTTGTTAAACAGGACAGAAAATGCATCACCTGCTGCGATGCTCAAGGAGTTTAAAGGGTGAATATGTAAAGCTGCATCTTTTGGGTCAAGTTTTTAATAAAACTTCCTTAATGAAGTCACCAGAGGCTTTTTATCGTCCTGTGTGATTTGGAAATCTGAGTGAAAGAGACGCTGCAGACCTTAAGGTGATGATTCGATGGTGAAAGTCACATTTTCATGATTTCATAAGCAGCTTTGATGCAGAGGACAGGTCGAAAGGTTAAAGAGGAAAATGGGGTCGAAGTGATGGAGGGAAGACGAGGTGGTCAGAGTCGTGTCTAGATAAGAAAACACAGGCACCAATTAAGTTTCTGATACTGTGACGTTCACTCTGGCTGACCCGCCTCACGTCCTTCACTCGAGCGCGGTGTTGGCCGACTGCCCGCCACCGGATCCGCTATGAAAAACAAACATCATCCACCGTCACCAGTTCTGACTGGGATTGAAATGTGAGCTGTGGCCAAACTTCAGTCAGTCAAACTGTATTTACATAACCTGTTTCCATGGAGACAGAAATACGAGCGCGTCTCAACTGTGGCTAGCTGCTAACAGCTAGTAGTTTCTTTACAGCTTAGCAGCTTAAAAAAAGAACATGAACAGAAAACACTGACGTAAAATGAAGTAAAGACCAAAGAGGGAGCTTTACACGAGACCTCTTTAATGTCAGAGCACGCTGGCCCGGCGGAGGCAGGTAAACGTGGCTTCTGGGGCGTTTTTTTCCACATGTGTCCCGTCACCGATGTCAAATAAACGGAGGAGAAGAGAGACGCCGCTACCTGACTTCACTAAAATAACAAACAGACGAGTCCAGTTTCAGAGCCCACCAGGAGTTATGTGTTACCCGACACCCCGATCTCATTACCAGGAAACACGTCGCAGCCTCTGTGGGTAAAGTTTGGTTCAGGGCCTGAACTTTAACTTGGTGCCCCAAACAAGTTTTTCAATGATTTTTCTCGCACTCGTGCAAACCTGCATTTTTGTTACTTAACATTTTATTGGAAAATAAAGTGTCTGCCTTGGAAAGCCTGCTGTACAGTTCCCATGTATGTACGAGGAGTATCCTGATGATTAAGTACCAAAAGTTTTTTATTAAGGAGTCATATAACTAATGCTCACAACCACAAACCACAAATAATTACAAAGAAGGCTCCGAGCTAAAAGCTAAACGATGAACAGCCTGTGACCTTTTTCAGAAGGCTGCTCGTTTCCAGAACTAGTTGGAGGATAAAATGAGGAGCACTCTCACCCTTAGAGCCTTTTCTCGTTTAAAACTGAAGCACTAAAATGCTCTGTTAAAACTAAGATGATAATATATGCATAATGTAACTAATATATAAAGATTTTAATCACATACATGGACTCTAATAAAGTAATTTTGCATGATCCACGCTTCAAAATAATCCCTGTATATGTTCTGCGGGCCTTTTGTGGAGTTCATCCCAGTCTGAAATAAACCATTTTAGCTCGTCTGCCTTTAAGCTAGCTCTCTTCTGATTGGCTTTCCCTTATAAATGGAGGGTTCAAACATCAGGTGTGTGTGGGGCTTGCAGGTGAAAGTGCCATATAAGGATATCCTCTCTCTCTGACGTCAGACTGATCCAAGAGCAGAAAAAAACGTGTCAAACTG
Organism: Aulonocara sp. 'chitande type north' Nkhata Bay; assembly: GCF_057382095.1. Classification (NCBI taxonomy): domain Eukaryota; kingdom Metazoa; phylum Chordata; class Actinopteri; order Cichliformes; family Cichlidae; genus Aulonocara; species Aulonocara sp. 'chitande type north' Nkhata Bay. The sequence continues at coordinate 48,842,195 of NC_141348.1, read as the reverse complement.
AGCATTTGGAGCAAACTTCAGATTCATCATCCACATGCTGACCTTATTATTAGGAACTCGTGTTTAATGTTAGCGTCACGATTCAAACAGGACATACAAAGGAAATTAAAGGCAATCGTTACTGGTCCAACATAAATTTGCTACAAAGTCATCCTCAAAATCCAGTTGTAGTCTTTAATGACTGAGCACAGGAGAGAAAACACACACACACACACACACACACACACACACACACACACACACACACACACACACTCACAGAAACTGTATCATCAAAGGTAAAGATGACATACAGCCATTAATATTACATTTTGTAGTTTTCTCATTCCTATATTTGGCCTTTTCTCATTTTACAGTTTAATTGTTTGTTGTCAGTATTTTTTAATCTCTGAGCTATTGAATGGCTTTAAATATTAAATATGGTTTCCCTCGTTAGTTTTATAGACGCGAGTAGTTTGAAACACATGCCAGCATATTTCTCTGAACTATAAAATCTTCTTGTTATTTCAGTAAATTGCAGAATGTTTTTCTTTGATGCCTCCTGGGAGATGGATAATGTGAGATTTCTGCTCTTTAGTTCGCTGCAAATGTGTGTGTGTGTCCAAAAAACCCTGAAAAATGTGTTCACGTTCCGCTGGGAGGTACGAAAAGAGCGGCAGTTTCCTGTGCAAATGGAGAACAAGGCGGCCCTCACCGGCTCCGTGGCCAAGGTGTCGGGCTGGCTGTGGTTTGGTTTCTGTCATCTACAGACCTCCTTTCATTTGAGTCCAAACTCTGAACACGTGAGCGGTGCGATGGCCCGCTCCCCGGGGTTGCCTCTAAGTGTTAGCATGTGCTAAGTGAGGCGATGTGTTGCAGCTTGTGTGCGTGTACGGTGACGCTGCGCGCTGAAACAGAGGGATCACTGTGCTCTAGTCAAGAAACTGTCAGCACATCATTGTGTGCGTCTCCTCGGGGGAAATCATGCATTTGGACTCTCAAACACATTTGTGTTGTTTTGAAAAAGAACCTTTATGTGACCTTTCAAATTGATAATTTGTAGTTTGTGTTTATTTTCACAGCATTTGAATCTTTAACTGTCACGGCCCCTTTTCTTATTTGTGCTTATTTTTTATTGGAATCCTGTCATTTTTCATGTTTCCTCTGCCCTGCTTTCAGTTCACTTCCTGTTTTATTTTGAAGGTTATTTCCCCTCCTTCTCTCACCTGCCCTCATCAGAGTCTAATTGAATTCACCTGTTCGTAACCCTTCTCTCCCTGGTCTGTGCTGAGTCTCTGTGCAGGTGTGCAGTGCTGTCCTCTCTGTTGTGTTTGATTGTGAGTCCTCAGCCTGGCTGTGCTTTGTTTTGCTTTTTGTGGGGTGAAATTTCATGTTTCTGTGATTTCACTGAACTTTTCAATTCAATTCAGTTTTATTTATACAGCTCCAAATCACAACAACAGTCGCCTCAAGGTGCTTTATATTGTAAGGTAGGCCCTACAATTAAACATACAGAGAAAAAACCTGACAATCATATGAGCCCCTAAGAGCAGCACTTTGGCGACAGTGGGAAGGAAAAACTCCCTTTTAACAGGAAGAAACCTCCGGCAGAACCAGGCTCAGGGAGGGGCGGGGCCATCTGCTTCGACCGGTTGGGGTGAGAGAAGGAAGACAGGATAAAGACATGCTGTGGAAGAGAGACAGAGATTAATAACAGATATGATTCAGCAGAGGTCTGTTAACACATAGTGAGTGAATAAGAAACACCCAGTGCATCATGGGAATCCCCCAGCAGCCTACACCTATAATAACTTATGTAATAACTAAGGGATCCAGCCCTAACTATATGATAATCAATACAATGCGTGTGACTCCACCAGATGTGTGGCAGCTGTTTGTCTTTACTTCGACCTCACGGTCGTTCATCAGCCGGTTAAACAAAAACGAGTCGAGGACTCTGCAAAGAGCACAGTTTTCTTTGTTTGCCTTTACGTTTTCTTCTGGACAGACCATGCAACATGCAGCATGATGCAGTTCAGCTCCACCCACCTGCGACCAGCTTCTGTTGATGTGGTCGGATCTCAACCAAACTGAGACTTGAGCTGACACCACTCTGTGTCGGTGCAGTTTTTGAGTTTTGTGTTACTGCAGCAGCTGATTCACAGATATAAAGTTCAGTGCGGAGAGGCGAGAATGTCGAGAAGACGGTGATTTCTCAGGAGCTGAATTTAAAGCTCAATGTCTCAAACTTTGAGTAAAATCAAGAAGAAATGAACTGGACAGAGAACAGGAAGGAACCTCTGCAGATGGCTAACGTTAAAGAGATAAGATGCAGAAATTCTGACTAATCAAGGCGTTGTTTCAGAACACGCCAGCGTCCTTCAGGAAAATAAGAACATAGTTGTGGTAAATATTGAATTTTTGGGCCACTGCTGCAACTATTTATATCAATAATCCTTGAAATATGCTGCACATATGTGCCAGAGAGTTTCATAACCACAATATTACTGCTCTGAGTTATTGACTGGAATAACAACCTTCTGTCTTCATTTTAAATAAGTTACATTCAGCAAAGGTTTTCTCAGAGATGTTTAGATTGTGAGTTTTACCTTTTTACCTCCACACGTTAACCTTCCAGATGAACTGTGATATGGATGCTGTGGCTGTCAGGCCGGTCGGTGATGCTGCCAGACTTCCTGTCAGAGTTCAGCAGAGAACCAGATGTTTTCAGCGTGATGTGAGAAACACCCCTCAGCTGACACACACCAGGTTGTGCTCCATGAAAGCACACGTGCACGTGTAATCGCTGTCCACAGTGTCCTCAAGTGTGCGTTTGTCTGATCTTTGCCGCCGTGTTGTATGTGAGGCGTTTTTGGTTCTGTGATAGTGGGGAAGACACGATGCAGAGCAGGCAGGCCGCTCGGGCAGACGAGGAATCCTGCGAGTTCTTATCTAACCGCCACGTTTTTATCTGCGAGCGTTAACAAAACTCGGCCTCTCCCCCATCTCGGCATCGGCGGGGTCACCGCCTCTGTGGGAAATTAATTCAGTGTTTTCAAGGAGCTCAAAGAGCTTGAGGGGTGAAAATGATTTAATCATAATAAAAATGTGTGACTAATGATTCTCTTTGGGCTCTCTCCTCATCCACTCTCCTTTCTGAGTGTTATTTGTGTCCTTTCCTAGTGGACACTTCAGCAGGAATGCAGCTTCAGCCGGAGTTTGAACGGACGGAGGTGCAGGAAGTGTGAGATTCATTCATCCTGATTTGCCTTTTGAGAATCGAGTTTCTCTGAGATACGTGAGCTTCAACAGCCGCGGGGGAATTTTAACGTTAATGCAACCCATGCAGTTTATATTAAAGTGAAAACTGCTCCAAGATAACTGAAGGAAACAGTCCATGAAACACTTTAACTGGTTTTTCGTTTTAATCTCCAGCTAAAGAGCAAAGCTGCCTCTGCTTTACACGAACACTTTTCACCCTTTTGTCCTGTTTTTAACTGTAACCGTTGCTTATGTCAGTTTGGAGCCTTGGATACACAAACAGAAACCCTGAAGAAGGAAACAGCCCGCTCATGAGTTTATATAAATGCAAAGATGGTAATTTAATAACAAATGATTGGTGTTGGTGGTTAAAAGCCTGCCAGGAGACGCTCACAGAGCAGACTGCTGCAGGTCAGAGGAGTCTCCTGTATAAAGATGTTTGAACACTGTTGCTAAATTTAACCAAACACTTACTGTTGATGGATTTCAAGGTGTTTTCATGCAAAGAGTATATTTTGAACTTTGTCGTGTTTCCCTTTAAGTTACGAACGCTCTCTGACTTCAGTGCTGATGATGTACCAGTCAGCAACCTGTCATTGCTCTTTGTGTGATACAAGTTTGTTTTTTAAATTCCTACACGCAGGAAAAGAAAATGTCACGTGTCAAATTTACAAAGAAGACAATTTAAACTTCCTCCTACTTTTCTATAGAAATAATGAATTTAGTAACTTCTTCTATCTTGGTTGTTAATGCACAAATGACTTTATTAGGAAACCTGTGGCTCCACGCTGTAGAGCAAACTGATGCCTTTAATGTGAAAAAGGCATTTCCAGAATAAGTTGGTCTAGAAAATGAATAAAAATTTGCAAGAAAATAAGGAAACACGACCCCACAGGACCCCAGAAGTGCTCACCCCCCTCCACCGCCCAGTGCTTAAATTAAAAAAACACATTATTGACTGAATTATGGTGACAGTAAATCAAACTTGGGGACTCTGCAGCATTTCCTGGAGATAAGGAGCATATTTTTATAATTTGTAGTCAGATTTATGGACGTTTATTCACACTCAACATTTTAAGATGATATTTTTTGGAATTATAAGATGCAGTAAATCTAAAGTGTGTTTTGTTTTGTCACTGTGTCCACAGATGACTGATTTATGACTCTAAGGTTCTTTTCCCGCTTAATTTAACCCTTTTGTGAAAGTTCCCAAACTTCCCAAATTATGGGAATGTTCATCCTCTTTTTTCTTATATGATATTAAAACAAATATTTTTGCATTTTGACCTGTTTTTCAGAAAGGAAGTGGGACAATGGACAGATAATTCAGTAAAGATGGTGATGAATGGGATATTTGGAGCACTAAAAAGCATGTGATACAGTATTTGAGCAAGCTGAGCGTGTGACTGCTCTCAGAGACCTTTGTGAATCTTCCCTGGATTCATTATAACTCGAGGAAAAGCTTTGAGCTATCGGTGCTGAAATTAAAAACAGGATTTTCTTGCATGGGCCAATAAATTAGCAATAAATCTAATGGGGGGGATTTACAGCCTGAGGGCTGTTGGCCGCTGCTCTTTGGTTGCAGCTCCGTTGGACTCGGATCAAAGGTGGTTCCCCTGACGTCTGCTACACTGAACAGATGTAGTAGCTGTAAACAGACCTGACTTTCCTCTCCTACTAGGTGGTGTGTGCGTCTGTCTGAACAGATCACACACGAGCATGGATGAATGTGTGAAAAATGTTTCTGTGTTTGTATTTCTGAGTGATGGCGAGATGCAGCACTGAACAGTTCAACCTCAGAGTTACACTCAGGATGCAAACTGATGGAGGAGACGTGAAATCACCAAATATGGAGGCGAACTCTGAGATAGTTTTTTTCCATTTGACTTTTTAATGAAGCGTGAAAGCTCAGACTAACAGAGCGTCCTGCTGCGCTGCAGGCGGGGAGCAGAGCTGCACATGGCGTGATTTGATCCAACCTGCCCCACGGCTCCCTCGGGCCATTCTCTTATCGAGTGATCGAGGGCTTCCAACTCTGAGCGAGTTATTTACTGCACTAATGTGCCAAGACTGTATCCAAAACAAACTTGTATTACCTCTATTTTTAGTTTGTTTGATGAGGAAAAATTAATCACGCAGGGAGGTACGGCCCGAAACATAATACTAAAAAAATACTTCTCTAAGAAACGACTTTGATTTCAGCTCTTCTTACATTTAAAATATATGACAAAAACTGAACAATGAAAGTCTCACAGATGATTCATTCTTACTTCAACCCAAAGATTAAGTTAATAACATCTTTAAAATTACTCGGTTACAGTTTTAACTGAGCTTGTTTTTTAGGGGTGCGTGAAAACGGAGCTCATGGAGAAACTTAAGGAACGAACCCCACTCGAGAGCCCTGCGTGGATTCCTGTTACCTGTGAGCCACTGTGCCTGTAATTAGAATGATCGATTCATTACCATTAATGCAGAAAGGTCAAATATATATTTGAGCCAAATTAGAATATTAACTTTAGTTAGTAACTTTAATGCAGTGACTCACTTGAGGAGCAGTCGCATGGAGATAAAATGCTTATTTTTTCAAAAAGGGAGCAAAATGTTTTATTAAAATTCTTCCTGAAGAAAGAAGTGAGGCAGGCGATGAAGTCGAGCTCAGATCTCTGATCTCATTGCCACCTCACATCAGCTGATGGGTTAGGGTCCAGTCAGAAAATTTCCACTCTGTCTACAGCTGATGCACATCTGCAAGCCACTTTACAACCCACCTCCGTGCAGCTCCTCCCGTTCATGCTGTATGTGATTAATCAACATCATGTCTGTGTCACTACGGGGGCCCTCTATAGCTTTCTCTGCTGATGGAAACAACGATCTTAGACGCTATCTTGGGCCTCGTGGTCACTGAGTTCCTGGCGCTGAGAGGAGGCGGCAGCACCAGGACAGGGATCAGATGCTTTGTTTTGTTAAGCAGGTAGCGCCCTGGGTCGCTCTCACTTCCTATAGCTGTCACCTCGTGTACATGAAGACAGATGGAAAGGTCAGAAAAAGTCACTCTGGGTTTTCCCTGTATTTATTCAGACCGCTGTCATCCTCACTGAGAGCTGCCTGCATCTAAAAACTCACTACTTCTAACTCACTTGTGGACATTGTTCTGCAGGAGAAGCATGTTGCACTTTGGATTTCAGCAACTTGCTAAATGTATAAATGAGTTCAGCAGGCTAACAGAGGAAGCATGATCCTGAGCTCTGCTTTCAAACACAGGCCTGTTTTCTTTTCACTGCAGCTGAATGTAAAAATGCTCTCTGGGAGGCAGGCTCGTCGCTCCTGTGCTAACATGTCGTGTTTGGCTGAAGCAAGCATGTGTGCAAATCACGTTGCACCGCTCGCCAAGGTCTGAGCACACACGCACACTTTTAATGAAGCAAATCCAGTTTTAATCACCTCCCTGATTGCAGGCAATCAGCGTTCATCACAGGGAACGATCAATCACACGCACACACAGCTAAGCCGCACACACAGATGTCACACAGGCTCGTATTCACTCTGACGCGCTTTCACACTTACGCACCTCACAGTGAAAATAAAATGCTCCAGACTTTAGACTCTTCTGAACTTTTCACATACAACACAAAGTATAGCAGCACTTTAAGTCTTCTCTACCATGACCAACATTAAACTCAGTAATGATGTTTCAGTAATAAGATGATGATACTGCAAGGAGTGAGTTTGCTAAACGGATGCTTTTATCTTTTTATGTAATTCATTGTGATGTTGATCAAATCCGACTGCTCAGTTTATTCTTTGGCGTCTTGACGTTTTCTTAGTCACTTGAATCTTGAATCAACTTTTTTAAAGTAAAGCCAAAACTAAGAAAATATGACATTTTTATACGTTTTACTGCGAGGAACAAATTTAACACTCCCACAGTGAGTAATCGTGCCTGTGCTCACTGTCCTGACGATAAAAGTCACTGCTGGTTAAATTGGGTAAAGAGAAAAAGATTGAATACATGTGAACCAGCTGTGCTGTTTCATGCTGGGACATACAGTCACAGTCAACTTCCACTGAATTGCAGCTTGAGAAGATTGCATAGCTGCAAAGATGGATTTGTGTTTTTTGGGTTGATGGAGGCAGATGATCCACTGAGTTGACCCCTAAAGGGAGCAGCTGTAAGAAGGAGGAGATAACTGTGCGTGTCTGAACAGGATTTTGGTGCATTGGTACAAAACACAGCTGTAAAGAACTGTGGCACAGCTGTGATGCAACAAAGGTGCGGTCCTGCATCATCAGTTTTTAAAGGAGCTCTTTATTCGTTGTTCTTTTAGTCAGTTCTGTTACATTCAGTCATTCTTTAGGTTAGTTTTCATTTTAACACGACTTGTACCTCCGTAGACGCATCATTGCACTGAACAGCGTGACAAACATGGTTTCACTTGTTGATGTGTGACTTACATTCGTCTTCTCGAGTCTTAATCTAACCTGAAACCAAGTGTGTAGGCAGATTTACGTCCCCGCAACATGTGCGTGCGCTCAAGGTAGCTCACACACCGATGTGCAGCACAAAGTTCAGCAATCAGCAAATGTTTGCCATTAATTCTCTGCTGTTGATTGGATGATAAAGTTAAACAGAGCGATATAATTATCTGATTATAGGTTTGGATACAGCTGGTACTTTTATATTAGCGATGAGGACGAAAGTGCTTTGAAGCATCTTAAATGGTTACAGTTGCACAAGTCTGTACATCTGATCTACAAGTAGAATCAATGGACATAATTTGGTGTAAAAACTCATGTGTGGCCAGTGCAGAAAGGACAAATTGACACTCTGACCTGGACTCACTAATCCCGACCTCGCTGACACACACACGCCAGTACACACTCACACGTGAATGGATTACCGAACCGGCCCTTTAAGCACAGGCCCGGGGGGCCGAGAGGTCAGAGGACCCCTGCAAAGAGCCTCTGTGTGAAGTAAGTGTTTGTAAAGTCACAGAGTTCAGTGAAAAGGCACAGAGGAGCACAACATAACCATAAAGAGACACAAAGTGACCTTAAAGAGGTGAGGACGACTACAACACGATGGAAAACAAAAAAAAGGCCGCGTGCCATCATCGTGCAGTCGTTTTATGTTCAGCGCCTGTTGTGAAACATTTCTGGTTGTTATGCGTCGCTTTGTGTTCTCATCTCTCTGTAGCTTTAGTAGGTTTTAGTAGTTTGGTGTCTTTGTGGTTATTTTGTATCTTTTTGTGGTCCCTTTTTCTTTGTTGTTGTATTTTCTAGCTTCATTGTCTCTGTGATCATTTTGTTTGTCAGTTCTTGCCTCTTCTTCGTCATTTCTCAGCATTTCCTTATTTTTATTCTCTTTATTGTTATTTTATACTGGAGTCCATTTTTTAATAATCCATGTAAACTCACCCACAAACATACACATGGACTCACAATGAGTGGAATACAAAGCTTTGCTTTATAAACCTCGAAGCTGTACTTGAATCAAGACGTGTCGAGGCTGTGACCTCTCGCCATCCAGCAGTCATGACGAATCCACATCACCTCTGGCCAATCAGAAGCACTCAGCATTACCTCCGGACTGTGATTGAAAGGAAAAGCAACATTTAGGCATTTAACTGAATTACATCCAGACTCAGTGAAACTTTGACCGGTCCAATGCACTTATGGCCACTAATGAAGACAGACAGACAGACTGAACCCATTCTTGCTTTTCTTCCAACCATTGGAAGTGATTTTAGTGCGGACGCTTCCTTGTTTTGGTGACTGCTGACTTTAAAACGGTGCAGGTCTGTTCAAGTTATCAGGAAAACAAAAGGAAAAGTTAAAGGGGAAGAACCTGGACGTGCAGCAGTCCTGTGTGACATAAAGCTTTTGGTTTCCTCTCTTCGTTGGTATTTCATGTCATATTTTTCATCGTGCCCCCCTCGGGGGGAGTAACTTTTCTTTCATCGTGTGGTCTACTTCCCATCCCCACTTCACTTGATCGATGGGATCTCTCAGACTCGGAGCCAAATGCCGCAGCTCTGTAAAATAAGAATCTACTTGCCCTTTTCCAGCTCAGCGGCTCAGCCCCTGCTGGTATCTGTGGTGCTCTTACTGTAAAATCATTCACGGTGGTTATCGCTAGCAAAAAGTTTGAAATAATTTAATTAGAAAAAACAGCTTTATACTAATCTCAAAATTCCCCAAATTTTAAGAGAGGAAAAAATCTACAGAGGCCTGTTTGCTCAGAATATGAGCTGACTTAGCGCACGGCTAACAGTCTGGGTTAGTTTGATGGTGACCTGCTCTCGGCCCCTCGAGCTTTAAATGAGTTGATGACACATTTTTGTCTGTTTCTATGACACGTTTCATGTTCTGTTCCTTTAACCTCTATAAATCTGCCCACTTCAGTTACATGTGTGACGCCCTGAGGAGTCTCACAGCTGTGTGAGAGTGGATTATCTGAATGAGAAACGAGCTGTGAAGATCTCATTTAGGAGCCTGAACAGATGTGGCTGTTACGTCTGATTGCACACACAACTTTGCTGTGTGTGTGTGTGTGTGTGTGTTCAGTCTTTACTTGTATAAAAGTCCAGTTTCCTCTTTGGATGTAAAAATATCAGGATCCTGCTCAGATGGATAAAATCTGTGTTTATAGTTTCAGGCTGTTTTTGCACTTTTCTCATAAATGAACACCTTTCGTCTCAGTTTCTGTATTTTTACCTGCAGTGTGTCTAATCCACCATTGTGCATATTATCCTGAAGTATGCCAGTCTGTGATTGGTCCTATTACGAGTCACATCGAGGGTGATTTCCTGTGCAGAAGGAGAATTTTTCCGTTTTTACCTCACAGCTGTTCCTCGAGTCTCGCTCTGAGTTTTGTCAATTTCTTCATCAGACAAAGATGCAAAATAAACTGGAGGAACAATTAATCACAGAGGAAGACCTAAAGCAAAGTCTGCGCCTTTTCTGCCTTTTTGTACTTGTAGGACTGAGGAATCACTTTCATTCATCACTCCTTTTATTATTTTTTCAATGGGGGGCTCAGTGAAACTGCTGAAGACTACGCGTGATTAAAGGCTGTGCAAATAAACTTGACTGCACGGCTCTAGAGTTGAGCCTTCCTCCATTCTTCAGCCCTTTCTCCTCTGTTTCCACGCTTGATTAGCGAGCAGAAACTCTTGTGCGTCCCGTTAACGCGATGAAAGCGGCGTGATTGTCAGAGCGGTGATTTATTTCTTTTTAAATGTCCTCTGGTGCGGCTCAAGTGCAACAAATGTGCCGTGCTGCATTCAAAGCCGCTTTTGAGCCATCGGGACGCACAATCAGCGTGTCCGCGCACACGCCGGACTGTGCTGTGCATCCGCAGTGTGGGGTGCGCTCTGACTCGCAGGCCGGGCCTGAATGCTGTGACGGTCTTGTTGAGTTTCACGGTTAGTTTCCTTCGTTCGTTCAAGCGATTGTTTGCAGCGCAGGCAGGTCAGTGCGGCGGGAAGACGAAGAGGATTTCAAGGTTAATTAGCTGCTTTTACTCCAGTTAATATTTGCAGCGTGAGGTCACAGACTTACCCACCGTGACCCTGATTCAAATGAGACGCAGGTGTTTGAATGAATAGAGGATCAGTTATGGAGCCGCCCGCCTGAAGCACTTTCTGTCCACGTTTAAACCTGAACGTTCAAAGACGTGTTCAACATGTTGATGTTGCACTTTGTGCATTTCTATTTAAATTGTCTAACACATTATTGTTTTTATGATTTATACTTTTTACTTGTAACTGAATCATTTTTAATGCATTTAAATGTGTGTAAGCACGAAGCATATAAGCTTGTATTTATTATTATAACTGCAGAGTCCTACTCTTGATGAGCCTGTAGTTTAACAACAGTGGACTATAGTTGGAACTAAAAGTTGTTTTCATTGTTTTATCCTCGGATTATCTTTTGTTCACAGGGATGATGTTCGTGGATGTTTTGCCCCAGCAGCACAGAGAGTTGTTTGTTTTTGCTGTCAAATGACAGGAAACGGCACAAATGCATCATCATGAAATCCGTTATTAGGCGGGCAAACGGCTAAATTAAAGTCCACTGAGGAGCTTAAATGTGATTTAAGTCATGAAATGTTGGGAAAACACTTTTCATTACAAAACTTGCACTATTAAGTTTCAGACTGCATTAGGATTATTGAATTATTTGTCATTTCTCTGTAGACGTGTTGCATGCTGGTGTGAACCTGAGTCCTCTTCGATCCAGTTTCACTCGCAGCTGTGGAAGTTTCAGGCTGACACACTTTGCAGAGCCGAGAGGGTTTCAGGGTTGATTTGACCTGCTTGCTCAGGTCGTTTTCTGCCTGCTTTAGCAGCGACTCCCCAGAGACGAGCGCAGCGGCAGCCTGCAGCCTGACTGATGACCTGATGCTGCCGTGTGTCAGTGATGGCGAACGATTAGGAGAGATGTATTCAATAAAACATATTTTATTGAAGTAGCAATACAAACTATATAACACTAATAAAATAAATCCATTCACAGTTTAATGGAGTTAAAATGCAGTTTTTCTGAGCATTATGGAAATCTCCAAACAGTTCACGCAGCTCTGGGTGAGACGATGAACTTCAAAGTGAAAGGTTTTCACTGTTTTCACTCGATTACTGACGAAGTTAAAGACGCATCAAATGTTTTCTGTTATGTGGCTTATTGTTACTCACTCACACGTTTCATATTAACTCAGCCTTCTTGATGATATCTTGCAGGATCTGCATTATTTTTGTCTTGCAAAATTTTAATAGGAGACGTTTGAAGCTCATTTTGCAGACGTCTGTGTTGTTGTTGTCATTTCAGTTGAAGGATGTGTGAATTATGGTGCATTATAAATAAAGGCAGTGAAATTAAAAAAACACTTATGGCTGGTGAGAGCTGATGCTGGGTACAGGCGCGTTTGATTGAACAGCCTCTCTCCTCCGTCTGTGTCAGATGTGAGGAACGGTTCAGCTGTCTTCTGGGAGGAGGGGGTCAGCGGTGGGTACCAGGCCCTGCTGTTAGACGAGGATAAAGGCTGGCTGCTGGTCGGAGGGAAAGACCACATCTACCTGCTGAAGTCTGACAGCTTGGATCAGCCCTCGCAGAAGGTAAAGACACAAAGATTCATTGTTGCTGTATCTTAGTTGCACATGTTCACCAACAGCCTGCACATGCTGATCTGGAGAGATTTCACTGTAATCGCTTCCTCTGGCACAGAAAGCAGCCACAGCTCTGGAGCCCAAATGATTATTTGATCTGGCAGGAAATCAGTCGGTAACATTCGTAGTCGTTCGAGCTGCTTTGTTGCCAGCGTTGCTGATTGATGCTCGTTTCTTTCAGATCTACTGGCCGGCTGCCAGAGAGCATGTGGAGCACTGCAGGCTGGCTGGCAAAAGCCTGGAGGTAACACACTGAGCATATTTTAGTATGTGCACAGTTTGTGTGCATTTAGTTTTATTACACAAACAAACTCTAATCACAGTTTATCTGTACAGTAATAAATATCAGTTACTCTGGAGTTTTTTTTATCAGTGTTACAACGACTGGAATAAGTGAAGAATTACATTAGACATGATCCTGTTTTTGTCTTTTTGCAGACTGAATGTGCCAACTTTGTGCGGCTGCTGCAGCCTTTCAATAAGACCCACGTTTATGCTTGTGGTACTGGCGCTTTCCATCCACAGTGCACTTACCTGCACCTCGGACACAACACAGAGGTACCAGTTCATTCAGTCGTTCATTTAGTTCAAATAAATATGAAGTCACAAAGCTAAAGTGGAGCAGAGGGTTGGCTGTAATGGCATTCAAGACTTTAAAAATTGGATATTTCTGTTGTTTTATATGTGAAAGAGTAAATCTGCTCTGTCGCTTAACAAAGTTTTTATTTAAGCCGCTGATTATTTCCAAACGTAGAAACTGTGAAGTCAAATTCAGACGTTTTCAGTTCCACAGTTAGATGTTCGGCTCTGCCAGATCCAGGAAAGCCAGAGGACCCAGTTCTTTGCTTGAAAAACAAAGCCAGCACTGCCATGTTGTCTAATGTGCTGACTGGAAACATACTGGTGTCACTGCTATGATACACCTGGTGGAGCAACAGCCAGTCAGGGTCTCGCTCCTACCTCGTCACTAAGGACACTTTGGGGTCACATTTAAACTCTGTGGATCATTTTTTAGCTTGCATGTTGTAAATGAGCTTATTTTACCCCAAACCACGAGCTAAACATAACCAGTGTTTTTGTGGTGTCTGAACTAAAGTGACAGAAAGAAGGAGGAGAAAACCAAAACATGAACCTCAGTGTTTTGGCTCATGCTACAGCCCTCTGAGGCTGGAACTGTACCAGGAACAAGTGGTTCCTATTAAACTGAAGAAATAGTTAGTGCATTGTACTGTAGTGACTTGTTGACAGTCTGCATAGTCACAGAAAATTGGCAGACATGTGCCTCATGTACTCCAGTCCCCCCCAAGTGGACCCTTGTATACTTGTGGTCTGCTATCTTCAGCCAACGTTATCTGACACAATGTGATGGCAGTGTGAGGAAATGAAGGACAAAATAGTTATAAAACAATCATGAATGGAAACAGAAGAACTGCAAAGTGATAAAAACAACAAAGAAGAGACGAGAGAAATCCCAAAGGGAACACACAAGATAATCCACAGTGGGTTTTCACAGAGAAAACCACGTGGGGCCACAGAAATGTTGCACTTTTGGGCCCTCTGTTACACCACTGGGCTCCTATGGAGGTTTTCACCGGGCAGTCCACAGTGGCCACGCCCATAGAAAAGTCATACAGGTGTCCCAAAGGGTAAAAGTGCTGCACACCCATTTGGGATAAATGTGGGTTTCCCTTCCCCCATAAACCCACAGTTCACCCACACGCACCCACAGTGGGCCCAGATGTGCATGTTTGCTGGCCCGTTATTTGTAATAAGGAAGGTTACTGCTGCGGAGAGGATGAAACCACAGAGCATGTTTTAAACCTCAGTAACATGGAAGGGGGGTTGAGTGGGCCCCCAGTAGTTCGGCCCACACCTGCTGTAGAGCGTGGTCCAATGGTCCCAACTGTAGGACCCTCCCTGCATGAGTGGGCTGCCCCACATGGGACCCCATTGGACTTTAGGGGGCCCATAGCTTTATGTTCAGTGGCCACCTCAACCTCAAAAAACAGGTTAAAAGATAAGTTTGGTCTAAAATGTGGATTTTTTCCTACACAGTCTGTGTTTGAAGCAAAAGGCCTGAACCAGAGCAGTACTGTTGACTGATAGGTTTCTGTTTGGAAATATGCTGCCCTGCTGAAGGGCTGTTTGCTCGCCTGTGTTGAAGGACTCATTGTTTCCTAATCCATCCACCATATTCAGACTTCTAAAACACTAATATTAATCATCATCATTGTTGGCAGTCCTCTAAAATCAGTCAGCCTCTCTAAAGAGCTTCTGTTCTGTAATGAAGTGAAGTGAAGGCAGCTTCATCTTTGCCCTTCTGGTTATCCATCATTCTGTGTTTGTGTGGTCTCCTCTGTCCTCTCTCCTGCAGGAGCCGTTGTTCACGCTGTCTCACACGGTCGAGTCAGGCAGAGGAAAATGTCCCTTCAGTCCCAAAGAGCCCTTCGCTGCTAGACTGACCGGTAGGTCCCGTCCACCCACGCGCACTCGAAGGTCTGGCCTGAAAGAGTGGCCATATTGAATCATCATCTGTCATTCTCTAAAAGCCGTGTTCACATTCTGGTGACAGCGGCGCTCTGCGGCGTACAATCCCACCACTGTGTGACTCCTCGCTGCAGTGTCCGCGGCGGCGTGTGTGGTCCGCATGAGTTATTCCACGCGCTGACGTCAGCCGCTGCCCCCCATGACATAAAGGACATAAAACACATCGGCCATATTTGGATCACTTAGACAAAGAGAGAGCTCCATAGAAGAAGCCATAAGTTTTTATAACTGACGGTTGGGTCTGTGCTGACAGCTGAGGAATGAGGGTTTACCAGCGACGGAAGCACGATGTCTTTCCAGCACAACTAATGTTTAGGGGAGGCTGTGACTCAGGAGTCAGAGTCGGTTGGCTACTAATCTGACCCCTACTGGTTTTGTGCCCCCAGAAAAGTGTTTGCATGATAGCAAGAAAGCAGAAAAGGTTCAGTAAAGCGTTGCAAACCTGGTTTGTAAATATATTGTCACTATATTGCCAATTAAACCAGCCAGGTGCTCCCAGTTGCACCGATTAACTCCGCCTACCAGGAACCTGCAAGACAGCGCACAGGGACAGAAACCCATCAGGCCCTGGCCGAGGCGCCTCTGCGTGGGGAGTTGTTAGTGTTTGTTTGGAATTCAGTAATTTTAATGTTAAAATAACTGAGCAATAAACACAACGTGATGCTTATTAAACAGCTTAGTCATGTTGTGAGGTGAAAGACCTTCATGTGAGCGCCCTCAGTCATTGGACAAGCCTAAGAAATCAAGATAAGGACATCAGACACGCTCTAAATCTGTTTGTTTAGTTGATAGAGTTGAAAAATGTGTTGATTTGGTGACTGATGAAAATCACTAAACTCTAGTAAGACTAGTAGAGCCTTTGCAGTGACAACATCCTGATCTTAAATGTGTCCTTCCTACATGAGCTGGAGGATCTGTGCACGCCGTCACATGTTTTTCGGATGTTTACGGTCTGAGCTGTTTATTAGAAAAAGCTGCTTAATGAGTAAAAGCTGTGTACGCTGAGCGGACTGCATGTGCTGTACCTGGACGTGTCTGAGTGCCGCGGGAGGTTAAATTACATGTAAACATGTAGTTAAAACAAGGAGTCAACACTGAAGTTATGGAGGTGCAATTAAGAGGACCAGACTGTTTTCATTTTTCACATGAAGGTACCCAGGGAGAGACGGCCAGTGTTTCAGTTAATATTCAGCTCCTTAAAACCACAAAACAAACACTGAGGACCAATTAAGTGATTTTTTAAAACCTTATTAAGACATTTTTTTCAGGAAATGATGTCAGAAATATTTTGCTTCATTGTTTTCTTACAGATGAATGTTTTCATGAATCAGTTTTCAGATATTTGCTGTTCTGCTCTGGGCCTGCAGAGAATGCAGAGCCTTCAGTCGAAGGCGGAGCTATAAAACAGACGCTCTGTGTACTGGTCAACTCCTGAATGTAGGAAAATATGTTTCACGCAAATTTATTGTTCTTGTTCAGGCAGTCGTTCCTTTTCTTTCTCCCTAGACGGGGATCTGTACGCGGGTACCTCGGTCGATTTCATGGGAGCCAACGCTGCGATCTTCAGGACATCCATCCAGGGCAGCAGCCAGCATTACATCCGCACTGAAGCCTACGATCACAACTGGCTCAACGGTAAGAAGCTCCGTTTCTTTTGTTATCCGTTCGACACACCAGATAAACTTCTGCAACACATGGAAACACTTACCGGTTAATGGTCCCCTGGACAAACGTTTGCTACCGTATATGAACCAAACGGCCAATAAGTCCTGCAGAAGTAAAAAGTTATGTGCAAAAATTCAACGTTGAATACAACTGTGTGGCAATAGATTTAAACCCTAGTATGAAACCAGAGGTAGACACACGGTTCCACCAAATCTTTTTAAAGAATGGATGCAGAGTGCACACCGCTCACATTTTCTTAGACAAACCCAACCACTGATATCAGTAAGGATGAAAGAAAGCAGCTTTTAGGGCCTCTGAAGGGTGCAGACATCCACTTTGCCTGGTCGGAAATACAGCTTTGCATCCATCATCCTGGGGAGCTGCTCTCACTAAAGGTACTTTTAACTAATCAGGAGACCATTACTTAGTCTGTGGTTGTCATACATGAGCATTAATGTCCCTGCTCTGAGAGCCGAGACGATGAATTATTCTAAAGGTTTTAGGACTCCTGAGCTTTGAGCCTGTTTGGTTCTTTTTTTTGTTTCATTCCTTTTCTCATTTTGTATACTTGCTTATTGTGTGTGTGTGTGTGTGTGTGTGTGTGTGTGTGTGTGTGTGTGTGTGTGTGTGTGTGTGTGTGGTTTTAGTGTCAGGTTTACAGTTAGGTTATTGTTAGGGTTATTTTTGATGGTCAGGGTTATGGGCTACGGAATGCATCATGTCAATGGGATGTCCTCACTAAGATATCAAAATGAGAATGTGTGTGTGTGTATGTGAGACACACACCTAGCCTGGACTTATTAGTTGTGTAGTTTAATACTAACACCAAGCTGCTCTCCGATGCATCCATCGGAGTGAGTGGTAGATAGAAAGCACAAGACAAGAAAACTGTGAAAATTGTTAATAATTAATTTTTGAAATTGATAATAATAAGCTTGGATAAGGTACATAAGACATAAAACAAAATGCAGTAGCAGAAAGAAAAACAAATGAAAAGAAACGAAAGACGCACGTTTTCTGACAGTTTAAGCTGATGATAGCTCCTCCTCCATGAGTCTTCTATTACTCCTTCACTTGTTATACCTGTAATTTACAAATAATCTATAGAAACAGAGAGAAGCTCACAGAGTCAAATGTGTACCGTCTCCCTCTCAGAGCCAGATTTTGTGGGCTCCTTCTCCATCCCTGACACGCGCAGCCCGGACGATGATAAAGTCTACTTCTTCTTCAAGGAGAGGGCGGTGGAGGCCGGGCAGTGGGACAAGAGGGTGTACAGCCGCGTGGCCCGAGTCTGCAAGGTAACGACGAGCAGCTTCGACGTGATTAAGGAATCCGTGACGGGGATCAGGGTTCTCTGTTCTGCTGTCCCGCATCACTGTTATAACTGTTAACAGGCTTTCTGACGCCTGTTTTGCTTCATGTGTGATTTATCTTTAGTTTTCTCAGTTAAATATAAACAGTTAAAAAGCTAAGCCCGTCTGAGACACAGATAATCAGTTTATTACCATAAGAACTAAAGAAAATCAGTTTTCATATTTAAAACACATCTGGGTAATAAATTTATTAAGTAAAAAGCACCAAAACAAGTAAATACATCTAAAGCTTTTTTAGTTTCAGAGCTTTAAATGAAGGAGTTAAGGTTTGTGTTCTTGAACTGAACAGAAATGCAGATCTGTGGAGACGGACGAAGGTTGTAGACGATGTCTCCTTTTTATGTTTCCTTCCCTTCCTCCCTCACTGTACTGCTCCTTTAAATCTAACCGTCATCCTTCCCTCTCTCATCTCTTCCTCAATCCAGAACGATCTCGGCGGGAGGAGGAGTCTCATCAACCGCTGGACCACCTTCCTCAAAGCCCGGCTGGTCTGTTCTGTCCCCGGCCCGTCTGGAGTCGACACGCAGTTTGATGAGCTTGGTAAAAAACTCCTCCTCCTCCTCCTTTTCCTTCCTCTCTGGATGTTTTCTTACGTGACCTCTCCTGAATAATCTTAGTACAGTACGCCTCGCCTGTGCTCTCGCCTTATCGTCCCAACTTTAAAACGCTGACGCTGTTATATTTGTCTCCTCCTTTCCTTCCACACACTGTCCTGTCTTGTCTTTAGGAGGCCTGAGGTTACAAAGGTTCATCCAAACTGTCACATCAGCCACTGATTAAAACTTTATTGGTACAAATTTGTGCAACTGTGAATGATTTACAGGTGAAGTGACGCTAACGAGGCAAATCTAAACTTCTTCCAGTCTTCCTCCCTCAGTATGAATAACACGGTTTTACTGCTGCACATTGTTCATGATTCTGAGTTTAAAAGCAGCCTCTGTGTTTCCTTAGAGGACGTCTTTGTCCTGGAGACCAAGGACCCTCAGAACCCGACCATCTATGGAGTCTTCAGCACGTCCAGGTGAGGGCGCGTTCAGCCGTGCAGTCACTTACATGTATCTGGTTTATTTCAGAGACCACTTTAACACGAGCTGCTTAAACTTTTACGTTTCTCAAGAAATCCTTTTAAAATGCACGATTTTAAAGATCTTTAAAAGTCACGTGATTATTATGTGGTGCCAGGCCGTGTCACTCTGTCCTCAGTGGTGCTCATGAGCTCGCCGCTGCACATGTTCATCACCGAACTTCTGATTCAAGGAGAACTTTATTGACATTTAGGCTTTGAAAACTGAAGGAAACAGTTTTCAAGGGAAGAGGGAGGGCGTCCTCTTCCTGTATGTGCACGCCCACTGCCAGGCTGGCACGTGCACACTCAGGGGTGCAAAGGAGCAGAGGTCAGATGTGGGAGGTGTCCAGGGTCAAAGGTGAAGAGGCCCAGCTGGTTGTGTTTTTGTAACCAATGTATGAAAGCACTCCACCTTTTTTCCCCTCGTGTCCTTCCTTTCCTGCTTCCTTCTTTCTCCTTCCTCTTTTATTCTTCCTTCCTTCCTGGCCTGTTTTGGGGTTCTTCTTTCCTCCGCTTCCCCTAACCTCCCAAACTCCATCTTTCTGTCACATCCGTCACCAACACCTCCTTTTTCTTCCACAGCTCCATATTTCGTGGTTCAGCAGTGTGTGTGTTCTCCATGGCGTCCATTCGAACTGCTTTCAACGGACCATTTGCCCATAAAGAAGGTCCCGACTATCGCTGGGTCGAGTACAAGGGTCACATCCCCTACCCAAGACCTGGCACCGTGAGTACTCCCGCACCAAAAGCCCCCAAAACAAACCACTGTAGCAGGAAACATTTTAATATACTACAACACGATCCTTTGTTATATAAGCAGTGTAAAAATAAAGAAAAATCCCCAAACCTCCCTGCACTGTCGTCTAGTTTTGTGTCAGCCACATAACAGCTTCCTGAAATAAAGCTGAAGTATGCTAACAGATGGGATTAAAGATACGAAACAGAGGACAGCTTCACTGCTGGGAGGTTTGCACAGCACCTGTAAATCATATCTTTGCATACATGTACGCAGTTCATGTGTTTGCATTATTATCCATCATAAACTCCCGTCATGGAGGAATGTGATCCCCCCTTAAAGTCATCCCCAAATGCACAGACAGTCTTAAATCTTCAGCCAGAAGAAGAAGAAGGGCTGCACCTCACAGCTCCTCAGCAGGCTGCTCCCAGCATTGGACAGCCTCTGTCCACAGTGCAGAGCAGCACACAGCTAAGAGTCACATCTTTGCACAGTTCTCTTATTACAAAAATGTAGAGTGTATGAATGTGCAGTAAATATACAGGTATCCCCACATGAATCCTCCAACTTATACAGAATAAAGTTTTATTATAAAGTCCTGGTTCTTTAGAGCAAACATCTGTCTGCAGTCTGGATGGTTTTTACGTCACATTTTTATTCTTTTAGGCACTGATTTGAGGCCAGTTTAAAGTAAAATTAATGGCTTGAGATGGTGAAATAAATAAATTACTGTCCTCACATTACTGTGTCTGAAAACACTGCAGTATAACCTTCAGCATCTCTCGAGTATTTGTGGTGAAACGGCCCTTTAAGCACAGGGTAAGGTTTTGGTCAGGCTGTCACTTTAATGTTCAAAAGCTGCTCCTTTTAAAGCCTCGTCGCCCATAAATCTCTGCTAATATAGTGGCGACAGGACGGTATTTATGTTTGTGTGAATAACTAAGACTCTCCTGTGAGATCAGACTCCAAACACACACAACACCGCTAATGAAAACAAGCTGATGGCGCTGCGAGAGGAAAACCTCTGGTGATTTAACACCTGAGCTGTGAAGTCCTCTGGGAAACTTCAACCTGTCAGGAGGTGCTGGGGTTTTAGTGCGTGTCAGGTGCTATTTCATTCTCCCTGCTGGGGGACTCGGAGCTCTGCAGAGTGGTGCTGAATCATGTGGCTGATTGCAGAAGAGGTGAGTCGCATCAGAGCTGCAGGGGAGAAGTTTGAAGTAGCAGGATGATTAATATGATTAATAGCAATATGAAAACGTCAGCGCGATGCTGTGATTCTAATCCCCCGATCACTGACTCACTGTCTTGTTGACTTCAGCTTTTTCACTGTGCTCGACTCGTGTTTTCTCCTTTTTACAATCCTGTCTTCAGCATTTCGATCCCTTCTGTAATTCCTTTTCTTTCCTCGCCTCCTCACTTTTTCTTCAAACCACCAGAGTTGGCTCTAGACTGCTGGAGGTAGCCATCATGAAATCACCTACTAGTTTGTGAAATGTTTTAAAGCCTGGTCTGTACCATTTTTGTAGCACGTTTATTAGCTGGAACCAGCATCTGTAAACTGTGTAGGCTCAAATATCTGTTAGGCACCGACCAGACCTGGAGCACAAACAAAAATACACCAGCTGCACAAATACAAACCGATATATAACCGATATAAATGACCATCATTATGGATGGATGCTCCCTCTGACTAGGTAAAGTTATACTTACTCCACACTGAATGGTAAAGTCCGGTTAAAGTCCAAGCTGATGCACAAGCTCAGCTTCCAGAATTGTGACTCTGTTTGGTAAAAAATGCTCAACCAAATCTTTGACTTTGTTATTCTAGAAATAAAAACTCTTTAAATCCATGTAAACAATGATAAAAAGCACGACCTGTGTAGTAACGTTGAATAGAAAATCTTCTCACTACATGTTTCTTTCTGTCTGCTGCATTTACCAGACAAACATGAACCTTATGTTGTCCACTGCTCCCTCACTCAGTCGTTCGTCTTCCCCGCTGATGGTTTGTTCCTGTATTCCTCCCTCTGGTCCTCCAGTGTCCCAGCGAGACCTACGATGCTCTCCACAAATCCACCAAGGACTTCCCAGATGAGGTGGTGAGCTTCATGCGGCAGCATCAGCTGATGTGGGAGCCCGTTCTGCCTCTGGGCGGCCGGCCCATCTTAACCCGCGTCAACTCGGCCTACACGTTAAAGAAGGTTGTCGTGGACAGGGTGGACGCCGAGGACGGACCGTACGACGTCTTACACCTGGGCACAGGTGAGGAGGACGAGGGGAAGGAGAAGAGGGGAGGGAAGAAAATGAAAAGTATCGAGACTGTGGAGGAAAACGGACTCGGTGTGCAGCTGGGACTGAAATCTCATCAGTTTGTTACCAGACAGATCAGTTGAGCTGATTCAGAGCGCGATGGAAAGTGTGTAAATGAAGCAAAGAGAGTTTAGAAGTTTACAGAGTTACAAGGAGGCAAACTGGTGACGTTTTCTCTGGAACGCAAAAAGGTGTTTTGTGGGTTTTACACTGAGAACAGAGCAAAACTTAATGTTGAGATAAAAGGTGAAAAGACCGTTTTGACTTTGAAACAGTAAAACGATAAAAGAAGAGGCAGGATTGACAAATATCGAGCTGTGAGTTGTCTTTTTTGGCTGAATCTTCACCAAAGGAGGTTGTGGTGTTCTTATGGATGCACTAAATTCCAGTTTAATAGTGACATGTGAATTTTAGGAATAGCTGGAAATCTTTGAAACACAGAAGGGATTTCTAACACGTCCTGTTTCTAACGTGTTCTTTTAACCTTCTTTAACACATTTCCCTGATTTAAAATTTTTAATATTTTGTAACTTTTACACCCATGAATCATGAATAATTCTTCCTCTGTGTTTGAGCCAGAACATCTGCAGACTCTGGAAACATCAGCTTAGTTGGGACACGACTGACAGACCAGCAGAACGTTCAGATTCGGTTCCCGGTGAAACTTTGGACGCTCGGCTGTGAGATTTAAACCCGTCGGTAAAATAAGGTCAGCTGAGGCGGGGCCGAGCGAGCGGGCGTTTGAACTCGAGCGTGTGATTGGACCGTCTTTTAGAGCGGCGTACTGTGGCTCGCCTGTTGTGTGTAAACACGTTTTCATTCATTATCTGTAAGGCGGTGAAAAATGGTGAGCTTTTATTGTGACGGGGTGAATGATTTCCTGAGTGTGTTGGGCCTTTGTTCATTAATGTGCACACAAGTGCGTTTGCTTGTGTGTGTGTGTGTGTGTGTGTGTGTGTGTGTGTGTGTGTGTGTGTGTGTGTGTGTGTGTGTGTGTGTGTGTGTGCACGCATGATTAATGGCAGCGGTTATTTAAGTGCTGGCGACAGATCGGGGGGCCAGAGGTGCTGCGACTGCTCCATACATCTCTGCTGAGTGGATTCCTCTCCACCACCTCATCCCCCCGTTAGCTCCACATTCACCTGCCTGATAAATGCTCCTTCTAATCTTTCACCTAATACCACCAGGAGGAATATTTCTACATGCTTTCTGAGTGACAGATGACTTTTTTTATTGGTTTGTTATATCCCATTTTAAAAATATCCTACTCTTTAATCACACGCCTGCATCACACCGTTTCGTTTAGGATTGAAATACAGCTTTGAGAAGTCTACAGGTCACTGCGGCCGAGTACTCGTTTGGATTGTGGCTTCTAGTTTATCTGTTCAAATGTATTAAAGTGAACGCAGCTCTGTGCGCTGAAAGCCTACAGAAGCTTCTTTTATATCCAGTCCAGTTAAGTTCAGATTTAGCTCATCAGTCTGCTAATGGGCAGTAAATGGTGCAGATGTGTTTCATTTCTGCTGTCAAGAAAACATGACGTGGTCTGTCATTCAGCACTTTCTGCTCTGCTTCAGGTCACAAAACAATTTTTTCATCCTGAGTTGCAAATCTTAACAAACAGCTCACAGATACGCCGATAGATGCTTAAGTTCGTTTAAATCAAACACTGTAACTTTAAGCTGCTCTGTCCTGTAGCTTTTCACAGACCCTGCTGTGATTGGATGAATAGTGCATGGGTTTAGAAAAGGTTTAAACTGTACTGTGATAGGACCCCACTGTTACAACGAGACAGTGTGCAGATATTCCACAATCAGCTGGAGGTGGTGTTATTGGAGAATGGAAGCATTTAAGAAACGTCGTAACTCGTCCACGATGGCAGAGCGAGGTCACCAAGGTCACATAGTGCTTAAAAGTCACCACTCCAGACATCCTCTGAATTAACATCAGCACAAAAGCTGTGCACCGGGAGCTTCGTGGCATGGCTTTATTATGTTCATACCATCTATCACTCGGACGGACTATCAGCGCTCTTATCCGTCTGCTCCTGTATTCTGATAAACACCGAGGCTGACACGATGACGCCGCGGACACCTGCACATTCTCCCTATCGCCTTATCTGTGCATGTTTGTTTCAAACGGTGAATGATAACAAATGAAAGGTGGAGATGTCTGTGCCTGGGTTTGGTATGCAGGGGATCAGATTCATGTATGTGGGTCTCCCGGAGCGATGAACCCTGACCTCACCTGACTTAATGGAGGTCTTAAATATAAACCCCAAAGGTCAAAAGTGACCTGCTGGTTTCAGTTCAAAGCGAACACCTTTGTGCTGCTCTGTGAGGCTTCAAAGCAACTGTGGAAGTTTAAAGTTTGTTAGTGCTATTTCATCACTGATTAACAGAAACGTGCCTCTGAGAACGAGTCCATCTGTTTTAGTAAAGGTTAAGAAATCCATGATTCTCTCTGAAACTGAGATTTGACTTTTTGCTGTCCTGGATGTTTGTGACAATAAATGAGTAAAAAAACAAAAACTAGCGGCTGTCCTCGCTCTGCCTGTCGTGCTTCGTTTATGTTTGACTCTGGTTCAGTTTGAAGCAAATAAAGGACCCAGTGGGAAACACATACATTATTTTATAGAAGCTTGTTGGATTTGTTTCATCTCCAGGTTGTGCTGATTTGTGGTCTCGGTGTTTAGAGTCTAAGAAAACAAAAATGCAGGGATCAGTATAATCACAAAGCTACCAGATTACATTTTTTACTGTGAAATTAAACGTGGTGACCACAGGCATCGAAGCGCATCATTACTCAGTGATGAGGGCACACTTGTTTGACAGACATGTCTGCAGACACACACACAGCATGCAGGAGCCTCACAAACAGCTGCAAACACACACGGTTTCCCACAGCGGAGCTTTATGAGCATGCTGGCGTGATGCGAGCGAGCGTGTTTGAATGCCTGAACATGCAAACGTACAAATGCGCGCCCGTCTGCGTCTTCAGCAGTTGATTTGTGTGCGTTTGTGTTCCATATGGTTTTGCTGTGTTACATCCTAAGTGCAGTGTGTGGTTTCACCGTCACAGCTGGCACGTGTAACAACAAACTGCCATAGATTGTGCGCGAGGTGCCTGTTTAGCGTTGTTACCAGGGTTACCGCTGTGTCCCGTGCTAACGTGGGAACGAGCTTTGGTCGTGTAGCTTTGTTTTTCAGACGCGTCATCTCCCGAAGGGGCTTTCCTGGGAGGCTGTTGTGAAACAGAACTCCTGGCTCTGCTTCGGGAAAGATATAACGGGTCAAACTTTCGCTGTTCCTGCTGCAGTTTCTCTAAAGAGGGGCTGATGCATTCTTTCTGTTTCATCACGCCGGCATAAATCTAAGACCGTCTTTGCAGATGTTTTATTGGGGCAGAGTTTGGTTTCAAAGCTGAAATGAAAACGTGTGTTTTGCTGCAGGATTCCCACACGTCGGTCAAAAATCCTCTTTTATGTTGCAGATGATGGGAAGGTGGTGAAGGCGGTGTCTGTCATTAAAGACAACTGGGTCACAGAGGAGGTCATACTGGAGGAGCTGACAGTCTTCCAGGTGAGATGTTATTACAGGTTTGTGAGCGATGGAGAGCACTGAGGTGGTGATAATGCTTTCCAACCTGTTATATCCACATAGCTCTGTGTGATTAACGCTTTCCTGATGACAAAGCAGGTTTACTTTGTGACTAACAGCCCTCAGTTTCTCCATCAGAGAAAAACAGTCAAAATAAAAGGATGGATGTAGTTGCTGGGTCTGAACAGCTGATGTGGTTGCAGAAACGCTTCCTTCCCATAGGCGTCTGTTGCCGGGGCCTCTGTAAACACTTCGCTGATGAGTTTGTGGGCTCGGTTGTTTCTTTCAGGTCAAAGTGAATAAATCATGAAGTTCACTTTGTAAATTTTGGTCATTCAGAGTTTCAGACGGGGCCGATTCTTCACTCAGGACTTCACAAAATCAGTTTCACAGTCAGGTCTGTGTCTCGCTCAAACACCAGATGCTAATCTGAAGATTTCAGGACTGGATTTCACAAACCAACAGGTGACATCATGGTGTTTATGCCCATGTTTTATATTGCCAGGCCAAACCCAAGTCTCCTTTAACAGCACCTTTTGATAAACTGGTCCAGTCGCTCAAGCGTGCGAGCACCCAGAAACTGAGCCGTCTGTCTTTGAAGCTCTCTCTGCACGCCTCACTGCCGGCACCACCTGATTTCAAACGAGTCTCCCACAGAACCTTTAAGCCTCGAGCTCAGAGGCGGACTACACGGGACTTTTATGGCTAAAACCACAGGGCTTGTTTCCGTGACTCCCACTGTCCATCTGCCAGGCCCGGACCGTGTGATCGAACATCGTTTTCTGGAAAAACTCCACTAAACACAAAAACAGATAGCAGGGCACATATTTCCCAAGGTCATCTGGGTAAATAAGCTAATGGGGACGGCAAAGAGAGAGAAGTGAGGGACGTGAGGAGGGATGGATGCATCAGGGTGAAAGGAAAAAATACAGCTGGACTAAATGTGGAAAAAAACACAGAGGACAGAAATAGAGTGAAGGATGCAGGAGAGGAGGAGGGGGATAAAAAGACGGGAGAGAGGGAAGGAAGCAGAAAGTTAAACGGAGAAATGAAACCCAGCCGGTGCTGGAGCTGAGGGCAGGTGAAGGAAGAGAAGCCACAAACAAACAGGATGCCACACACACTCGGCCTGTTTACTTCCAGCTGAAATTAAGACAGGAACAAACCCATTTCCAGCAGACTCACAAAACAGCCGGACAGCTGTGGGCAGCGTATGAAACGAGAGCTTTTATTTCTATGGGCTGAAGTCTGCGGGGGGCTGCGGGGGGTCGGGCTGCACCCTGACCGAGTTTCACACGAGCTCGTTCAGTTTCTGGCTGTGACAGAACGCAGGATAGTCGTATCACTGTAAAACACTTTCTCTCTCCTTCACTTCGACTCCTCGGCTCAGCGCGGTCAGGGGTCGTCGACTCCCTTTGTGAAACGCTTTACCCAGTCAGTGAGCCAGAAAAATGGAGCTGGGGGGTAATTTTACCCCCCGAAGAAGAAAGAGACTTATTAGATTTCTAATCTCAGTAGTTGCCCTGACCTCAGCCGCGAGTCGCTGCGAGGCATTCCTCAACCTCAAACAGCTGAATTATTGCTGCTTTTAAGGAGCAGCGTCTGTGGTTTGGAGTCAGCCGTGCGAGTCGACCTTTCCTCCTCCGTTCCTGCGGGTTCGTCTGCAAATAAGAACGTGTGTTTGTTCTTTTTTATATAAACTGGGTCGTTTTTGACAGGGAGTAACTAAGTTCATTTGTTCAAGTCCGTCACTTAAGTAGGTTTGGTTTGAGCATCGGGGAGTCTGGGCTTAATTTCCAGATGCTAACAAATTTAGCTGGACCTGCAGTCGCTGCTCGGGTACAAATAATATTAAATAAGCTGTGAAACACATATAAAGGTTACAAGATACAAGTACTGCCATTAAACGTGCGTATAGAGTCAAAGAATCCTCAAAACTATGCTCACATGAGTATCTGTCCACTAGAACATCGATATATAAACGCTGTTAAAATATGTACGTAATAAAAATTAATAAGTGAACCGTGTTGTTTATATATCATGTTGGCCAGTTTTATTCGTCCACTGATTTACTGACTAATAATCTCACTGAAGCACCGCAGCAATTTCCTAATGTTGTAAACCTGCTCAACATTTGGCAATAAAACCCTTTCTGATTCTGATTCTGATTCTGATTCTGATTTAAAAGTTTATCTGCTGCCAGCTGCTCCAGCTGTTAAACGCTGCTCGTCTTTGCTTTCTCCCACATTTATTCACCAATAAGAATTTTTCTGAGTTGTGCAACAGGAAACTCGAGCCCGATGAAGCCGGCACTGCAGTTACTCCTAAATCCTACATTATTCCTCGTCTCGTTAATAATTCTCACCTATCACGCTGCATCGATGAACGCCGCCGTCTGTCATCGCGCGTTATCTGTAACTTCTTATATTTATACTTCTCCTCTTCATCCCACAGAGTCCCACTCCCATCCTCAGCATGGAGCTTTCCACCAAGCGAGTAAGTCTCTCTGTTTCTCTCTGAAGCGTCGGACTTGGATTACTTATGTATTTCTGGAGCTTTCTTAAATTAAATAAGTCATTATTTGGTTCATGTCACAGTGATGGTCCTGGTCAAAGAGGAAATGTGTGTTTTTCCATCTGTCCAGACGATTCAGACTAAGATATCTAAAGTATTTAAATTTGATCTAAATATTAGATGTTGACTTTTCTGCAGCAAAATCAGCTTTGAATAAATCATTCTTCTCTGTAGCATCTTTACATCTTTATAGATTTCGGTGACACGAGTCCCCGAAATCTTTCATTTAAAATACAAAACTGAGAGAAGCGTGAACATATATGAAGATTATGGGTGAAACAGGATGTTGAGCAACTTTTTTAGAGTTGTGCAACAGATATGAGCCATGAGGATGCACGGCCAGCTTACAGAAAAGCTCTCCTCTTCCTCCCCCCTCTGCTCCACAGCAACAGCTGTACGTGTCCAGCGAGCTCGGCGTGGCCCAGCTGGGGCTCCAGAGATGCGAGTTATACGGGACCGGCTGTGCCGAGTGCTGCCTGGCCCGAGACCCCTACTGTTCCTGGGATGGACAGACCTGCTCCAGATACTTCGCCATGAGCCGGAGGTAACGAGGACGGAGAGGGAGGACGTTTATCAGCCCGAGTCACCCGAGTGTGAACACGCTGTAGGATTTACTCTTACTGCGTTCAGCCCTGCTTATGTTGGCTGTTGCTCAAAAATAATAGATGAAGTTCATCCATGTGGCACATTTCAACAACAACATGATTTTTTTTCATTTAAAACAGATAATTGTGCAAACATTGTAAACTTTTCAACACTACTGTAGCTTCATAAGAATCAGAGCAGACAAAGACGTCAGGCACCCAGCTAACTCTGATGGTGTAAAGTCTTTACGGCTCTTTGTGTGACAGAAAGCAGACCACAGGGACATTTCAGCGTACACACTCGCACCTCGAGAGCCAGATATCTCTGTGAAAAACAAGCTGACATGACTCGCATGCACCCCTGCAGACCACCGGGCCACAGAGCCAGTGCAGGTGGGCCGTTGGTAACCAGTTCAAAATATAAAATAAAAGTTTAATGCACACACATCTTCCTGGGATACATCGCCATGGTAACTGAAGCCGCATTCACTGATGGATGCATGAGGGACAGCTGGGGCTTTAGAGTCTTGTCCAAAGATAACATGCAACGTGCAAACTGGAAGAACCAGGGATTGAACCACCGACCTTCCAATTAGTAGATGACTCTGTGCACACAGAGTCATCTACAGCCGCCCCCTAGTTTGACAAACCCCGTGCTGACTTATCGAGCTGACGACCACCTTCGTGTGACCTCTCATATGTGATTGGTCATGCCGGGGGAGCAGGAAGATCGACCTGTGCACGGTGCTGATGCCGGTAAACTGGAGTTTTAGCCGTTAAAATTTTGCAGTGTGAGAACCGAACTTCTTCTGGAGCTTTGACAGCCTCTGCCGTACAGTAAAAACATGCTCTGCTGTCCCTCTGATGGCCTTCAGGATAAAAAACAATGACACAATCTCGTGGATTTAAATCAAGAACACGTTCACGAGCCTTTTTTCACAGATATAAATGAAGTGGAAAATGAAAACTCCTGCATTCGCACTGCTCCAGGAGTAAGTTGGCACCTCCAGTGAACCGCGCTATGATTGAAAGTGATTTTTGAACCTCGGTTCTGCAGATCGTTGCTAAAATAAACATTAACTCATTTCTTTTTTTAATGACCATGAAGCAGTTCTGTCATGAATTTCTGCCATAAGAAGGGCGATAAAAAAGGTCAAATGGGCGGCGCAGCAGTGACATAAAGCTGAAATGACATCTGTATCAGCTGATCGTGCGCCTGCACAGCCAGTGAGGTTCTAAGACTTGAGTACACGCTGCGCTCAAGTTTCCTCAAACACTTACAGAGAGAAGGATGCAGGAATTGTGATTTTTGGAGTCGTGCAGATGAGTTAAAGCTAAAAAAGGGGAGGATGGGTGCGAGGGCTGGGGGGGTAACGGGGAGGCCGAAGCAGAACGAGACCTGACAAAAGTCTGAACAAACACTCTGTATTTTCACAGCCTGTTCTCACTCCATGTTTCCTCATTCATAATCTCAGTAGCTCCTTTTTCTGGCACCAGGGGAGCGCAGCAACAACAGCGAGGGGGAGGATTTAATGCACTTATACGAGTTTATCTAAAGGCACGCCGTTATCTGCTGCTGCCGCTGTCAGCTGTGCTTTAACCGATGAGTCTGACGTCTGCTCGCACACACAAAGCTGCTTTTAACATTTTCAGCATGAATTAAATCATCAGAGGACTGTGCAGCTTTTACAAAAACAAATAAATGCTGATATAAAGCATGAGAGAGGCTCAGTGCATCCATCCATCGTCCATGTTTGAACCAAACTCTGGCTAAAAGTCTTTATGTTCAATCGATTGCATGTTACTCACAGTATCCATGTGCTGGTATCGTCGCTGTTATCTGAATAAATCAAATAACAAATACAGTAAAGAGCTTTGAACCTTCTCGCTGTGAGTCAGGAGTGCAAACGACCAAAGAACGAAGCTCACGGATTCAAGTCTGCTCCTTTAAATTCAACCTAAATGAAGTGTTTAATAAATACAGATTCTAACTGTGTGTGCGTGTGTGTGTGTGTGTGTGCGTGTGTGTGTGTGCGTGTGTGTGCGTGTGTGTGCGTGTGTGTGTGTGCGTGTGTGTGCGTGTGTGTGCGTGCGTGTGTGTGTGTGTGTGCGTGTGCGTGTGTGTGCGTGTCAGGCGGGCGCGCAGACAGGATGTGAAGTATGGAGACCCCTGGAGTCAGTGTCCAGACACAGAGGACGGTGAGCATTTCCTCTGCTGATGTGAATAAACTGTTTAAAATATTATTCTCCTGGCAGCTGTTACACAGCAGACATGTCCACACTTACATGTGTACATGTGCTGCACTGTGACCAGTGGCAGAGTGTTAGTGTCACTGTGGGGCAGGAACGTAAACCTGCTGTGTGGGCCCATAATCGATCACATGACCTGATGCTCAGATACTCTGTGTGATCAGGGAGTCTAATATGACACCAGTCATGTGGGCGTTATTGTATTCTTTCATTTCTGCTTCATTATTGATGTTTGTTATTGATCGTTCCATATATTAAATGTGAGCCCCCCCCCCCCCCCCCCCCCCCACACCTGATAAATCAAAGCTGATTTATTTCGTACAGTAACTTTGTCATACTTAACGTGCAGAATTTTGTGATTCATGTCATTTCTTTCCAAACATGTATCAGACAGATGCCTACGTGAACTTTTCAGGAAAGACATTAAAGTTCTGTTAAAAACTGCAAACAAATCGATTTTACACTCCAAACGTTTTTCCTGACAGATTTAGTCGCGTCTATCAGGACTGACCCGTCGATTCACTCTGTGTGACACTCTGGAAGTTTCTTAAAGTTAGCCGATAAAAGTAGATAAAGTCAATTCTTACACTTGTGTGTGTCTGATATTTATCCTTTAGAGTCCGAAACCATCAGACTGAGATGAATTCTGTACATGATCCTAAATAACTGTTTAGCTTGTGTTAGAGAAAAACAGAAGTGGCAGTTTGTCTTTTCCTGAAACCTTTGCTTTTTCTTTTTTGTGAACAGAAAATCCACTGAATCACTGAATCACTCGTCTCACCTGAGAAGGAACATTTAATTACTGGTATTAACTATCAGGAGCTGACAGCACTTTTTAAAAATGGTCGCCTTGTATTTTTACAAAATAAGTGAAATTAAGGTAAAATGCCTGTTGTTACCATGGTGTTCTGAACACGGGCATATGGCGCCCTCTAGTGGATGTATCGCATAACTGCGGCTTTCTCTGTTTTGTGGTCAAAAATAACAGAAAACTCATTTTTTTTTTACAGTTAAGGAAATCTTTCATTTTACAGTTCTATGCAAAAAAAAGTGCTTTTTCCTGTATAATCTTTTATCACCTGTGCCGTCTCACATTCAAACGAACATAACTACAAAAGGAAAAGAATCATTTCCATCATTTCCCTGGGAGCATCACACCGTGTGCAGAGCTGTGAAAGCAAAAAAGCAATGCCCTAAGGGTTTTCCTGTGTCTTTGTCAGATTCAGACTCTGTGGAGGTGAAGGTGGTGTACGGTGTTGAGGGAAACTCCACCTTCCTGGAGTGTGTTCCTCGCTCGTCCCAGGCGGAGCTCAGGTGGACGCTGCAGGTCTCAGACGGCCAGCAGCAGACTGTCGGTCAGACACATGAAAGCAGAGAGGTGAGTTTACTGCTCTCTTTTCAGTTTTCAAATTAAAAGCATTCAGGTTTTTACAGATGTTGACAGTAGAGTCTTCTTCTTCTCTCTGCTGTGGCTCATTCACAAAAAACACTATCATGACTTTAGTCTCTGGATTTTCCCTCTAAACGTTCTCCTTCCTCTGGTTTTATTTGTATATATTTTTAGTCCCGAACCTCCAAAGGACAAGACATTAACAGACATTATTTTCTGGCTAAATCTGAGCAAACAGAAACAGTGTATCTCAGAAAGACTTTGTTTCTGCCTGACCAAGATTGGACGTCTAAAAGATGTTTAGAAAGCGAGGCCGTGTTGCATATAAACCCACCAGTGGGCTGTAGAAACAGCTAAAATCCGAACTGTCCCACTGTCATTAACTACCATTGTTCCAAAATGCACTGCTGCACACGAGTGCACACAATATTCTGCTGCACCTCCTTGAATACAAAGAACAGCTCAGACTGAACTTTTGCCGTTCTTTCCTCAGCTGCCTCAGAGCGACGACGACCGCTCCTTCCACATGAAGCGAGGCTTGCTCATTCAGCACCTGGAACAGGCCGACTCGGGCCTTTACACCTGCACCAGCCACGAGCACTCCTACGCCCAGGTCCTGGCTCGATACCGCGTTCGCATTATCCCCAAGCACAGCCTCAACCCAGCTCGCTACATGCAGAGCCACAACCCCAACCTCCCGGGCCCAGTGATTCTGGGGAAAACTGGCCCGGCCGGAGGAGGAGGGATTGCTGGGTTTCTGAGCCAGCCGGGCTCCCCTCACGCACCGCCTTCTCTGCCAGGACATGGGAACTCGTGGCTGCCTCAGCAGCTCCCTCTGAGGAGCTACAAAGACCTGCACAAGGTGGGAAGCAACAGTCTGACCGTGGACGAGTACTGCGAGCAACTTTGGTACCGCGAGAAGCGCCGGCAGCAGAAGCTGCGGGCGCTGAAGATGAAACAGGAGAGCAGGAAGGCTCGCGTGAGGAGGAACAACCCTCCCGAGGTTCCTCTCTAGTCGCCTGGAGGATCAGAGACTGCCGAGGACAACAGATCCTGTACATGCAGAGGACACGCTGGGGTCAAGTCAAGAAAGTTTGCTTCCTGAGCAAATAAAGCCGGCCAACAAAGTGACACTAATGATAATTTACCATTAAAAACTAATATTCCAGAAAAAGAGATTCGTTTGTCTTCGTCCTGAACTCTTTAGTATTTAGAAAGACTTGGAAATGGAAATATAAGGATGTATGTAGAAAGATAGAAACCTGTATCTGTCTCTGAAGTCTTGTTTTTGTAGCTCATTTCATGCTTTTATGAGCTGTCGCTGATAGTTTACAGGCAGATAAATCATTTGGTAGAAAAGTAGTCCAAGTAAGTGTAAGTTAGTTTGCAGCATTCTGTGACAGATGTGCTGATAGATATGAGCTGCAATTAAAGTTCCAGTTATTCACCTATAAACAAAAAAAGCAAGGTCCGATTTAAATTTGGATGATCTCCCCTTCAGGGTCATCTTTGTGTGCAGCTCTGGACTGATGGCATTGCTGCTGTTCTCAGGTCAGCCCCTGGAAGTCTGTTTGAGCCTCTGTGCTGCACACTGGAGCTTGGCCTTAGTCATCGTTCACTTTACTCACCAGGGCTTTTTCTCTCTGTGACTTTGCCCAGTTTTCTGAAAATGACATTTAAGTGAAACGGTCGCTTCGATTTGTTGCACAGGACTTTGACCGATTGATTGAAAAATAGCAGCAGTTCTGTAATCAGTCTGGAGCTGCATGAGAAGGCGAGCTTAGAGGGGAACTCGGATTTATTTCAGACATGCTTTTTCATTTTTATGTGGTTTTTGCCCTGATGACAGCATTTAGTGGGCTTTCAGTGCAAAAAATGAAACAAGTAAATTAAAAGGTCCCTAAAACTGTTTCTTAATGTGTTTCCTTTTGCAAGTGAGGATCTATAAAAGCCAAAATTTCTGCCATGCATGTTTTACACACCTCAGATTGACCCTTTTTATTATTTTCATGTCTCTTCTACGTGTTTAAATATTCAGACCTTTAACACAGCTCAGTGGCTGGCGTGCAGTTTGCATCCAAACTCAGGTTTGACTGACAGTTGGAGGGGGATCTCAGACACACTGCAGACAGACGCAGCGTATTTATATGATCTAACTTGCTGACAGCAGACTCCAGTGTTTGCCCAGTTTACTGCTTCACATGTAACCCTGTTTATTAGAAACTATCGAGAGTTTTCAGCAGGCATCTATGTTTGTTCTGAGACGTAAGCTTCACACATACCTGACGGATTAAAGGCCTCGATGGAAACGCACACATGAAATGGACCTTGCTTGAAACATTATGTATAGCTCTTTACGTCCATGTATATTAAAGAACTCTATTTTTCTAGTTTCCTTTCTGTATCCTGTAGAATTTACTGCATTTTGTAAGTTTATATAAACCTGTGTTTTCCTCATAAGCAAATTTCAAACTTTTTTACTTCACAGCTCTAATAAGCTTCCAGACCGTGTAATGTCATCGTCTTTACTGTATGTGAATAAGCCACAAATGATAACTCAGTGAAAATAAAACAAAGAAAAACATTTGTGCATTTTCTTTTTTGTTCTGGAGTTTTTGGCTGAATTCTGGTTGAGCTGCACGGTCCTGGGCTCTAAGCACAGGTCTCCACACATCGCGCCCTCGTGTCCTCTTCTTGGAGTCTCATTCTGATAGTTGGAGCAGAAAGATGCACATGCGTGCCCTGCTGGAGGTTGTTTTGTAGCCCTACTGGCACCGTTTAGCTCTCCTGCAGTGGACCCTGTCCTGGAATGTCAATTGAGACTGTGCTGAGACATAAATAAAGTGAAAAAGTGAAAACACGTAAATAAAAACGTTTTGTAGAATTTAAGTAAAAAAAAAGTCAGACATAGAAAAACAATTTTTTTCAGAGTACATAAACAATATTCGAGGATTGTTTTTTGTTTGTTTGTTTTTTTATTAAAAGAAGAATAAAATAGATTGTTGTTGGCCGGATTTACCTCAGACGTGCGCAGAAGGGATGGAAACGTTCGGCCTCTGAGGGAGAAATTGACATTGCAGTGCATCAATAATTCCAGCAGGTGGCAGTAATGTACGATAATACGATCATCAACCATCTGGAGTGAAGTAAAACACCAACGAAGAAGAGGAGAACCAGTGTAGTCGTATTTGAACTGCACTGATGGGAACGCGGTTTCTGGGGAATTGGCTGTAGTTTTGAAAAATAATCGCGAGAAAAGGTGAGACGGTGCTGATTTGAAAGCGGAGAATGTGTTGTGTGATTGTGACGTGTGTTGTATTTAATTAAAGGCCGATTTAACGACCATTACTCTTAGTTTAAGCTACTATTAGCTGTCTGTGCTAGCTCTATTAGCAGCCTTTGCTAGCCCGCTCGTGCTAACTTGAGTGCTGCTTTTGATGGATTGTCCTCCTGCTGAGGATTCCTTCAATGGCAGACACTGCAGTCTCTTTAACAGCACGGTTCTGTTAGTGATAAGCCAACAAAAGTTTCCCCGTTAAACGTGTTAAAACTGTTAAAGTTAGACTTTTGATTAAAGTTTGTGTT
Organism: Aulonocara sp. 'chitande type north' Nkhata Bay; assembly: GCF_057382095.1. NCBI lineage: Eukaryota > Metazoa > Chordata > Actinopteri > Cichliformes > Cichlidae > Aulonocara > Aulonocara sp. 'chitande type north' Nkhata Bay. The sequence goes on along the minus strand of NC_141348.1, from coordinate 48,806,109 downwards.
ATTGCCACTGCAGCAGGATCCAGGTGGACTGTACAGTTGTAGAAAGAAACATCGGAGTCCTTAATGGCTAATCCAACGTTACAGCAGCCCAGTTTCCTGCTGGTGAGTCTCTGAGTCCTGCGTCTCTGACCTGACTTAGTTATGAAGTCATTTAAAGGTAATAACTCCTCTCTGGTCATGAATATGTTGTGACATGTGATGTTGTTTCAGGCCAACCTGAAAGCCGATGCTACCACCAAACCTCTCCTGCAGCGATGCCAGGATCTGGTGAAGATCATAGATGAGTATCCTGCAAAGGTATTTATCCCTGGATTCATTTTATTTGCTGTGAAAACAGTCGGTAGAATATCTGCTGGAAGGTTTGCATGAACTCCCACATGAGAAATAGCTGCAAAGATATTTTCAGACCGGGAGATACAGTAAGGGAATTCAGGCAGAGATCAGTTTAAGGTTTCACATTCACTAATTGCGTAGTTTCATTTTGAGTGTCATGGATTCCTCCCAGAAGAAATTTGAACTTTGAACTGAACTCTGAAAGATGTGCACATAAATCCAAGATAACTGAATTGTTGGAATGCAGCCTGCTTTCAGATGCCACAGTGTGACTGCAAGGCCCCGTCTGTCATGAATCTAATAAGTTTTGGTAGGACACGACATTGGATGCATGTAGCCTGCACAGTGAACCGGGACAGACGGCTGTTTGTTTGCATGCTACTTCCTCTCTGGTGTCGTGATATCAGGCAGAGCATTCATCATACAACTAAACGTCCCGTTGACTCTTTGTTTTGTTTTTTTGTTTTCTTCTTTCTTGGAGGCACAAACATTTTGTTGTACATCTGTTCTTTTGTGTCATTCTGGGCAGTCCAACATTTTGTGCTGCATTTTGGCTGGTAGTAAAAGAAGATCACATTATGATCTGGTTACCCTGAATGCAAGTTTGAGGCACTTGTGCTTTGGCCTCACTTTTCAGGCCACAAATCTATTTCTGTCATCAGTCACAGCCCAGGGTTGTTCGGTGTTTGCGAGCTTCAGACATTTGTGCCCCAGATCAGTGGAGACCATTGTTTCCTGAGGCATGTGGGGGTCTCTGTGGATAGCTGGGGTTCTGTTTGCAAGCAGCTGTGGGTGTTTGCTGAGGGACACAAAGGATGAGTGCAGTTTTGTTGCTCTCTGTTGGCTCCACTGTAGTCAGGACTTGCAGTGTCACAGTGAGATGGAGGCCTGAATATGTTTATTTGTCAGGCAGACAAACGTTAAAGTGTGTTTCTTATTAGTGTGTGTGTGTGTGTGTGTGTGTGTGTGTGTTTCCTGCCTGTAGGAGCTGCACCTGATCTTTCCTTGGCTGGTAGAGTGTGTGTTTGGCAGCCTGGATGGTGTCATCGCTGGCTGGAACCTGCGATTGCTTCATTCACGGAGCAACGAGTACAACATTGTTATGGACTTCCTAAATCCCAGGTAGCTTCATATCAGCTGAGTGGAATATCATGGAAACCTGCTGAGGTTTTTAATCTGTTAATAAGATTCAAAATATTTAGTAAATTTGGCAGAAGGAGAAACTCGACCTACGAGGTCAGACGTGTTGAAGTTCTCTGCTTTTATGACTTTTTTTTGCCCCACTGAAGAGCACGTCTAGTATATTTTTAGATGTCATATAGCGCTTCCATTTGTAATCTTTTTGTTTTCTAGAATGTCATGCACTCGTATTTTTAAAATATTAAAATATTTTTTTATTTCTCTCTTTTTTTCAGTGGTCCAATGATGAAACTTGTGTATAAACTTCAGGCGGAAGAGTACAAATATGAAATACCAATCAATTATCTCCCAGTAAGAATATTTGCCTCGTCACCTCTGGCTGTTGTAGTCAGACGTTTGAAGTTAAATATTATCATTTTATGTTGGAGTGACTGTTCAGACACACAGAGCTGCTGTAACCACATCACTGGTCCTGTATGGATACTGCAAAATGTCTTTTGGGAGAGTTTGAGACTGTTTTAATTTTTCTAGGGTCCTGTGAAAGCCTGCATCCAGGAGGGCGTTCTCCCAGACTGCCCGCTGTTCCACAACAAGCTGCAGTTCCCTCTCTCTGGTCTCCTGACGCTGAACATCGCTTTCAGTATCCTTTGCAATGCAAACAGCAAAGTCTGAGTTTTCTTTATGGAGCTCTTGAAGGATTGATGAAACAATCACTTGTAGAGCTGCTGGTTTTAGGACCAGGTCGCCCACATGTATCTGGTCTCTGTAGTCTAACGGAAAAAAATCTTTGTTTCCAAACGTCTGAACCATAAATGTTTTCATTTCTGATTTCTTATGATTTCTTAATTAAAGAAGGAATGAATTATGCTCTTATGAGATCAGTCGGGTTGTTCCTTAACCTTCTTCAGACCCATTTGAATTCTTCATGTTCAATTTTGCCTACTGTCTCATCTCACCAAAGGTGAGGTTGCCACTAACACATTATTCACTTTTATATTTTTTTTATTGAACCACCTGATCAAAAACTAATAAGCCCTTTTTTATGATTTCAGAACTACCCTCCAGGCCAGTACGGGAGCTCCACAGACAGCGCCTACTTTGTGCTGGTGGACACTTACCTGAAGTACTTCCTCCCCACTGAAGGAAGCGTTCCTCCTTCCCCTTTCTCCGACTCCAGAGGCTCTGTTTCTGCTCCTTCACCGAGGTACTAGTGACAAGACGAATCTTTAATGGCAGAAACATTTGAATGTTTAATACTGTGTAACACAAAAATCCTGCATTTCCTGAAAAGCTTTGATTTCAGACTCTTCCTGTGCCTTCAACAGATCGTCCAGTGTTTCTTTTGCCAGTTACGGCATCCATAGCCCCAGTCTCCTGAAGCATCACATATTCCATCAGCCCTCAGTGAACGCTGACCCCGCAGCCCAGGAAATCTGGAGGTCTGAAACCCTGTTACAGGTAGGATGCAGATACAGCTCTGGGTCTGCCTTTGTTTGGACTGTGGACGTGGATATGACTGCTGTAACTGGTATTTTTAGGTGTGATTAATCAGCTTATTTCTTGTGGAAGTTGCAGGAACCGTCCCAAGAAAATCTAAATCATACTTGATTTCAATTTCTTCAATCTCCCCTTCAGGATCATCTTCAGCACTGCAGCTGTCTTTAGATCTCTCACTGCCACTTCTGTTCTGTCCCACTGGCTCTGTGACGGGCTGTGGATCCTTCACTGTGTCAGAACAGCCCGACTTTAAATCTGCAGAAGTTGTGGGCAGATAAATCTCAGGGGTGTAGTAAATTTAATCCCAGTTTTCTGAGTGTTCTCCTTCAGACTCCTCAGATTGTTACAGTGGACAGTCTCACCTTGGAGGACCAGTTCACGTGATGTCACGTGTCGGTTGTGGCCAACGGCGTCACTCTGCCTGCTTAAGTTTGAGTCGTGGTGAAATCAGAGACGGTGGTGTGAGTGGTCAGAACAGGACCACTGCCTCACTGAGGTGCAAGAAGATTATCTTCAGTGGAATTTGGCTAGATTTGGCTTTAATTATGACTCGTACTACACTTACTGTTACAAACAAAACATTTGAACGGCAGTGAAGAGACTTCACAGAAATGACTAATGATTAATCCTCAAAATATGTGTTTTGATCTTCCTCAGATGTTTGTGGAGATCTGGCTCCATCACTACTCCTTGGAAATGTATCAGAAGCTGCAGTCTCCTCAGGTAAAGGTAAGATATGTACATTTCCTCCCACACACACACACCTGTCCACTTCGCACGGCTGATTGGCTGACCACAGCCCCTCCTTCACACCCATGAGGTCCCGTGATTTGTAAAATACATAAATCATGTTGTTGTTGTTTTTATTATTATTAGTTAAGCATCTTCAGCCTCGTCTCTGCGTATTCACTCCTCAAGCAGCTGCTCTGCTTGAGGCATCAGTTTGTAGTTGAATACTTGCTGTAAACAGCCTCTTCGGTCTGAGCTTAGAGCTCCTGCATAAAGCGATTGGGGCATGTTCCTGGTAGTAGTGCTTTTGCTTCCTACCACATCCTTTGCATGCTGCATGTCCGTGTCAGCAAGCGTGTTGCTGGTATGTTCTCCATGTGTATGTGCAACACAGCATAAAGTCACGGTGGAGTGGATCAATGTGTGCATAAATGTGTGTCTCAGTGCGACAGACGCTTATGTTGGTGTTTATTTCACCTGCACTGTATACAGTGTGCATGACACTGTAGATATACAGCATGTGCTTAGACCCCCTCATCTGTATTATTATTTATTACACGGTCAGCATGTTACCTACTTGAATATCCACCCAACTGCAGTTTCTTTGCAGCTGTGCTTTTGTCTGCAGTTACCTGAAAGTCAAAAGTGATGCACGTTAGCTAAGATAAGAGCTGTGGTTACAATGTAGCTGCCATCACCAGTGTGTGAATGTGGATGACTGGTTGTGTAAAGCGCTTTGGGGTCCTTAAGGACGAGTAAAGCGATATACAAATACAGACCGTTTACCGTGAGACTGCAGAGGAAACGGTGGACTCCCTGTGTGTGACATTCTGACCGTCCCGAAGAGTAAACGCGATTTTAATTGTTGTCTCCTGAACTTGTTAAACGCTGTGTGAGGTCACTGTGTCTGTTATATATAAGAGTGGAGTTAACCTGCAAGATTTTGGAGGCGTGCTGTGCTCATTTCCAGCACCACTTTTTCAGCTTTGCATAATTCACAGTTCAGTCCGATCCAGTCCAGTTTGATGCTAATAATTACTTTAATCTTACACACAAACCCCAAAATCTTACAGTGTTGAGTTCCCTCTGTTTGTGTTGAACAGTAGGAATGGGAATGATTTCAGTTTGGATCTACAGTGACGGGTTAAAAACACAAACTGGGATTTTTCCCGCTCGTTTTTTCACTCTTTCCTGGTTGATTTGGGGTTTCAGATACATTTTCAGTATTAATGAACAAAGCCTAATATTTTGGAGTGAAATGATTCCCGTCCCTACAGTCACGTAACTCACGTCTGGTGTAGGAACGGCGTCTGCGTCGCCCCCAGCCGTTCATTTTGTTCCCAAAGTCACTTTGTTGTCTTTGTGTCTCCTCTCCTGTCTCCTGCTCTTTTTCTCCTGAATATTTCCGGCCAATTGTTTGTCTGGTTGCGCTCTCGCTCCTGTTTTTGCTGCCTCCTTTGCTCCTGTTCTCACGTGTAACTTCCTCCTGCCACCTTTTTCGTTCCCTGCCTCCTCTTCCTCACTTTTTCCCCCTCTCCCCCTCTCTTCACTGTTGCTTCTCCACCTTTCGTCGTTGTCTTTCCTCTTCCTCATCTTCCTCTACCCCCCCCCTTCCTGGTGGTTACGGGTGAACAGCTGGCGCTGCTGCAGTACCGCCTCAGTATGTCCAGCATGCCGTGCCAACCCCACGCCCCACCAGGCTCTGGGACCCTCCACACCTACCAAGTACTTTTACCTTTTCATTCACCCCCGCCCCTCTGGGGCCTCCTGGAGGTAAACCTCAGCCACTCAAGCTCACAGTCAAGGTTACTTCTCTGGTAACAACAACCAGACGATGTCATTCCAGTCACCGGCCTGTAGATGGCAGATGATAGCAGCGGCTGTTTAGCTTCATTCTGCAAGCTTGTTTAATAAAAAGCGCAGCTCTCTGTTCATTTAAGATATTTTAATCATAGTTTCAGGGATTATTTCTACTTTAGAACTTAGCCATGCTTATTGACTTTCAGCTGATTATTAAAAGACAGAGATTGCCCACATTATACGGTAACAGCGTTTAACTCTTTGGCTGCTGTCGGTAAACCAGAGGATGATTGGCCTGTCTCCTTTGAGTCTGACTGTAAATTATGAATTTTACAGAGAAGTATCCTTGAAAGAGAAAGTAATCCAGGAATGAAGCTTTGAAAATGAATCTGGTTTGGGTGTGGTTCTTGCTTTTTTCTTTTTTTTTTTACAGGCATGCTTTTTACACTGTCTGCTGTGCTTTGTTGTTTTTGTAGTGTTTCTCTCTATTGGCAGCATTAATCTTTTGAAAGCAAAGATACTACTACAATCAAATCAGAACTTCTTATTTTAAGAAATGATTTCTTATCAAATGTGACATTGATCATTTTTTCCATGCCAATCAGAAACATGTAAATATCATTACTTTCCTCGCTTTGCTTGTTTGTGTTTCCTGATGATGTCCAGACGAGGAAACGTGCAGCTGGTTGATGAAGCAGCTTCGAGCACTGAGGTCCCACCTCTTAGTTTCTCACAGTTTTAATATATAAATAATTTTTTAATAAAACAGGAACATTAGGGTCACTGAAGGGAAACGGTAAATAAATTACGTGTTCAGGCGAAACATTTACAAGGAAAATATGCAAATTGCAAAGTGTGTTTAAGTTCAGTGTCAGCGGAAGCTTTTCATCCGGAGTTTGTGATGTTAGCGATCACACTCAGATTAAATTCAGTACGGTATAAATTCCTTCATGGTGCTCCAGAGTCAGTCCACACCGTGTGAAAGCCCTCCGGCTCCTGAGTGTGGGACCTCTGTTCTCTCTGGTAATTGTTTGGCTGCTTGTGGATTGGGACGCATTGCGATGGCTGCTTTTTCCATCAATCCTGGCTGCGATTGGGCATATTTGGCGTCATGTCCGAGCACTGTGTGTGACCGCTTCCCTCTGCAGGAGCCCTTTAGCCCGACGGAGGAGCACGTGCTGGTGGTGCGTCTCCTGGTGAAACACGTACACGCCTTCTCCAACAGCCTGAAGCCTGAGCAGCTGTCGTCCTCGCCCTCCGCCCACTCGCACACCCACACCAGCCCGCTGGAAGAGTTTAAGAGGTCAGTCACACACGCTGCTGTCAGACTTTGTGGAAGTAGAACATTTATTACTAAAATAAAATATTAAGTAAGTAAAGCAGATTTGATTGATTTGGTTGATGCTTTTAGATATGCATCATGTGTCAGCATGCAGTAGTAGCTTCTCTACAGCCCTGACTTTAAATAAAAGAACAAAAGCAGGAAGTGGATCATTAAATGAAGGTTTTAGTTAACTTTGTGTTTCCCCCACAGGGTGGTGGTGCAGCGCTTTGTGCACCAGAAGCTGTACCTGTTCCTGCAGCACTGCTTCGGTCACTGGCCTCTGGACGCGTCTTTCAGAGCGGTAGGTCTCTCACATCCTGACGTGATCGCTTGTTTTGCTCCATGAACACGCAGTTTGCTGCTACGAGCGTATTTTGTCCGTGTTCAGGTGTTGGAGACGTGGCTGAGCTACATCCAGCCCTGGAGATACACCGGGGAGAAGCCAAACCCTCAGCCCGACCAAAACAGAACCGTGCCTGAAAAATGGTGAGCAGAGTGGACTCTGAAGTGCTCGTCCATAAAATCTTCATCTTGTTTTTCCTCCCTTTGTGTCGTTGAGCCAGCATTTTGTGTTTGTTATTATTTTATGTTCTGGAGTTTGTGTTGTCAGTGTATACTTCCTGTTTTACTTTGAAGGTCTGTGTCGTGTCTAATTAGGAGACATATTTAATAGATTTTTAATGAAACCTGATATTTTGGGCTTGTCGTTCTTTTTGCTGACTGAGTCATAGCTCTGACTCGGACCCTCAGAAAGGTGAAAGTCTGGGGATTGTTGCTGTTTTGGGGTTCAGACTGACAGATGAGGTTCTGATGATAACTTTCTCTCCTGCAGGGAGTCCTTTGTTCATGAGAACCTGCTCATGTACACGAAGCTCTTCCAGGTGTTTTTGAACCGAGCGGTCAGGACCGATCTGGTGAATGCCAAAAATGCGCTGATGGTCTTCAGGGTGGCCAAAGTCTTCGCTCAGCCTAACCTGGCAGAAATGACCCAGAAAGGTGACGAGGGACAATGCTGGGCTCATTAGTATTGTTCACAAATCTGCATATGAGCATCTGAACTTTCCATTAGCTCATTAAGTGAAGTGCTAGTGTTTTGTTCTCACACTGGTTAAAATAAAACCTTGATGACGTGGATCTGTTTGGATATCTTTTAGAAAATATGATTGGCATTTTTCATATTTCTTGACACTAATATAGAAATGAATCATTACTTGGTGAAAAGTTACCACCAATGATGACCACGTGACTTAAGGCTGCACAGTGGCTTTGTCACTTTGTTGTCCCACAAACACCTGGAATCGTCTCCCTGCAGGTGAGCAGCTGTTCCTGGAGCCCGAGCATGTCCTCCACCACCGGCAGCCCCGCGGCTACCTGACGCCAGGACAAGGAGGCAGCTACCTGTCGTCACGGCAGCGGGTGGTGACGGACATGGTGTTCAAGGTGAAGAGCCACGTCTACGGTTTGGAAGGACAGGACTGTCAGTACAAGCAGATGTTTGGCACGGAGCTCAGAGGAGCGGTAAGTTTACCTGTGTAAACCACAGAGGTACAGAAAACACCTGTGTTGCTCCGAGTTTTCACCTCCTGTCCATCCCGCAGGTCATGAAGCTAATCCAGATCATTGTACAAGCCAGACAGACGGCCAAGAGGATATCAGATCATTCGAGTGAGGTGGCGGCTAATAAATCTTTCCTGTCCTGGTTTGGACTCGGTGCATCTGATCTGAACCACAGCTTCCCCGGAGCCGAGCCAGAGGAGACCGGAGAATATCTGAAAAAGACCCACGAGTTCCTGGACAGAGCTTTGGAAAACCTGTGCCAGATATTTAAGGTCAGATTAGTCTGGATGTTTTTATTCACTCCCAGCTTGGAGAATGCAGCACGTTCATGTAAGCCTGTCCTTTGTTTGAAGCTGGGCTCTGTAACAGGAGGGTTTTTGTTGTTTTGCAGCTAAACCAGGGGCAGCTGAATCAGCTCATATCAAACCTGGGCTCCTTGGAGGATGATGGCAACAGCAAACAGCTGCCAGACTGCGTGCAGAGTGAGAACGGGCTGATCCTGACTGACCTGGGCCGGAGGCAGGTCAGTATGTGATCCTAAAAGAGGAAGACGTTAGGGTTATGGACGGAGGAGAACTGCCTAAAGAGATCGTGTGTGTTTTTCTGCAGATCATAAATGGACTGCGCAGGTTTGACATTCACTATCAGGGAGACCCGGAGCTGCAGCCCATTAGGAGCTATGAGAACGCCCTGCTGGTCAGGCTCTTCTACAGGATCTCTTCTCTGATTAATGAGAGGGTGAGTGCTGTCTGTAGGCAAGCCTGCAAGGGCATCGTAAATACGACTCAAGAAGGGCTGAGAGTAGAACACAGTAGAAACAGTCGGGGCACGTGAGGATGGAGAGCAGCACAGCGACACGTAACAAAGGACAAATGTAACCTTTGTTTTTCAGCTGTCTTCAAACTGTTGCCGCCCTCACCCTTTCATATTTTTAACAGTTTCAGTTCTTCAAAACACAAAGTACAGCTTTTAAGCTCAGTAAGCAGCTGCTTCACTGTTTGTGCTCACGTGTGTAAATTTCATATTTGACTGTGAATGAAACACGTGCTCGCGTGTCTGTTGTTGCCCCCTCACAGTTTGGACGACACATGAATGCACTGTGCTCGCGTCCGGACTTCCTGGGCCGTCTGGGTCGTCACTACCTGACGAATCTCGATTCCAGCACCAAACTGAAGCACAGCCCGATGTCGCGGCACGTGCTGGAGAGGAGCCAGCGGCCGAAGCTGAGCCTTCGCCCGCTGGCCAGCTACAGGACCATACTGCTGCTGCTTCTCTTCTACGTGTTTGGAGCCCTCCTGTCGCTCGGCCCTATCTCCAGCACCGTGCTGCTCCTCGCCGGCGGCTTCCTGTACGGACTTCTCATGACGCTGTTTGCAGACAAACTGAAGACGCACTAAAGCTTTTGACGTGTCTGGGGAAATAAATCGTTTTAATCTCTTGAAAGAAATCAGACTGTAGTCTGTTCACAGATGAGTAGAGCGAGCACGGAGGTGGATCGGCAGCTCTTCAGTTGTTGTTTTTCGTATGATTTGTGTCGTCCAGCCTTGTAAATAATTGGAGAACATCTCAGCTTTCCTTCTGTTTCTGTTCCTCCCCAACATCTGAGAACAGGTGGAGGCCGAAATAGTCAAAGTGCTGATGGAATAAAGAAGTTGAGTTTTCGTCTAAATGACTCATTAAACTGTTTGCACTCTTTTGTAGTTCTCGTTTCTTAACTGTCTGTGTGCATCACATCCACTCCTCCAATAACACCAGGTTACAAAAATAGAACCAGCTCCCCAATATTATATTTTACTGGGTCAAAGGTCTTTTATTTTATTTTATTTTTTTAAAATGTGCCGCAACAAACTAGCAGGCAGACAAAACCTTCAGACGATGATGAGTGAAATATAAAAAGTGATGACAAACTGATGAAACATGAGTTTCAAAGGCAACAAATGAAAAGTTACAGTAAAAATACAGACTTGAAGCTTCTTGGCGTATCCTTGCTGTGTTGTTTTTGTTACTATTCTATCCACGTACCGTCGACTGGACTGATGCTGCGACGCCAGCTAAAGCGATTTTTCATTGCAGGAGTCCTGTGATCCCAGGTGTGTGAAGGATTCACTGGGTCAAATGTCACTAAAATTAATGTTTGATTTTTTAAAAATATGTATATTTATGTGAAAGTGTACTGTTCTTTACGGCGTAGTTTCAGTTCACTGGACTTTCATGGACTCTGGACCACTGCAGCACCTTGATTCTCTCCTTTTTCAGCCATTCTGTTGGAGATTTGCTGCTGTGGTCGGGATCATTGGCCTGTTGTATGATCCAAATTGGGTCTGTCAGACAGCTGGCCTCACATTTGACTCAGGAACGCTTTGTGGTCGACTAAGGTGTTATGGTCCTGGGGCTGCAGAACAAGCCCAAATCAGCCCTTCTGGACTATGCTGACAGTTAGTGTGGGGGTGCTGTGATCATGGACCAGCATCTCCATGTTGGTCTCATCTGTCCAAAGGACATTGTTCCAGAAGACTTGTGGTCTGTCCAGGTGGAGCTTTGCAAAGCTAAGACATGCTATCATTTAAAAAAAAAAAAACAACCCTTCCACACCAGCCATACCTGATAATATTTATTTAAAGCTAATTACTGTATTAACACAATTGATCTAAAATCAGAAAAATAGAAAAAAAATTTTTTTAACTGCAACAACCACAAACATGTTTAACGAATCATTTTCATAACTTGAAATGCAAATATAAATTGTAAACTTTAAAAACATATGTTGTCCATTGTTTACTGGTCATTTTCTGTGTGCTAAGGGCCGATTACTACAGGGCCATTACACCTGACGCTTCACAAGTAACGCAGGCCAGTTATTGCAATGGAAGTCGCCAGTAACACTGAACTGTTTTGCTGTGAGCCATCGGCCGCCATCATGGCAGCCTTGACCTCTAAGTTATTGAGTGCTGTGTCAGCTGCCATGGCGGTTGCCAGCCAAACCCATCTGTTCTCTGATTGGATTGTTAAATTTGTGATTGACATGACATTGGCCAATCAGATGAAAGGAAGAAAAATAGGGTCGAAATTCGTACTTGTAACTTGAAACTTGAGTGCAGAGTTTCACACGCATTTTTTAGCAAAGTCCGCACACAAATCTTTTTTACACACACAAATCCTGATTTACAAGTACAAAATATTTATGACCACAATTTGATCCCATACAGCTGATACTAGAAAGTAATATTAACTCTGTTATTCCCATCACTGGTTGTGAATAAAATCAAATCCATCCAGGAGTCTGGGAACCTCTTGCTGCTTCATCACAGTTTGAAGTTTTTTTCTATCTTTATTAGCAATTCAAACATTACAGAATTAAATGAGCAAAAGACAATGTCAGGGGGTTTCGTGTAATAACAATTAGACACAGGGTAGGGGTTGAATCACAAGATATTAAACAAGAAGCATAAGTTTACAGTTTTAATTGCTTTTATATTATGGGAACATTGTATAGTTTTAAAATATTGTCTGGTTTCATTTAAAAATCACTGAAAAAGCAGCTTTGTATTTAAAAAATGGATTTATGTATATGAAATTTCTTTCAAAAGTCTTTTTATTAGACAAAGGTTTCAATCCATGTATACAATAATACAAAATGCTTCAAAATTTCCTTCTTTTTCCCACCCTAACCATTAAACAACAAATAATTGGCAGCCTGCTGCCCAACTAAACCAAAAACACAGAACCTGGCCAAGGACAGAGGCCCACAGTTCATCCGTAATATGAAAGGTAAGGTCCTGTTCCCATTTAGATTTGATAGCAGCTGGAGGAAACATTGGAAATTAAATTGTACAAGGCTGATATTATGCCCCTTGAGGTTGGGTTGACCATTAAAAAAAATCGTCTACTGGATTGTGTGGAGGTATTTGGGGGAATTCTGCTGTCACAGTCTGCACGTAGTGTCTGGTCTGTAAGAAACAGAAAAACTGAGCTGCAGCTACGCCAAATTTGGTGGATATTTGAGAGAAACTTGCAAATTGTCCATCTTCATATAAGTGCAAAGGATTTTAGGCCCTTTCTAAGCCAGATATGAAAAGCATTATCTGCCATCGAGGGAACAAATGGGTGGTTTGCTGCAACTGGGCTTTGAAGTGAGAAAGCCTGGAGACACAGACTCTTCCTAAACTGAGACCAGATTCCAAGAGACTGCTGGACAACTCCATTGTTACTGGGTAGAGGCAATGCCAAAGGGAGTGATGAACCTAGTCACAGGTAGGGAACTTTCCCACTTGAATATGACTCCATGGCAACCCAACCTGGTGGTGACGGTTTGAGATTGTAGTGTCTCCAATACAACAAACACCTGATATTGGCGGCCCAATAATAGTACTGGAAATTAGGGAGGCCTAAACCTCCAACCAGCTTGGGCCTTTGAAGATGTATATGAAATTTTCAAATAAAATTTGTTAGCCCCATTTGCAGAGTAATCAAAAAAAGCCAAACAATAATTTCCATAACAGTCAAATAGATAAAAGAAACAACTAAACTCTTGCCAGAAATGATTAGTACATAAGCAGGACCAGAAACATCCTCTCTTTCTGACATGAACAGTTAACATCAATGTGTTTTTTAAACATCGTACAAGAAAAGTTATGGTGGGGTAAAAACGACGAATGACTTTCAAATATATTTCCTTTACTTTGTTGGTAATGTCCAACTTTTCTTCCACTCCAGGTCTCGGTATAAATTATTCCAGTAAGCAACGTCACGGTTGTCTTTCGTGTTTTTGGCGGGGACACCGATCTGTTCAACAGAGGAAACCGCAGGATCCAGCGGCAGAGGGGTCAGAACACCCGCAGGGATGGCGTGAAACATTGTGGCATAGTCCTTTTGGTGGAACAGGAATTTTGAACTACAAGTCCCAGGGAGAGCGTCGCCTGTGTTTCGTCATCTAACGTCGACTCGTTCTGTTGACGTCGCGTGCGGCCGCCGGGAGAAGTTTGAAAATAAACGTGAAAGTTTTTTTCTCGTGAAACGTTGAGTGTCGGCGCGGTTCGAGCTGCTGCTGTGAGGCTGAGCTGTGAGAGTTTGTACCGAGGAGGGAGCGGAGCGCAGAGGAAGCTGCTCCTCAGGTGAGTGACGTGCGAAACTCAGAGAAGCTAGCTGTGTCCGACATGCGGCTGCCGCACAGCGCCGCTTCCAGTGCGCTCAGAGGGGCTTGGCGCCTTATCTCACCGCGGTGGGACCCGGAGGGAGGGACAGGGTGACGGGGGGAGGGCAGTCGGACAAAAATAAAATAAACAAAAAGATGCGAGTCGAGTTAGAGCGAGTTAGCCGAGTTTGCTAACTGCTAGCCGGGCTGAGCTTACCCTCTAACCCCTGAGCCCGGTATCCGTGCAGAGGCCACCTGTTGGTGCACAGGTGTTTCCAGCTGTCACAGCTGTGTTTGTGTGTGAAGAAGCCTCCCGTCATGCCTCAGCGCAGAGCGTCTCTGAGACGGCGGCCGGTGAGTTACAAAGCCTGCCGTTGTTGGTCGGACAGCAGCAGGTTGGACTGTGCTTACAGCGCTCAAAGTGCGGTTTGACCAACAACACGCATCGTAGCAAATATAACATCTCCGCTCACCTCTGGATTTTTCCGCAGAAAGAGGCTTTTTAAATGACCCGAGTGCCTCCTACGATATCAGTTTACATACACGTTTTGCTTGAAAAATAACATTTAAAAAACATTTGAAATGAAATTAAAAGCAGCAACTTCCTAACGGCTCTTTCAACACCTGTCTTTGAAGGTGTTGTACCTCAGTATTTGAACAAGCGCCGAGTGGATGTGATGACAGAAGAAGTTAGGAAGTTTGAAAAAGTCCTAAAAAAGTTAATTTTTACTTGTCTTTGTTATAATTTATATCAGACCTCTTCATAATTAAAAAGAAATGTCATAAAGATGCATGCTGGCTCATGGTCAGCACAATTAGGACTTAAAAAACAACTCAGGATTTTGCATACTCGTTAATCAGAAAAGGCATTAGCAGGTTTTTAAGTAAGTAAGGCTTATTTATATGCTGCTTCTCAAGTACAAAACTCACAAGTGCTTCACAATGCAGAACACATACAGCAGTTAATATGGTACAAAAACTAAATAAAGGCAAGCCTGCACAGGTGGGTATCAGCAGTGTCCACAGAGCTTATGTCCAATGGAAGCAAGTTCCACAACCACAAAACTGCGCTCTCCTTTTGTCTTTAGCTGGACCTTGGTGCAGCCTCCGAGCGTTAATCGTCTGACTTCAGACATTTAAACCACATGGATGGTTTTAGTAACTCACTGATATATGGAGGCTTCTGACCACGGAGGACACATCACCAGGATTTTAAACCGAACATTAAACTTTATGGGGAGCTGGTGTAAGGAAGACAGAATTAGTGACTTTTATTTCATGTGAACCAAACCAGGCCATAAACAGATATTATTCTAGTCTTTTCAATTAAATTAAATAGAATTTTGTATTTTTATCCACTCACACTTTCATCCATCCAGTAAAATCAGCAGGATTTTAATCAGTTTCTGTTGTTTGGGTTTAATTTAGTTTAAAGTCACATGCTTGTGGTTTTAATTAAATGTGATCCAGTTTTGCTCACTTGTTGAAGTCACGCTCCACAGTTCCACTTTGAATCAATGCTATTAAGGCGTCTCATAGCATCGACAAACTGCTGGAGACACTCCTCAGAGATGTTGGTCCATGTTGACACGACGGCGTCACACGGCTGCTGCAGAGTTTTGTGACATGGTGCATTATCCTGCTGGAATCAGCCATCAGGAGATGGCACACTGTGGTCATAAGGGGATGCACATGATCAGCAACATTACTCAGATGGTGTTAAGAGAAGAAATGACCTCCATACCATTACAGCACCAGCCTGAAGTGTCCATGATGAATAAAACTGCACAAAAGTATTTTTCTCTTTAACTTTAGCTCCACATCTAATACAGCACTGAATGATCTGCCTCTTCCTCGCCTCCTCCTCTTCCTCTCTTCCAGGCAGCAATGTCTTCTGCAGACGAAGAGCCATCGGCCGCCATCGTGGCCGCCTTGACGTCTGCGTTATCGAGTGCCGTGTCAGCTGCCATGGCGGTTGCCATGGCTGTTGATTCAAAGGCGGATCTCTCCGCGTTGCTCGACGAATGGGAAGAAGCACAGAGAGGCCCCACAGAGCAGCTGGTGTCCGTCTTAAACAGGTTTTTTTTTTTTAAGCTTTTAGCGACGCAGATGACGTGTGACGTCAGAGCCTCTCAGTCTGCCTGAGTCTGTGGGTCCATCTTGAGTAGAAACCCTGTCTCATCAGTGTGTTTTCTGCAGAATATCGGAGCTGATTGAGAAAGAGATGGGAGAGTATCACAAAGCAGACCCGGATCCGTTTGATGACCGTCATCCAGGTGAGTCCTGGACCCTCTGGCCTCTATGTTGCATGTTTTCCACACTCGGTTCCGTAAAATGATTTCAACAACCAATCATTCAAATTGTTCAGACTTTTGTGACTCGTGTGTAACGTTGCAGGACGGGCGGACCCTGACTGCATGCTGGGACAACTCCTGAAGATGCTCTTTATGAATGATGACTTCACTAATGCAGTAAGGGCTGCTGCTTGTTTTTGTCCTCTTGTAAACCAAATGATGGAGTGTGGTTCCAAGGGTGGGCCGTCAGCTATGGCAGCCTTATCAGGCTTCATGCTTTGAGTACAGAAGCTCCACCCAGCAGCCATTAAAGCCTTTAGCTGGTGCCAGGACCGTATGGTATTGAATCTTTATTTTGAACATGTTGAAATAGTATAACAACAACAACAACAGAGGGAAAATGAGACAAACAAACAAAGCAAAAGCACTTTGTCTTCCTGTTTATGCCCTGCTCATCAGAAATTCTTCATTACAGTTTGTTACATGTATTATTTATTTATTATTATTTTTTATAACTCTAGTAACACATCAAAACATATACACATTTACATATATATTGTCATGCGCTGGCTGTGTGGAGGTAGATGAGGACCCAAACGCAAGCTCACGGAGGCAGGAATGAACTCAAAACAGCTTTATTGCTGGAGAGAAAAACCATACAAACTAAACTGGAAACTATAACATATTATACGGAGAACCACACGGCCATGGATGAGGGAGAACGCGACACAGAACTGAGGGAGACGCGGACATAAATACACAGAGGGTTAACGAGGGAAGTGGGAGCACACGGGGGAACACAGGTGACACAGATAATCGTAACGAGACAGGGCAGGAGTGAACGCAACACTGACGGGAGACTGTCAAAGTAAAACAGGAAGTACACAGAGGTTCAGACAGGAGGAGAGAGAGCACGGGTAGAGCAGGGACATGACGGGCTGGGGAAAACATGGAATGAAACAGAAGGAGGGGAGACGAGGGCTCACAGATACACAGAGGGGCACACAGGGGGGAAATCAAGGAACAACTTAACAGAACAACCTGGAAACCAGGGCATAAATAAAGAACAAAACACACGAAAACTAAGAATACTGGGCCAACATGGCCCAGGATCATGACACACACACACATATACACATCATTATTGTGAAAGTAGTGGTGAGAACGCCTGATCAGAGCCCCGCCTCCTCCCTGTACTTTGCAAAAACTGTATTTTTGAACCGCTGTTTAAACTGAGGCATGCTGGGACATTGCTTCAGTTCTTCACTTTGTTCCACAGCTTCACGCCACACACACACGTGCAGAAAGTTTTCAGTGTTGTTTGATACGGGGGGGATTTTTAAATTTAGTTCCCTCTTCAAACTGCATCTCCGTTTTGTGTGTTGCTTTATACATAATTTGCGCTGTGAGAAAATGAACCAGATCTGTCATTTTAAACTGGGCATCAAGCAAATCTGCTTTAATAGACAAAGTCTTTGTTTATACAGCCCCATCACGTGTCCACAGTTTAGAAATGAGGCCAGTGAACGTTGTCTCGAGCAGGTAGCTGCACAGTTTGTGCTACACTGTAAGTTTGTTTTTGTGTGTTTCGCAGCTGCTGGACACGTACATAATGACCAGCAGGGAACACAGCCTCAACACAGCAGCCTGCCGCCTGCTTCAGAACATTTGCCCGGGCCTGGAGACGGCCGTCGTCTTCCAAGAGAAGGTAAACACTATTTAGACATAAATCACTGTTAGATTATCGAGCTGGTGTGTGCGTTCAAAAAACAAATTATGGACACGTCTATAAAGTGTCCAAAAAATATTTTACTATGAGGGATCACATGTTTGGGGGTGGTCCATGTGGAGTTAGAGGATTTGGGTTTTGTTAGTTTATACAGTTCTAATAAATGACAGTATATGGATGTGCATATCAAAACTGAAATCCACCTTAATAATGTGCATTTCTTTTCATGATGGTACATTTAAAAAAGTTTTTGCTGTGTAGATTAAAGAGGAAGTGATGGTTGTTCTGTAGGAAATATGGGAATAACTAATTTGAGTAATTATCACAGAGACTTTTATTAAAAGGTTTCCGACTCCTGTGAGCAGAATAAGCACTGGTTTCTGATAGGCTGTTCTTGTGCTTCGCTCACCTGTGCTCTCTGTGCAGGAGGGTCTGGCTGAAAGGTTGTTTGGCTGGGCTCGTGAAGCAGAGCGCCCGCTGTGTGTCTACGCCACGGGTCTGCTGGCCCGAGCCATGAGCAACCAGGAAGTGGCGGCCAACTACAGAGAAGAGAACGCTCAGCTGGTGGGTGGCAGTAATTAAAGACTGTATGTAAAAGATGGACGTGGCTGTCGTGACATGATCCACAGGGTTCTAGATTCCACATTTGGATCCCTTTTAGCATTTTGTAGTTTGGAAGTGACCATGTTTGGATGAGAGGATGGCGTGCTACGTTATCAGCTAATGTTGGTTAGTTTTGTTAATGTGTTGTGTGCATAGACCAGCAGCAAACATGTTATTAGTGC
The DNA here is from genome assembly GCF_057382095.1 of Aulonocara sp. 'chitande type north' Nkhata Bay. Taxonomy (NCBI): domain Eukaryota; kingdom Metazoa; phylum Chordata; class Actinopteri; order Cichliformes; family Cichlidae; genus Aulonocara; species Aulonocara sp. 'chitande type north' Nkhata Bay. Next base: position 48,787,790 of record NC_141348.1, on the reverse strand, counting down.
ATCGAGTGTGCAGCGTCCTACGGTTAAAAGTCTGTTTCACCACAGACTTCATGCTTTATGGCTGTAATCTTTTATATACAGTCTTTGCGCTTGATTTTTAGAGTTTTTGCGTCAGCGTCATAAAATCTGAGTTTCCTCATCCTCCAGGTGGCCGTTATGATCAAGCGGTTGCACGAGCTGCAGTCTCAAGAGGCCACGAGTCACTTTAGTGCCACCCACACCTCAGAGAATCTACCTCAGGACTCTCAGGCTGAAACTGCACAAACCTCAGGCGTCACAACGGCCCAGCAAGACCCGATGGAGATGGAGGCGAGAAATGAAAGAGCCGGGGAGAGCAGCAGGACCACGTCCAACACCAAACCCACGTCTCTTCTCGGCTCAGCTCAGAAGAACGGCGGCCGCAGCAGCAGCTCTGCCCGACTGCTGCCAGGCTTCGTTTACCAAGTCGCTCCGGACTCTGCGTCCAGGGAGACGGAAGACATGCAGGGAGGAAGAGGTGGAGGAGGAGGGAAGAAATGGGCTATAAAGGAGAACGAGAGGAAGGCAAAGCAGAAACTGAACATTACCAACTCTTCGGACAGGAGTGGAGAGGACGCAGAGAGGACCGAGGCCAGCGAACAGCCGGCCAGCACCTCCTCATGGTCTGAGATGAGCTCCGTGATGATCGGCACCGACTTCCGCCTTTCACCGCTGAGCCCGGCCATGGAGCAGCGGCTCATCCTGCAGTATCTGACCCCGCTCGGAGATTACCAGGAGGTAGGCGTGCAAATCTGAAACTGTTTGGTGAATGCAAATAATTTTAATAAATTCACAACTGATGACCCTCCTTGTGTGCAGCTGCTGGCTGTCTTCATGCAGCTGGACACGCGGTCGCTGCTGATGAACTACATCGACCTCAGACAGACCAACAACGTCCAGCTCACCTTTGACGCCCTGCTGGTAAGGATGACGGCGTCCCTTTGAAAAAATTGATGTGGAGGGAATTTTATGAAATGCTGTGGATGATTTAGTGCTTTGATGCACTCTGAGTGAAGCGTTCGTACATGCGTGTATATCAGTGGTGCAACGGATCACGGTTGATCCGTAATCCGAACCGATCACACTCCACGGTTCGGTACACACGTGATCCGAAGATTTGAAAAAGAAGGAAAAAAAGTATGCGTATGGTGCGCGTGGTCAGTCTGTCAAGAGATAGCTATGGTCGGTGCTAGCGGTCCAAGTGCAGGAGCAGAGGAGTTTGCGGTATTTAAGCAGCCCTTTGCCTCCCAGTCCGACCGGGCTAAAGCTGTTACAGAAGCTACTGCGGTGTTTAGCTGCAGACGGGAGGCCGTATTCTGTTGTGCAAAACAAGGGTTTAAACTGTGATGAACGTGCTTGAGCCACACTATGATATCTCGTTGCACGTCCACTTCAGTGACAAGATCGTTCCAGGCATGTATGAGTTATGGCTGAACTGTCCCAGGCATCTTCTGTTGCCCAACTACAAACGGTTGGAGCTCCAGGTCAACGGAAAGCTACGTGACCGTGACAGCTCGTTGTATCACAGCGGAGTGGTAGATACAAGCCCTGTACTGCACCTCAATTTGTTTTTATATAATTGCGTGGAATGAGTCTTGAGTTGAATGTTTTTAATAGGCAAAAAAATACTTAAAAAGTTCATAAGTAAATGTTAAAATCTTTTCTTTTTTTCTTTTTTTCTGATCCAAAAATTGATCCGATCCGTGACTTAAAACCGTGAGATCTTTGATCCGTTGCACCACTATTATATATTCTACTCATATATCATGCTCAGAGAGAGCAAGTCCTTCCAGTGTGTCAGCATCTGTTTGGTCACTTGCTGTCAGATGATTGTAATTCAGTTAGTTTGTTCCACGTTCAGCATTGATACGTTTGTTACTACGTGTTTGAACAGCTGCCTTAAAGCAACATGTATGTTTGTGTGTTCTGATTGTGTTACAAGTTATTGTGACAGAACGTGGTGTATGTTTATTTTACTAATGTAACTTACTGAGGGGTTTTTAGTGATCTTACAAAAGCAGTAAATCTTTATATCGAGATGCTTTAATGAGCCTCAGCAGCTCAGATCACGTTTCGCCTTGTTTGTCAGTGCAGCCCCTCCCCGCTGAGTCCGAGCGTCTGTGTGTGAAAGATAATCCAGACCTCTGTGGGTGGCTCTCAGCCCCATCACCACAGTTTGTTTCATTTTTAATGTGATGAAACTGAGTAGAGATATTTTTTCTTTTTTTTTTAACAGTGTCGTGCATGGTCACATGGTCACATGTAGGGAGACGTGTTCCATCTCTCAGTTGTTTGTAGATCGTGGACACTGTTCAGTGCTTCCCGTGTAGATGTTTTGGAGGAACTAACAGGCTCTTCTGATAATGGACGGGTGTCAGATTAACTGAAAAGTTGATGAATTGATTCTCCTGTTTCAGCTCAATCGATCCGTCGTGTGAGTAGAGAAGCAGTAAAAGTGGGATTCATACGTCCGTGAGCTGATAAGTAATCATAGGTAATTGCTGCCTCTGGCGTTCAGTAATTCTTCACCAGAGAAAAAGGAAATTACAATTACATTAAAAGTAAATGTCTTATATTTAAATTTTAGCTGATGCAGAATCTCACGTAGGTGAAGCTGCGAGCCGTGAACGTTGCAGGGCTGATGTTGGAAGACTGCTGCATGTTTATTTACTCTTGTTTCAGTCGTAGTCGTGTGTGGTGGTGATGATTAATATTATTAATATTTTTGTCCATTTCTATGCCAGTTTAGGGATTGTTGATTAAAGCAAAGAAAACTGAAAAGGAGAACTTATTTTTATTTTTAGATACATTTTTATATGATTTCGTTTTGTTTTGAATGAGTAAATCTTATTTTTAAGATGAAATGAAATCATTTTCCCCTTGTCAATAAAAGTTTATCAGTAAACCCACTCACTGTGGTTCTTTTCACATCTACGTGAAACCTTTAAATCCTCCTCGTTATATTTGCAGCACCGTGTCATCTGATAAACTGATGTTCGCTGTTTGCAGCCTCACTGTGTCGTTGCTCTCTCGTCAGTATCTCGCCTCGCTGCTCCTCCATAAGAAGTTTGCTGCAGAGTTTATCGCTCACGGAGGAGTGCAGAAACTCCTGGAGATCCCGAGGCCTTCAATGGCAGCGACCGGAGTTTCTCTCTGCCTCTACTACCTGGCGTATAACCAAGACGCCATGGAGAGGGTAAAGCTACAACACTCTTCTTATTGTGTGCAGGATTATTACAGCAACTGTAGCTCAGTCATGGTGAACACTGTCCCGCGTTTGCAGGTGTGCACGCTGCCCGACGGCGTGCTGTCCGACACGGTGTCCTACGCGCTGTGGCTGCTGGAGTCGTCGCACGCGTCGGGCGTCTGCCACGCCACCATGTTTTTCTCCATCTCCTTTTCATTCCGAGCGGTGCTGCAGCTGTTCGACCAGCAGGACGGCCTCCGGAGGCTCGTCAACCTGGTCAGCCGTGAATCTTTACTCTTAAACTATTTAAACTAATTTCAGAAGTAACTATTTCTTTCGATCGGACACTTTTAGCATCGTCTCCTCTGCCTGTAGATCAGCACTCTGGAGATCCTGAACGTGGGGAGCGAGCTGTCCCGGCTGAGTGATGACCAGGTGTTCTCCAGCAGGCAGACAGCCAAACACACCTGCATGGCCCTGCGCAGGTGAAGCGATGGGTGGAGACACAAACACAAAAATTCTTATCTGACACAGCAGCCATGTTTTATTTAGATATTTGTACATATATAATGTATTTCTTTATTGTGTTGTCGGGTAGAAGTAAAGAAATACTCTTCACAGTCTGAACATGCAGGCAGTTCCTCTCTGCTTGTGTGAAAGTTTGGAAACACACTCATTGATTATCGATTACTTTGTGAAGGTACTTTGAGGCTCACCTCGCCGTGAAGACCGAGCAGGTGAAGCAGTCCCTGCACGCGTCGGACGGCGGTATCGTCATTCCCCAGCAGCCGTTTTACAAGGTACTCGATGGAGTTTGTGAGTCGTTGCTGTGCTTTTTTATTTAAACCACAACAACAGATTTCCCTTCTTGTCAGTGAAGATGAAATGCTGACGAGCCTCCTGCTTTTGTTGGTGAATCTCTGTGTCGTTTGCTCAGATTTCATTTTGATCTGAAACGTTGTGTTTTATAGTTCTGTGATCATCATGTGACTCGCTGCCTTTCTTAGCCTGGTTGTGTGTTTGTAAGAGAAGGACTGCCTTATAACGCAACTCTTAATCACATTTGTGATCTGGATTTAGATATGTGGATTTTAACATTATAATGTGGCTGTGAGCAGATGAGCTGTTTCATGCTCACCTGTAAGTAGTAGTGATGCTTCAAAATACGTAAAATGATAACCTCAGAGAAGCTGTTTGTTTGCTCTAAATGACAATTTAAATGTACAATGTTTATGATATAAATGCAAGGTGTTCAAACACTGAGCACAGACTGAATATAAAAGATGGACGTAGCAGCCGTGACATTTAATACGAGTCTTGGCTTCATATACAACTCATGAAAGTCTGCGGCTTCCTGCTTTCAGGCCTATTCGTACACCAGAGAGCAGATTATTGAGATGATGGAGTTTCTCATCGAGTGCGGGCCTCCTCAGCTGCACTGGGAGCCGGTCGAGGTCTTCTACAAGTTGGCCTGTGTCCCCTTAATGCTGCAGCTCATATCTACAGCCTGCGACTGGAGGACTTACTTTGGCAGGTAACCCTGCTCACACACATACCTGCACGCTGTGAGCACTCGGTGGGAGTTTTTATGACACAGAAAGGAGTCGGTGTAAAAGTAGCTTTGCTTGCTTTCTGTTTCTGTGTTGCTCGTCTTTGTACGCAGCACTGATGTGTAACTGGAGTCTTTTTCATGTTTTTTTCACCAGGAGCGACACTGTGCGGTACGCTCTGGACATCCTCTCCATCCTGACGGTGGTTCCTAAAGTCCAGCTGGTCCTGGCAGAAACCGTAGAAGTTCAGGATGAAGCCAGGTCCCCCGTTTCCACTGTGGGTCAGTAAATCTGATCGTTTTCTCCTCTAGTGCTGCTAAAACTGTTCTGATTGTTTCCAGCTCCATGTAACATTGAATGATTCAGGATTTGAAATAATCCTTATGAATCTTACACACAATCCAACTGTCTTCTGATTGGTTGCCACTCTCAAACAGAAAGCTTGGACAGAGGGTGGGTGGGGCCTCTGTGCTCACAGCTGATCGTTTTAAGGATGTCCTCCTGCTCACGGGCAACATGCAGATCCAAGAGTAGATAAAACTGGGCGCTCGGAGCAGCCTGGCTTACTCGATCTCTCAACCTTAAAATTATTAACATTCATAAACATTCATGTGACAGTAAATGAGGAAAAGCACAAAGGGTCCACTGTAACTGAGAGATGTTGTTAACCTTTGGGTGTTCTGCGCGTGACCGTCTCTCACCTCTGCTTCAGGTATGAGCATCATTCTGGGTGTGGCAGAGGGCGAGGTGTTTGTCAACGATGCTGAGATCCAGAAGTCTGCACTGCAAGTAAGGAGAAGCTCTAAATATCTTAATGAGACATTCTCCCGACTTTGATGACCTCCAGAAAAAGGGTTTGCCCAGAAATGTGCAGAGTCTGTGCAATCAGAATGAGAAGATTGCAGGTTAACAGCACATGAGCGCACATTCATGAAGGATCAGCACGTTATGACTTATTCAGAGCAGGCTGTGAGGTCTCAGACGTCCCTCCTTAGAAACAAACTTTAAAGGCGCATTTGCAGAGATCGGCTCACGAATCTGAATGTTTAAACTATTTTATCAGATAAAACTGTTTTAGATGCAGCATTTGTGCAGCAAATGATGAAAATTTGTCTGTCGTTTCCTCTCTAAAATCGTCGCAGGTGATAATAAACTGCGTGTGCGCCCCTGACCAGAGCCTGAACTCTATGGGGGCTTTTGCGGTTACCCCTCTCAAGCCATTACTCCATCCCCAGCAGCCCCCCACCCCTCACAACAGGGTGTTGGCCCACATGTGGCAGGTGGTGCAGAACAACAATGGGATAAAGGTAAGAGCAGCAGACGAGCAGTGGGAATTTTCCCGGTTTGATCCTTTTGGGGTATCTGGGGTAAAAATCTGCCCCGCTGTGGTGACCCCTGTTGTAAATAAGAGATCGCCTGAAAGCGAAATGCTTTTCGTGTTCCTCGTGTCGTCTCCAGGTGCTGCTGTCCCTGCTGTCAGTGAAGATGCCCATCACGGACGCCGACCTGATCCGCGCTCTCGCCTGCAAAGCTCTGGTCGGACTCTCTCGCAGCTCCGCCATCAGACAGATCATCAGCAAGCTGCCGCTCTTCACCAGGAGCCACATTCAGCAGGTGCGCACAGGTGTATCTGAGTGAAAGACCTTTTAATGCTTTTGTGGCAAAAAACAGACTGAAGTTTAGGGTGTCCGGACAGTGGTGACGAAGCCGCTGTATAAACTTGGATCTTTCCTCGCCTCGCTGTGCCCAGAAATCAGTTTGCATCCATCTGCAAACGGTCATCTTCTGAAAGGCTTCCCTGCCACCTTTTCATACGCACTTAAAGTTGCACACTGTGGCTAACTGCAGCTTATAATATAAAATATTAAAGCTATTGTTAGAAATCTTCATTTCATGGCTCGGACTCACAGTAAGTTATTTTATTGAACAGATGTCAACAACAGCAGAGCTTTACTAACTGTAGCTCACAAGTTAATAAACGATTACTTTACTATTACTAAAGGCTTTTCTGCAGGAAGTGAGGGTGTTAGCAGCGTTCAGTCCTTCCACAGCTGCTCTCTGGCCTGCAACACGCTGCCCTCTTTATAGAAACGTGGGCGGTAATTGGTGTCAGCAGCAGCATTATAACAAAGCAGACAGGCATGCAAAGCATAATGAGGCCCAAGTACAATTTAAATATTGGTGTATTTATGTTTTTTAAACTCTGTGGCCAGAAAATTTGAATCTTTTGAAACTGGAGAGAGAAAAAAATCGATTTGCATGTATGAGTCATTTCTGCTTCATCCGGCAATTTCATGTCGCTTATTCAGGTTTTTCAGGAAACTGATGACGTAGACGCCTCAAAAACTACACGATACATGAAGGTTTAACAGACTAGTGTGGTGCAGTTATAGTAATGCTGCAGTTGGAGGCAGGGTGGAGGATTTCCTCCGGCTCTCGTCGTGTTCATGCTCTGTTTTCTGTCTCCAGCTGATGAAGGAGCCCGTGCTGCAGGACAAACGAAGCGAGCACGTCCGCTTCTGCCGCTTCGCCGCCGAGCTGACCGAGCGGGTGTCTGGCAAACCTCTTCTCATGGGCACGGACGTGTCGTTGGCTCGCCTGCAGAGGGCCAACGTGGTCGCCCAATCGCGCATCACATTTTCCGAGAGGGAGCTCCTCGTCCTGATCAGGAACCACCTCGTGGCCAAAGGACTTCAGGACACGGCAAACACGCTGGTCAAGGAGGCCAATTTACCCGCAGCGACCCTCTGTCCAAACCCCTCCCCTTCCTGCGTCACCCCCCCGCCCTCCGCCTCAGTGGTACCCAGGACTTGCAGGTTAGCGGGTGGGATCGCAGCGCGTATCGCCAGCCATGTTGGAGCCTCTCCCGTGTCCTCGGGTGCTTCTGTTTCTCCTTGCCCCTCTTCTTCTCGACCCCTGGCACCTCCTCACCCTTCGTGCTCCTCTGCATCTACCTCTGCCCACCCCACTCCTCCTCCCCCTCCTCTTCCTCATCCTTCACCTCAGGGACAGGGCCCATATCCACTTGGCCGGATTTTGTTTTCACGGGAGCGTCCGGTGGCCCCGTGCAGCTCAGGGAAAAAGCTCCGTGCACTGAAACAGAAGTCGGATCACGGTGCTTTCATACAGGTCAGGGTTCGATCGGTCACCAGTATCATCGCCGTGCTCGCACACAGACACGGCCTAAGCTCAGCTACTCTTTCTTTCCCTCTCTGTCAGACTCCAGCAATGAAGAAGCAGTTGGAACGCCACCTTCCTTCCCCTCCAACGCTCGACAGCATCATCACCGAGTACCTGAGGGAACAACACGCCCGCTGCCCCAACCCGGTCACCACATGCCCCCCTTTCTCTCTTTTCACGCCCCACCGCTGCCCGGAGCCCAAGCAGAGACGACAAGCCTCTCCCAACTTCACCGCCCGCCTGGGTGCCAGGGTGCTGTACCCCAAATACGGAGGTGTGGACCGAGCGTGTCTGGATAGACACCTGATCTTTAGCAGGTAAAGAACAGACTCACCTGTGCAGCAAAAACGGTTATTTAGCTTATTTTTGGCTGTTTAAAACGGACCTCTGCTTCTCCACCGCTCTGCCTGTTTTCCCTTCGTCGAGGTTTCGTCCAATGTCGGTGTTCCACGAGGGCGACGGAGACGAGAGCGGCTTCACCTGCTGTGCCTTCTCAGCCTGCGAGCGTTTCCTGATGCTGGGAACCTGCTCCGGCCACCTCAAGTTCTACAACGTCCTCTCGGGAGAGGAGGCGGCCAACTACACCTGCCACACGTCCGCCATCACACACCTCGAGCCCTCCAGGGTATCTGCACAAGCATTTAAACACACCTGTTGTTATCCTGCACAACGTTTCCCAAACATTTGCATATTTCATGCGTTTTTTTTATCTGAGGCTACGTCCTCGACCGGGTCAGGGACAAATCTGCACTGAGTATATTTGAGTTTCTGATGTAAGAAGACGTCTGGTGGTGTGGATTTGTTTTCTTCTATAAGCTCAGCTGATCTGCAGGCACTGAGGCGACTGCCTGAGCTGACGTTATGCTCAGCTTTGATATGAATAGCGGCTGCAGCCTCAGCTCTTTTTGTGCCGTTATTAGAAAGTAACCGTTTGTGCTTCTTAGGATGGGAAACTGCTGCTCACCTCTGCTTCCTGGAGCGTCCCTCTGTCGGCTCTGTGGAGCATGGATGGAGTCTTCATCAAAAAGTAAAACCGCCACACCCTCACGCTTCACTTTTAATTTTACACACCTGTGTATGCACTGCATAGACACCCTGAGGTGTGGACTGTGGTCTTCGTGGTGTCGATGTGTCTTTTTCCCCTTCAGAAACTCCTTTGCAGACGATCACTACGTGGAGTTCAGTAAACTCTCTCAGGACCGAGTCATCGGCACCAAAGACCAAGTCGCAAACGTAGGTCGCCCAAAATGTTCTGCTCTGCCTCCTCTCATCATAACAGCAGGAAGCAGAGTTGATGTTGATAAAACTGGAATCCCTTAAATTAAAAATCTTCATTTGCATTTAAACTACTGACAGCAGGAAACCGTAGATTTGGAGTTCATTTGATTCTCATCGTTTGTCTTCGTGTCCTGAAGATCTACGACATCCAGACGGGTCAGAAGACGCTGACCCTGAATGACCCCGGCCTGGCCAACAACTACAAGAGGAACTGTGCCACCTTCAGCCCCACTGACGACCTGGTGCTAAACGACGGCGTGCTGTGGGACGTGCGGGCGTCGCGGGCCATCCACAAGTTCGACAAGTTCAACATGAACATCAGCGGGGTCTTCCACCCCAACGGCCTGGAAGTCATCATCAACACGGAGATCGTATCCTCTGATGCTGCCAGGGGCCGTCTTTTCTGTCCTTTTCTTTCCTTTACTGCAAAAAATATAGTTAAAATGAAATGGGTCATTAAAAAACGTTCTGGGCCCAGTTAATGGCATGTGTATGCAAAGGAGCTGTTCAGTGCTGAGCCCTGCATGTTTCTGGTCTTCATTAATGCTGCTGGTTTAATGAAGCAGGAGAATCTGCTGCCCTCATTATTGAAGTGAACTTGCTGCGTTTCACCTGAGCAGGTGCATTTTTACAAATTCGGCCTCGTCCAATTTACCCTGCTTAAAAAAGACATGGCCTTTAATATTTTTAATGCATATTACCTGATGAACCATAATGTCAGTTTGGGTCTTACAGTCTCCAAAACTATAGTCAAAGTTTAAGATCAGATTATTGATCTCAGCTGTAATAACGACGCAACAAAGCGAGCTGCACGTGTTTCTGCGTCGCCCCCCCGTTGTGTCGTAGTCGTGGGCCTTGACAGCAGGTGTCAGTGGGACCTGAGGACCTTCCACCTGCTGCACACCGTCCCAGCCCTGGACCAGTGCAGGGTGGTCTTCAACAGCAACGCCACCATCATGTACGGAGGTACGAGCTCATGTGTCCGAGTCATTACGAGCACAGCGAGGGGCCGAATCACCGCTCTGACGTACGATGTTTTTCCCTCCTCCTGCTCTCGCACACAGCTATGCTCCAGGCCGACGATGAGGATGACGCGATGGATCAGCAGATGAAGGGTCCCTTCGGCTCGTCCTTTAGAACCTTCGATGCTACGGACTACAAGCCCATCAGTAAGGCTTCACTTCCTCTCACTGTTGGTCAAACACAGTTTATATACTGGGGCTGGGGATCGTCACTGATTTCTAGAATTGATTTGATTCCGATTCACAAGGTCCCGAATCGATTCGATTTGATTTGAATCGGGGAAATTTTGTTATGATTCAGATCATGCATCAGGACATTTCCATATTTTTATATCTATAAAAAGGAAGCTGACACTTGTGAGACTTTATCAAAGGTGTGAGCATCACAGCAGAGGCCTTTGTGTCAAAGTAGCTGAGGATGAAACAGAAAAACATGAAGGTGATTTTCCTGGTCTGGATTTTATAAAAATATTCTGCAGTCGATCAAAAACGAAAGAAAACCATTAATCAGCATCTGAACATTACCTGATGCTGCTGACGTGAAGCAGAGCAAAGTTACAGAGGTTTGATTAGAGACGCAGCGTTTTGCAGTTTTGCATAAATTTAAAAAGTTTAAAATTGTCCAGAAGCCTGTTGAACAGCAGAAATGAAGTTTTCTCTTTGGAAGTAAGTAAAAGGAATAAAACAGCGATCGACTGCGCTGTAAACAATGGTAGACTTGTGATAGTAAGCAAATAATGCAGAAAACAGATTTTTAGACAGGAAACTGTTGTTGAAGTACAGAGAGAGAGAGAGCTGTGCATGAAGTGTGATCAGCAAAAGTCAGAGTGAGTTCATGACGATGTTCATGTGAAGCGTAGTTTGGATCTTCTTTTGCTGCTGGTTCAGTCAATATTGTTTGGAGTGAGATCAAACCTGCAGCTTCAGAATCAGCACAAAGACGTAAACACAAAGCTCGACCCGCCGAAACATCAGGATCAGCGAGCTGTCGGCTTTCAGCCCCGACCGTGAGAAAGGCAACATCTCACTGATTCTGATGCGTCGGCGTGTCCGCGCTTTGTGTTCACGTCTTTGTGCAGAATCCGTGTTCCTGCTCTCATTTACTGTTTTAGCTGTTTGGTGGTTGTTGAAACTTTGTGAGGTTTAACCTGAGATTCTGGCGTTTCGGGCAAAATAAATTTATAATAAAAAATCGAATCAGGATTTTAATAATTCGATATCACGCTATCCAAGCCAGAATCGGTTTTAATCGATAAATCGATTATCAAAACCCGCCCCTAATATATACATATGTGTTTGATTTTATTTTAAAGGTCAGGTTTGTGCTGATCTGCCAGGCTTAGCTGCTCCTCCTGCTTTTACGAGCCGAGGTTCGAAGAGCTCGAGCTTCATGATGTTTTTGTTTTTCAGCCACTGTGGACGTGAAGAGGAACATCTTCGACCTGTGTACAGACACCAAGGACTGCTACCTGGCTGTCATTGAGGTACTTGAGCATCCGTGCTATCAGAGGGTTTATTGTTGTTTCCATTACAGCCCATGTGACCCTGTAAGGCCGCAGACACGCTAACGTGATGCGTTTACTCTGCAGAACCAGGACGCGGTGGGCTTGGACACGGTGTGTCGTCTGTACGAGGTGGGACGACAGAAACTCGCCGAGGAGGGAGACGACGACGATCAGGTGAGCGTTTGCTGAGCAGCTTTGTTTTCTTTTGTCTGCGATGACCCGACCTTCACGTGGAGGCTCATCTCTGATGACAGCTGGGTCTCTAGAGCAGCTGCTTTCAGGGAAAGAGTCCACGGTGTCCCCGTCACTGTGACCACAGTCTTTTATTTTTAATTGAAGTCTTGTGCGACTGCTCAGGGAGCGGACCTGAAGTGGAGATGAGCTTAAGCCGAGCAGTTTTATCCAAAAGCTTCTTCTTCTCTTACTTTTGATGCTTCTTTGTCTGCCGTTTCTTCTTCTTCTGCTTTTTCTGCTCTTTCATTTAATTATTATTATCTGTGAAACTTGTTTTACTGAGAAAACTTCCTTTCGTTGCTGTCGTCGTCGTGATTGAGTTCATTTTTTTAAAATTTATTTTGTGCTCTTCCAGGATGACGATCAGGACGATGACGATTCCTCTGACTCCGATGACGATGATGATGACGACGACGACGACGACAACGACGACTTGGACACAGACCCGCTCATAGAGGAGCTGGCCAATAACAACGAGGCAGAGAATGAGGAACAAGCCGACTCGCCCAGAGACGAAGAGGTACCCGACCCCCTAAATCCATCGTCCAATCAGCTTCTTTTATTTTTCACTTTTCTGTGAAAGGATTGATGAAGACAACACTTTGAAATGATAGTTTACTGAATATATAAATGTCTTGTTTTGTTTAACTTTATTTTCTTATAGTAAATATGATTTATAGAAGAACTTGTTGTTCATATTAGTAAAATTTACTTGTTACTCAGGTTCTTTGTTTATGGATGATTTATTCTGAGCTCACTCGCGTTGTCACCATGACGACTAATATCTAAAATAATAGCAGTTACATTAAAACAATAATGCTTCTTTAGCTTCTTTCACATATTCATGGAAACTCAAATTAACAGAGACATTGAACGCACCTCACGCTAGGGCTGCTCAATTAATCGAATTTTAATCACGATTACGATCTGGGCTTTCAACGATCATTAAAAATGACTGAGCCGATTATTAGCCCCTCCCTCATTTATCCGCGACCCCTTAAAGGCCGGTCCGTGAAAATATTGTCGGGCATAAACCGTCCGTGGCGCAAAAAAGGTTGGAGACCGCTGATTAAGAGGACCCGAGGGAAGCTCGGAAAGCTAAGCAGAAGTTATTTGGAGAGGAGAGTGACTGCCGTTGGTTGAAAAGAGAGTTAAAAAAAAAAAACTTCAGTGGTGTTGCACACTATTTTATATTATTTTTTAAAGTCATTGTTAACCCTTTAAAGCCGGTCAGAGCTGCACGCTCCGTTTTGTGTAACTATTTTTGTAGAACCTGAACCGTGTAAGCTAGCGCAATAATTTTTTTTGCATATGAAACCAGAGGAGCTGTACTTACATCTGATGCCATCAGCTTGTCCTCGGTCACGGTTTCCTTCCACATAAAGCTTTGCAAAAATTGCATAAAAAGCGCTTGCAGGAACAGAAACATAATATTCCAGAAACACGCTTTGCCGATCCGATCAGCTGTTCGTAACACTTCCCACATTGAAAAAGACGTCAGCGCGAACTGTCGCATGTCCGCCATTTCCTGGCCGAAACCGGAAGTGACGTCATTTTCGCGGAAAATGTAGTTTTTTACTTGTAGGCCTTAAAAGCCTATACTGGTGTTTTTATAAGTCATGTTTGACTTTTCTGAATAGTTTCTGTGATGCTTAGAACTCGAATTGCGCTGCTGGAAATAGTTTATTTTGATGCACCTGCTGTTTTCTTTTCAAATTTGCATCATAGGATTGTTTTTTCGTTTTTCCTGCAGTATATAAAAATTGCTGTATCTCCAAAATAAAACTATGATAACACTCAAAATAAATTTCCTGTTGTTGTAAATTATTTTTTGCAACTTTTTTGTATTTAAAGTTTTGAGGGATAAACCTCTTAAATTTCTCCAAGTAGAAATATATGTAAACAAACTAAACAAAAACGAATGTCAATTTTTTTGTAGTTTATTGCACTTTTTTGCAATTAATGTAGTTACTATGGACTTAATGCATACATATCATTAAAATATGGGCTATAACAGTTATTTAGCAAATTGAAATGCTCCCACAAATGGCACTACAACATGTAAAAAAATAATATAAGCTCTGGCGGACTTGGTTCTATAGTAGGTCTTAAAGGGTTAAATAAATATCGTCAAATAATCGAGATCTCAATTTCAGTGAAAATAATCGTGATTATCATTTTTTGCCATAATCGAGCAGCCCTACCTCACGCCTGTTGTAGTCAGATGGGAGAGAGCGTTCTTCGAGGCTGCGCTTCATCTCTCACAGTGGATTTAACGCAACCACAACACTGCGACGTGTGTTCTTTATAAACTTGAGTCCAGCTTGAAGGCGGTGCCACTAAAAACAGTCCGTGCTGGACGTTACTTCCAAACTGAAGTGATGTGACTGCTTCCCTCGCGTTAGAGGAGAAAAATCAGTTTGAGTGTTTAAAAAAAGTTCTTTGTTTTTCAGTTTTAGGTTTCACGTCTTCTCTGGTCCTCACAGTTCAGACTGCACTGGGGAGACTGATCTTTTTTTCCTTTCACGCTCAGATTGCTGATCTTCTGGCTGGCGACAGCGATGATGACAATGACAGCAACGACAACAACGACTCGGAAGACTGGGAGAGCGTCAATGATGGCTCTGAGCCGTTCGACGCTGACGGATCAGAATGTGAGTGATAATCCAGGTTTGTTTGCTTAAGTCTGTTTTACCTTCGAGGTTTTTACAAACTCACATCCGGGCGCCGAGGACGCCGAATCTGCAAAAACTGCCTGCATAAGTACAGTTCAGAATATAATATTGTTAAAAATGAGAGAGAACGGCACTGCACGTTCTGGGTTTAACACGGACAGAATGTTAATGTCTGGAGAGCATCACACCGAAACTGGATGAAAAAACCCGAGCTTTATTCCTTCATTTTTGTTCTTTGTAATGAGGCCGTTGATTTGAAGTGAACCGTGTGTGCGTGTGTGTGCGTGTGTGTGTGTGTGTGTGCGTGTGTGTGTGCGTGTGTGTGTTGCAGTTCTCTCTGGAGCGTCCGATGACGACTTGATCCAGTCCATCCGTGACCTCCATGACCGATGGTTCTCCTGACCTCAGCGTTCTCATTCGTACCTGTTTAAATGCTCGTTTCTCTTTTAAGCAGGCAGGTTGACTGTGAACACGCTCGTATGCAAATCAAATTTCTGCAATATTCTGTTTCTCTAATATATATTTTTACATTTGATGACGTCATTGAGAGATGACGAATAAATATTTCCCAGAGTTTGTGGGGCCTCAGATATGCAGACTTGGTTTTCTTCCTCTTGGTTAAATATTGAGTTTGAAATTTTGGATTCTTTTTGGTATTTTTACCTGCTGTGAAACATCTTTTTCTCCTCATTATTGATCAGCACCAGCTTTGTCTGAACTACAAAACGAGACAGAAACACAAGCTGTAGTTTTTCAAGTCCTTTCAACTCTGAAGCAGTGAGCAGTCTTTACATTTTATTTGAGCTTAATATTCATATAAAAGCAGTTATTGACGTAAAAGAAAAAGAAAGAAAAAATTATTTTATATACACAGTGTTGAGGTTGTTTTCTACAGATTTAAAGACTGGATGTTTTTAACTGGATGGATTTAGGCCAGCCTTCTTCTTATTGGCTGCTCCTGTCAAACAGATGGGTTGAACAGCAGGTGGGCGGGGCTTCTGTTCTCACAGGACTGTGTGCTCGAGCAGTACTGAAAGGCACTTCGTGTGTCAGGGTTCAGTTTGATTGTCCTGGTAAAAACTAACTGCAGAGTTGGAGGACCGAGGAAGCAGCAGAGACAGACAGGAGCAACGACCAGCAGCTTGTACTGGACCAGCAGGAAAAGCCTGGTTTAAAGAGGGTTGTCGAGGATTCCTAGTCCTTTAAGTTTGGATCTCACTGAAGAGCGGAGCAGTGAGAAGCCGGGAGGGGAAAACAGAGGCCTGAAGATTTGGGGTAAGAGCCTCCCGATGGCTCTGGGTCAAAGAGAAGGACAATTGCTGGAAGCTGAGGCGAGAGCGGCCACCACAGCTGACCAGCCAACTTCAGGTGCTGTGGTTGAAGTTGAATCTGTATGATGGTTGGAGGAAAGCACCTCAGAGGATTTAATTCCCACACAAATGATCTCTAAAGGTGGTTGAAGCGTTGGAGGTGAATCCCGGTGAGGTTTAAGTCATTGCTGATGTGGAGGAATGAGCCCAACCTTTGGAGGGAACAGAAGGATTGCTGATGTGTGTCTATTGAAAACATCACTTTCCTGACAGCTTACAGGTGAGGATCATGTAGACCTCACACAGTTCATTAGAGTATAATTTAGATAATAACTTCCTCTACAGTCTTACTTTCATAGATCTTGAGATACTTCAGTAGTTAAAGGGCAGCAGAAACATCTGTAGGCACTTTTTCACTGTTCTCTGCCAACCACAGCAGCAGGTCATAAATCGAGTCACAGCAGCTGTTTCAGGCACAAACCAGAGCACGCTTTCTGCTCGGTGTTCAGGAGTGGACGAGTTAGGAATCCAGACGTGGTCGGGCACATGAAATAAAGCCTGCTGGCTGCAGACGCACAGAGTACACGCCCACCAAGCTCTTTATTTTCAAATCACATGACTAATCTTTTAAATTAATCTTTCTTTGTTTGAACATGCAGCGAGACTTTTAAAAAAAGATTTTCCAAGTTCGAGTGATGCTAAACAATCACCTGTTGATGAGGGAGAGATGCTGTGGTTTCTGCAGAGCCGTGAGTCCAGACGAGCGTTTCTCCTCGGCTGTGTTACTTTCAGGTCTCTGTGGACAGCAGCGTGTTGAAGTGAGTTCTTATTCGTGGGGAAACGTCGCTCGCTGTCAGTCTCCTCTCTCCGTCCTGTTTCCTCCTCTTCTCAGTTTCATCTGTTCCTCCTTTTTTCCCGGCAGCGAGCTGACCCTGCCTGCGCCGACGCCTCCAGCATTCTGATTTGTTCTCTGAATGTTTTAAATCCTTTCATTCCGATCTTGAATGTGACATTGTGCATATATTGCCGGTGGGCTGTGGAACAAATAGTTGAATCATAAAGAGTCGAGCGTGGTCATCAGAGACAGAAAAACATGAAAGAGATGCAGGACTCAGGAAAACTGCTACAGCACTAGACGGTGAGGAATCCCATTCAATTCAATTCAATTCAATTCAATTTTATTTATATAGCGCCAAATCACAACAAAAGTCGCCTCAAGGCGCTTCATAGATACAGAGAAAAACCCAACAATCATATGACCCCCTATGAGCAAGCACTTTGGCGACAGTGGGAAGGAAAAACTCCCTTTTAACAGGAAGAAACCTCCGGCAGAACCAGGCTCAGGGAGGGGCGGCCATCTGCTGCGACCGGTTGGGGTGAGAGAAGGAAGACAGGATAAAGACATGCTGTGGAAGAGAGACAGAGGTTAATAACAGATATGATTCAATGCAGAGAGGTCTATTAATACATAGTGAGTGAGAAAGGTGACTGGAAAGGAAAAACTCAATGCATCATGGGAATCCCCCGGCAGCCTACATCTATTGCAGCATAACAAAGGGAGGATTCAGGGTCACCTGGTCCAGCCCTAACTATATGCTTTAGAAAAAAGGAAAGTTTTAAGCCTAATCTTAAAAGTAGAGATAGTGTCTGTCTCCCGAATCCAAACTGGAAGCTGGTTCCACAGAAGAGGGGCCTGAAAACTGAAGGCTCTGCCTCCCATTCTACTTTTAAATACTCTAGGAACAACAAGTAGGCCTGCAGAGCGAGAGCGGAGCGCTCTAATAGGGTGATATGGTACTACAAGGTCATTAAGATAAGATGGGGCCTGATTATTTAAGACCTTGTATGTGAGGAGCAGGATTTTGAATTCAATTCTGGATTTAACAGGAAGCCAATGAAGGGAAGCCAAAACAGGAGAAATATGCTCTCTCTTTCTAGTCCCTGTCAGGACTCTTGCTGCAGCATTTTGGATTAGCTGAAGGCTTTTCAGTGAGTTTTTTGGACATCCTGATAATAATGAATTACAGTAGTCCAGCCTGGAAGTAATAAATGCATGAACTAGTTTTTCAGCGTCACTCTGAGACAGGATATTTCTAACTTTAGAGATGTTGCGCAAATGGAAGAAAGCAGTCTTACATATTTGTTTAATATGTGCATTGAAGGACATGTCCTGGTCAAAAATGACTCCAAGGTTCCTCACCGCGTTACTGGAGGCCAAGGTAATGCCATCCAGAGTAAGAATCTGATTAGATACCATATTTCTAAGATTTTCAGGGCCGAGTACAATAACCTCAGTTTTATCTGAATTAAGAAGCAGAAAGTTAGCGGCCATCCAGGTCTTTATGTCTTTAAGACATTCCTGCAGTTTAACTAATTGGTGTGTGTTATCTGGCTTCATGGACAGATAGAGCTGGGTGTCATCTGCATAGCAGTGAAAATGTATGCTATGTCTTCTAATTCACAGGGCAGCTTTCTTTCAGTTAACGGATCATTTTTACTCCCACAGTATGTTTTGATAGTTTGTATAACCGGTGTGCCTTCTGTGGGAACATTATTATTCCTGCCAGACACACAGAGGTTGAGTGGAAACCATGGAGGGGGTGATATCAGGATATTTCATCTCCGAGTCTGCAGATGTGAGCCTCTGTTTCTCTGGATTGGAAGAGCTGTCACGTCGTGAACACTTACGGGGACACATTAAGCTAATGGGTTCGTCTCGCTGGAGTCCACACGTGGAAATTAAATCTTCATTTTAAATATTTTTTGCATCCCATTCTCGTCCACAGGTGTAAAGTGTGGCAGCAAACAGAAATAATGTTGCCATGGATGCGCTGGGTTTAGTTGGGCTGCAACTTCTGTTTTTAACTTTTTATTGTTCATATTCTGTAAATATAAGTACGCTGAAAATACCGCCTACAGCTCTGCTTAGTTTGAGTCTGTGTGTACCACAAATTACTTTGAAACTGAAGAAAACCTTAAACCCTGATTCTCAGTGCAGCTTCTGAGTGCTTTAGTAGACGTCATCAGTCACTCTGTCCTCTGGTCATTTAAATTATCACCTCCTTTTAGCCACCAAGTTTACAAAAATTAGCCTAAATTTAATGCAAAATCCCCCACTTTGGAAACCTGAAGGTGTTGGTTAATACTGGCAGGTCCAGCTTGTTCTCTGTGAGCTTCAGACTGCATTATATCTGTAAGATACACCAAGACATAAAGATATTTATTGAAATCATAATATTTGACTAATTTTTTTCTAATCATGTGCTCTATTCAATTCAATTTAAATTTGGAAGTCGATTATCACAACAACAGTCGCCTCAAGGTGCTTTATATTGTGCAGTAGACCCTACAATAATAGATACAGAGAAAAACCCAACAATCATATGACCCCCTATGAGCAAGCACTTTGGTGACAGTGGGAAGGAAAAACTCCCTTTTAACAGGAAGAAACCTCCGGCTCGGTGAGGGGAGGAAGACAAAAGACACGCTGTGGTAGAGAGGTAATTTTAAATGCAGAATTTCAACAAACATCAGCAAACACACAAACTGTTTGTGTGTTTGTCTCACAGTGTGTTGCAGCTAAAACTCCAGCTGCTTATTTCACCGGGAGAGAAAAGAGAGAGCTAAGTTCACTCAGAGATGGAGAAAGATAAGAAAGACAGGAGAGGAGAGGAAGAAGAGAGCTTAGATTTAAAAGGAAGGGCTGCTCATTTAAAGCTCATATGTAAGTCCCCATGTTTTTAAATCTGTGCATGTGATATGTTTTTCATACTGTGAAACCTGCTGTAAATCAAACTGAGGCAGTTTTTTAAAGGCTGCATGAGAATCTGCGATAAACAGCTTAGTTTGCTGCACTGTGATGGATTTGCAGTAAAGAACAGTGTGTGACTGGTGCACAGTGGCTGTGCTTCATGCTCACAGCTTATAGCAGAGATTCATATGAATGTTAGCTGATGATGCTGATATTCATTCACTGAATCTCACCTTCATACCAACTTTATAGTATCTAATGTAAAGACAGCATCAACAGTGTACTGTCAGTGCAGAGGATGGGCATCAGCCAGGACAACTCATAAAACATCTGCTCACATCTGGCTGAATTCAGGCGTGTACACCCACAAAAGCAGCAGGTCAGCTGATCACAGCCTGTACACTAAGAACATCTACTGGAGCTCTCAGTAGAAGTTATTGTGAGTTATGATTGTTTTCCCCACACTGAGCCATTACAACCAGTTTAGTGTCCCCCCACCGGCTGCATCCACGTTAGCCCCTGACTGCTCACATTTTCCTGTTCAGAGGCAAAGTCACCCTCTACATTCTCTGCTCATGAGATTCAAGATGAGAATATTTATTAGAATTAAAGTTTAAACTGAAGTAAAGTTTGTATTGTCATCTGCTAATATTATTTAATTATTACAGTAATAAAGCACAAGGCTCAGTTAGCTTTGCATAAAAATAGCTGGTAGTAACGTCCTCCAAAGAACTACTTTTACTTTCTTACTTTGAGTACTTTTCAGAGGCGAAGTTGAATCAGTACTTCAACTTTGACTGTAGTATTTTTCAACACTAGTACTTCTTTTTAAGTACAGAATATCTGTACTTTGGCCACCTCTGATTGTTATGAGCAGTGCACTATATTACCCCCTCGTAGATGGGTCGTTGACTATGATGAAGACAAATAAAAAATATAAATATTTATTGTGAAAATCTGCTCATAAGAAAAGGAAAATTAAAATGCTTTAAGGTTTCTTTCTCAACGCTGTGTCATATCACCATATTTGTGACACAGCTGTCACAGCGCGTGCTGCTCTGAAGTGTCCACGCGGGGGCGCAGCACGCGCAACAAACGCGCGTGGAGCTGCTGAGCTGCAGACGGCTGTCATTAGCGGCTGTACACGCGTGTCAGTGACAGCACGACCGAGGCTGTGTCACGGTGCTGTAAAGTGATATCACGGCCGGTGTGTGCGCGTGCGCGATACTGCACATGCTCAGAGTAATTCTAAGTGAGTTTATATATTATATATATATTTGCGTCTTTTATTCCCACTCGTGGTCTGAGGGGTCAGCCGCCGTAGGCTCCTGTGCGCGTGCAGGCTGTGCAGACCAAACGAGCCCCCCCCCTCTTGACCACCTCAGCCGCGCTCCACCCTGATCCTCTTAAACTGACGGAGGCTTCCCCGCTGCTGCGCACGGCTCGCACGCAGACGGGACTGAGCTTTTTCTTCATCTGCTCACGACAAGTTCAGCAGCTGCGACGGAAGGAAGCGAGGTTCAGACGCATGGTTCAAAGACACAAGAGCACCAGAAGCTTCGCTCTGGAGGGATGCTCACTGAGTGAGGACAGGATTCCCGAGCCCGGACAGAACTTGACGGGAAACACGAGTGATCGTGGGATTTTCCTGAATGGGAAAGTCTCGCGCTCTAATGAAATCCTCATAAATCATAGTTCATCTGCTCCGGCCGCCTTTTTGCTTAACCAAATGCCACTCTAATGCCCACAGGTGGGGTTAAAAGCCCCCTGTTTGGCTTGAAATCGCCTTGACGCCCCTGTGGAGGATTTCTCTGGCGGTTCGTTCCCGAGGAGCGCAGCACAGCCGCTGAGATGGACCGACACACTGCGCCGTGCGTCACCGCCAACCTGACAGGATACTAACCGTCATTTATTTAAGACAACTTTCACATTTTCAGAGTGGTTTAAGGTTGTTTTTTTTCCCCGTAGCCATTTTCAGTAAACTTTTGCTCCGCGGTCCTCCTCGTCTTTCTCGTCGTCACTCGGATTTCCATGAAGCGACCCATCGGGTGATTATAGCTACTTTCTTTAGAGGATTTTGCTGTGGGTGCAGCAGGACATCATGTGGACGCCGACAGAGGATGAGAAAATTGGAGTGGGTGAGTAAATCAGTGATGTTTGTCTGATGATGTCCTGGTACACAGCTTTGTTTTTTACGCAGAGGATGGTGCCAAACGCATCACCTCCAGAAACCGCAGTTAATGTTTGCGCACTTTATTTTCGTATAAAAGCATTACAGACATTCAGCTGCTCCTGCGCCTTCGATGTCTAAATCAGGTTGTAAAGTGAAAATCTGTAATCTGTGAAATGAAAGGGGTCATCTCACTGGAATCTGTTCCAAAGAAGCGCCTGTGGGTATGAGGAACTGTGCAGAGACTACAGGTTCTTATCTGCACACCGTCTACAGTATTCCCTTTGAGATGTGTCTGCGGCACCTGAGGCGCTGGAGGCTGGAAATGGTGTTTTGTTTTATCTGTTCTGTCAAGTCCTGTCTCGTCTGCGCGCCTGGTCTGTGGTCCTTGTCGTCTGTTCTGGTGTGGTAGAACAGATCAGAGCCTTACAGCAGTCCTGTGTAAGTGTGACGGGTGCGGGATGAGAGAGGGGCTGTGTCGTCGCTTCTGGTGTGGGTTTATAGTGCGTGAAAGTGGGTGAAGTGAAACTGAAGCAAGGACAGGAACAGGATGCGGTGATAATGGGCAGTGCAGGTAACTGAGACTTGACAGCAGTGATTGATTACGCAGCGTGCTGTGGCAGCACGATGACGGTGAATGTTTTCAGATGAGAGCTGGTGCTTTGGGCCCGTTAGCCAAAGATCCACAGTCCAATTATTCTCACTCCCCATTTATCTCCCGTTTATCTGCTGCACGTCTTTCAGGCAGCCACACCTAAAGGCCTGTTTGGAAAAACACTGCTGACCCAAAATCGACTTTCTTACCTCCACCAAAGAGATCATGTGATCCAAAAAGTTATAGAGTTGCATCAATGGTGTGGCTTTCTGGGAAGTGACGAACGTCTGGAGTCAGCAAGGATCCAGGAACGACTCTAAACATTGTGAGATATGGTTAAATCATGTTGCCACAAGTACACATGACATTAAAGAGAAACGCTGAGTGACATCATCTTGATGTTCTCATGAAAATATCACAAACTCATCAACGTCCTGGAAGGATATTTTAGTGTGTGTGGAGTATTGTTCTTGGTCTTGTGCTCCTGCTGTGTTGGTGCTTTTTAAATGTTTGTTGCGAATGTTGCTGGATCTCTAAAGATTCTTTTTTTGTGTGCAGTCTTGTCACTAAAACTTCAGCCATGAACTCTTTACTGTCATTTTCAGGCCTGCTTATACAATAAAATGATTGGTTATGGAGGACGGTCTCTGCCTATTCCCAGGCCTACTCTGTCCTACATGTCACGTTGATCAAGGAACAAAATCTTAATTTAATTTTATAAGAATTTTATTGACACTCTAATCAACGTATATTTATGAATGCAGCATAAAATCTCCTTAATAATAATTACTGCTCCCGGCTGCAGAAGTACCAATTATAACCTTTATTTTACTTTCTAATGGCACTGGCAGCATGCCTGTATCTAATGTGGATTGCTCAAATCTGATTGGTGCATGAGCATTTCCGGTACCAGTACCGCAGGTTGCACTGCCTCTTGGACCATCCTGCTTTATTTTACAGCTGTTCTTTACCTTCCCCTCAGCACTGCTATCTTTGTGGTACAGGTCATGTTCAAGGAGCTCTTCCTCTGATGGTTATACTAACTTTCAGTTTCTTGATTCTTTCATTGTGTCAATACCCTGAGAAGATGATTTTCATGCTTATTGTATACTTTAGTGAGATTTTGAGTATTTCATGACCCCCCCCCCCCCACCCCCCACCCCCCTCGTTGTCTCTCTCTCAAACGATTAAACATTTCCTCACTAATTGGCCCCGAGACCACCCATGCAGGTGGAACACTGTGTACTCAGTGATCTTAACTTGGACAGTTCAAGAAAATTAGCATAGGTATTTCACATGAGGTGCCAGACTTCCTGTCCCCGATGGGCAGAGGTATCAACTGACAGCTGCCAGGATCTTTCCGAGCGACCAATCCGGTGAAATGCCACACAATGTCTGCAGCGTGAGGGAGCGAGGCCTCTGCTGACAGGAAGTCAATTTGGGCAGTCATGACTCTGCCAATCTGTTAATTGGAAAGAGACATTAGCTGAATTTAAATGAGAGGCTGTGGGTGTTTTTCCTGCTTCCTGATACCTTCAGTAGACTCCAGCTGAGGATGCGTGCTGCGGCTGTTTGATTTACTCTGCTAGAAGCCTCTTAGCATCGAAATCAGAATTGTGCCACATCTTACAAGCCTTCACATCGCCCGCTGGTAGACTCCATAAAAGGAAAACGGCACCATAATCTGACAGTGCAGGAGTGTGGAAAGCAATCGTGAATATCACCCTTCAAAGACT
Source organism: Aulonocara sp. 'chitande type north' Nkhata Bay (assembly GCF_057382095.1). Lineage (NCBI taxonomy): Eukaryota > Metazoa > Chordata > Actinopteri > Cichliformes > Cichlidae > Aulonocara > Aulonocara sp. 'chitande type north' Nkhata Bay. The sequence goes on along the minus strand of NC_141348.1, from coordinate 48,763,579 downwards.
CCATCACACAGAACATTAGGTGTTCGCTTAAAGTGCCACACATTTCACTCTGCAGGGTGGTGACACTGCTGGAAAAAGAGATCCACACGATAATGACATCGTAAGAGGAGCACAGGTGCAGTCGTCACCGCCCACATGTTCACAGTAAATCTGACAGCTTAGTTATCTTTTAGGAGAATCGTAAGAAAAGACATTCGGGAAATGGACTCTAAAGTTCTGTAAAAGTCCATCACGAAAACAACTTTGTTATTAAAATGATAATTGTCATAAATTTTCTATAAAGTTATGGAAAAGTCACCTGATTTGGATGTTACCCTCACACTGATTGATCATTATCAGTTATCTATCAGACCCCCACGAGCAGAACATGGCAACTGTGGGGAGGAAGAACTCCCTTTTAACAGAAAGAGATCTCTAACACCTGTTGTCAGAGACCTCTAGTGGCCATGTGAAAAAATGCTTGAGACATTTCCTGATGTGGTAAAATAAGAAAATGGAGCTTTGGGTTGGGAAAAAGATGATACTTACCAAGTACTAACGCAAACTAAACAGTGTAAAAAACTACATTGAATATTTTAATGAAAGCTCAGTCCAGAAATCCAGAGTCAAGTGGACCAAGCCTCCACTGCCGTCCTCTCTCTCTTCAGCAGTGTGGAGTCACCATCACGAGTGAGGTGATGGCTGCCGTGTAGAGGAGGAAATAAGTATGGGACCGATAACATCTGATAACGGCCGTTTGGTGCGCTGACAATACGGAAACGTGGAAAAAATGATGTGTAACTGTGACTGACTGAGAGCTGAAAAAAGGAAAAGAAAGAGGAAATTCTTTATTTGCCACTGGATAGAGGGAAGAACGCAGAAATCCTAAAAACACCGTCCTTTGAAACTACAGAGTCGCGTATCCCTTCAATGTTTCCATGTAAGTATGCTTTGTGTGCCCTTTGTTAATCCAGCCATTTGTGTTTTTGCTGCATAATGCTTTGCATACCAAGGCAGGGAGAGTGGTAACTCATAGAGCCCTTCCAATGGAGTTGGGATGACTAGTGCCTGGTTGTAGAAAACAGCTATTCAGCTGCATGAATGCAGCTTTGTGGCACCCATAGAGGTTCCTGAATGCAGCTTCACCTCCCCCAGGGCTGCACAGCACAGCACTCAGTTCTCACACTCAGATAACACAGAACGCACACAGACAGACAGACAGGCAGAGAGGAAGACAGATGGACAAATGAACAGACGTTCCAGACAGCCTCCTTATGAAATGCACCTGCTGAAGATGAGAACTCTCTCTGTTAGCCACAGAAAAGTTTGCAAATCAGTCAGTCTGTGTTTAAAATTGCAAGAGCACTGAAGCTGTATGTGAAGGGTTTACATTCTGGGCCTTAGAAGTGATTCTTATTCAGAAGTTTTTTCTAATGGCCAGCAGGGGGCGTTCCTCTGATTTCAAAGGTAATTCTGACGGTGTAGAAATCTACGAGGAAAAAGTTCCACAGTTCACCTGAGCTGTCCACACTTTGTTAGGGAGTTCATGAGCCCAGTCGCTAGTTTGAAGTCTTATTTAATATGAAGTTATGTTATGTTTGTAAATCGTGATTCCAATTAGAGCCAAAAAGACGGATAAAGGAAGGCACGATTTAGGGCGGAGCTATGTTTTTATTAAGTCACAATTCTATGAGCACTCTGTGTCCAGTCTCAAGACATCAAGACAGTGTGGGGCAAATACCCTGCTAACAGGAACGCACTGTTCAGTCCGAGACGTCGTGGTAGCTACGTCCATCTTTTATGTACAGTCTATAATTCCTAGCAAATTCAACTGTAAATCATCAGGTTTCCTGATATCCAAACATCCTCCTACATAAAACACACAGATGGTTCATTGTTGTTTAGACACACTGAAATCAGAAAGAACTGACACACACAACACACAGGTGGGCAGGTGACTTTAACACAGACATGTCGTACAGCATCACATTCGTCACACCTCCAGCAGGCGTGCAGCAGCGTACACGGCGCTAAAACGGTAACACTGTGAAGGTGACAGAGGTGTGAAGGAGCGCGGCACCTTGTTTGTCTCTCTTTGTCTTCACTCTGACTTATTTATTCTGGACCAGCTTTTCATTTTGCCGCCGTCGCCTGTGCTCATCTGTCACTGCTGTGAACCGGAGGGTGGGGGGCTGGAGAGGGCTTCTAGTGTCAGACTTTATAAACCAACTTTAATGAATTCTTATGTCATTTGTTTTCCTCGCCTTTGAGTCAGACTCGGCCTATTTGTCAGATGTCATAGCTTCATCGTAAAAAACTTATCTTGACAAGACTTTGAAGGATGATGCGTCACTGGGCTATATCCGGTGTGAATAAGCGGCTTGATGGCGGTCAGAACATTGGAGAACAAGCTTAAGGATGTGAGAAACTTTTATTATCGTCAGAGGACATTTTTTGTACTTCTGATAAGTTTTGGAGGAAATCACCTCTTTTTGTGGCTGTTGGAGGAACTTGGAGGATAAAAGTCATCACAATTATGCTTTCAGGATCTTTATTTTTTGGAACGTTGAGCCTATTTTCATTCTGGGTGGTCAATTAATGCCATTTCGTCAAAGCGCTGAGTGGCTCCTTGATGTACTAAGTGTCCTCTGGCAGTGAAGTTCTGTCATTAATGAAACAAGTCTGTCATTTTTCTTTACTGACTGCTTGTGTGGATACCGCCCACGTGGACTTTGTACAACTCTAAAACCTTACAGTGGTCAGTTCTGCTGCGGCTGGTGTGTCAAAGCCCTGAAACCAAAGTGAAGCTTTAGGCATGACAGGGCGAGGCCGACACCTTTTGGAAAAAGATGATGCTGCATCTGCACAGGCGAGTCACCAAGTCTGTTTCTTCTGAAAGAGCCTTTTAACTCTTATTTAAATACACTTTACACATTTCTGCCTTCAGAAAAATCCAACTCCCTAAAGATAAAATCTTCATGTTCTTTAGAAATATTTGATGCATTTTTCCATAAACTAAAAATGTTTTTTGTGATGTGAAAAATAAACTTTCCTACATTCACATTATAAATGAATCCTTCAGCAAGTCATTAATTTACTGCCTGAAAAATCTGCTTCTGTGAATGTGATAAAGTACAGTTCCATAAAAGAAAACATTATATCTGCTTTTATGTCCTTTTATGAGACGATACTTTTAATGTGGTTTGTGCCCAACAATGATTTGTACATCTGAAGTTTGTCTTTGAGGAAATACGTTCACTCTCTCTTCTGTCATGACTCTGCCACTCATGAACCATTAGGCGAGAAGAACTCAAGTTGGACACGATGAATTATCACCACTGCCTGTGGAAACTGATAGCAAGTCCGTCCATCCATTCATCCATCCAGGTCCATCACTCCTTCAGTCCGTCTTTTAATCCCACGTCAAAGCAACGAGTTAACAAAGACACAGATTGTCCTTATTAATATGGTCCTTTCTTAAAGGGCTTGTGTACTGTATCATAAGGTAAAGACAGTCCTTTTCTGTGTCTCTTGCTCTGACTTTTGGAAAGTTTTAGTAAGTTTCTCAGATACGATTCAAGCACGATTGTTACTGTGCTGAAGGGACCTTAGGAACACACCCCTGTTCAGCTGCTCAACGTACCCAGTCCATCTAATTTCTCCACTGCTTATCCTGTTTGCGTCTCACAGGGTTAAAGCCTCTCAGAGCATTGGTCAAGAGGTTTATCTCAAAGAATAAGATTATTTCTGCAGACCCTGTTTTATAAATGCAAGCTTAATCTGTATTAGGAGGCCATTTTTCTGATTGCTTTGACCTGAAAACCAGCCTGTTGTCTGTTAGTGTTTTGGTGCCGGTGCTGATGTTTTGACAAAGCTGTGAACATCTCAAAGATACGCCCAAACTATTCCTCACTGATGTGGACGAGGTGATGAATGACATCAGTGCAACAGTAGGATGGGTTGCTCAGTTCGTCACATTTATGCTCTTGTAAGGGAACCCTTGGTGACACATTCTGACACACTGTGTTTGTCCTGTTTTTCATAATTTTCCATTGTGAAGATGTGCATTTGAAGTCAAACGTGGCTAAAGTCAAAAAGATACAAAATCCCAAATGGGACACAGGTGAGAAACCCGCAGCTTCCATCAGAAAAACAATATTTCACACCCTAGAATGAGAACACGTGGAGAAACACCAACGCCTGCTACATGATCATCGAACTGTGCTGCTCGTGAGCTTTGGAAGCGTCAAAGAGTTGCACACTTATCAGCATTCACATGTTTGTGACCCAGATTTATAGCTTTGGTCATATGGCTTCTATAACATAAGTCTCAGAGGACAGAAGCATCAAACTGGTAGGAAGTCTCACGTGGTTTGCAGGATACTGAAATGTAAGCAGGTCAGGCTTCTCCGGGGCTAACTGCTGACAGTTTTAAGAGCCTATAGATGGCTTTCAATGTGCGTAGCTTGTTTACCTACAGCGCACTGATAACTGGTCACTATGCACGTGTACTTGATTAATAAAAGTACCTGCTCTCACCTGTTCACGTCATCTGGTGATGGGGCGGGACTTTGTGTAGATCACAGTGTTTACACTGAATAAAGCAGTTTGTGTTGTTTGTTCCTGATCTGTTCTCTGCATGAAAATGTTGCGCTGGGAAAAGATTATGCAGCACAGTGATATAAATACACACAATAAATAAATGTATTCTATTGCAATCAGTTCAGCTTAATTAGTTAATGGCATCCCGTAGCAAACCCCAGCAGCACTTTGCAACTGCATAAAAGATAAGTAACTAATTACACCAAATGAATACCGACTAACTTCATGGGTTAGAAAGAGGCAGAGAAAGAGAACACAGGCAGAGGGGAGTCAGAGCGGAGATACGGTGAGGTAATCAGACTGAGAGGGAGACGCTGAGCTGGTAATGTTGTGTTGTTTCCAGCTGACAACTAGTCGGCTAAACAGAAGGTGAAGTCATCACCGCAGTCCCCGACTGGCACACACCCAGCGCTCAGCAAGGTGCTTATTACTGTGTGTGTGTGTAACAAGTAACACTCAAAGAACTAATACTTATAAAACAAAGGTCATTTGATTACAAAGTTCTTTGCAGTTCTTAAAAATGATTGCCAGCATCTAAAGTGCACATTACATCAGCCTTGTGTTCTGGTTTTGCATTGATTGTAACTGCGTCTTTAGTGGGTAACATTTTCATAAAAGGTGCAGCACAGACGCATTTATTCAGTCCTGTCATTCTGCATATAAGCAGGTCATTAATTTGCTTTTATGTTTTTAATTTTAATCAGAACGACTACAACTGTAATCAAGAGCAGATTCTTTTTTTCTTCCAAGGCCCATTAATGAAAACAGACACGACACCGGAGCAGCGTGAAGAGAACGCGTTGTTTTGGAGGTCGGTTGCTGGCTAAACCAACTAAGATTTATCAGATGGATAGGGTGTCATGGGATGTCAGCTGGCCTGAGATCAGCTGATCGTGGATGATCTAAACTAACAGAAATCAACAAAATACAAAAAGGAAGAAAGCCTTTGAGATCAATTTACTGGTTTTACAGGCTTTGATCTAACATGAGTGTTCAGGTTAAGCATGCCTAAACTGGTTAAATCAGTTACATTTGTTCACACGTACATTAAGAACAAAACACTGGTGTGTGTTTCATCAGGTAAAATGCTATCAGAGGACAAGTTTCCCTGGGAGGGGTGAAGTGAGCATGGCTGGATTCAATTGGCTGCTGCAGGGAGAGGCAGATGGCTTGATCTGCTAAGACACACTTCTCTGTGTAGGTGAAAATTGTGCTGGTCCAACCTTTTGTGAACTCTGGTGGGTGCTGTCCTTAGGCCTAAACATGACCAGTGCCAGTGTTAACACACAATACCGAGCGCTGCTCTTGTGTGAGCGAGGTGGACTCAGTGCTGTTTCTGTTCTCAGCCTTCACACGCGATGTGAGGAGGCTGAAAGATTAAAGTATGATGAGGCTTGAGAGCAGCTGGCTGCTGTCCGTGGTGCTGAAACACACCCAGTCGAGCAGGGATGGGGGGTGGAGGAGATCCTCGCCTCCACCACGTACTTTCTCCCTCCTCTGGAGAAACAGAAAGTTAAGTCACGATAAAGAGGTTGCAGCGTTTTCGCACGTAGGCGGGGAAGTTCATCACACGCAGCAGTAAGCTCGTGTGTACGATATGAGTCGTGCTTCATACCCAAAATAAAAACCAAGGCGGCCCTTACAAACTTGAAAATGCATTTTGGTTTATACTGAACAGCAGTTGAAGAGAAGAAGCCAAAAGCAAAGAGCTCAGAGAGGGATTACTCAGAGCCCAGCAGCGTGTTTAACGTTTCCTGCGTCCCAGAGTCATTTTGAAATGATTTCTTCAAAATAAGGATATTTTACATCGCAGTGTGTGTTCGTGGATGCTTTGGGGATATGCTGATTTCTACTTATGTCCTCTGTGTATTTTATGTATTTGAACAAGTATGTATTTTTGTGTATTTCAGTGCAAGCGCACCTCTTTCCTTTTACAGTTTTACTTCCTGCTTAAAAGCCCAAACTCTCACACACACAGTGTTTAGTTCAGTCTGAGCCAAGATGGCGGATCTTCCAACGTAGTCCAGCAGAGGCGGTCTCTTCTGTCCTCATCCATGTCCATATGAACAAAACAAATGTTTTCCACTTTTAAAGGGTAAAAAGTGCATTTAGAGGCTGCAGGGTTGGAGGTGGTAATCCTTTACTAGTTATCATTAAAACTTGCTTAGTCAATAAAACTACTGTGTTAGGACTAGAAGACAATCCAGTGGTTTCTATTCTTGACAAAATACACCCATCAGACCCAAACAGAAATCCATAAGTTTCAGAGACAAACTTATAAAGAATTAGCATCAAAAACATGAATTCATAGACTGAGCTGAGGGCCTGTCGTCCGGCCTGAGTTTGATGGAAGCTTCCAGCCCTGCAGGCCAGCAGGTATCACTCGTATGAAAGAAATCTGAAATTAAAATATAAACAAACAAATGAAAAAGAGGTGGACACACACCACACATTTTCATATTAAGGTTAACTTAAGAATTTGTGTTACACTTACTGACCTAAATTATCACGATTATGTTGCGTACAATAAAAAAGCATCCCTAGCTTTTCATGTGCTTCTGCTTTTCAGTCCAATAGATGTGTTAATGAAGCTCCCATTAAACATCCTCTGTATTCTAATGCCATCAGTGCGTGTTGATTCAGACTGAGCGTGTTATGCCCACAGAAACACCCTGTGGATTTTTTTTAAACTCTCCTCTCAAATTCTCTTTAGACTTGAGACTTTAATCTCGGTGTCTGTCACCGTCATGCTGCCTCTCTGTATCTTTCCCCGTATCTCAGTCTGCTGCTTCCATCTGCAACCCCTCCTGTCTTTATTTGCTTTTATGTGAAAATTCACAATCTCCACATCTCTGTCTATCCCTTACACCCCCATACACACACGTCTATCTTCACTGGCCTCCACTCAAATCACAGTTGGAGCTGGAAACACGGGTGCACCGTCAGCACCACAAAGTAAAATTAGAAGAAGGATTCTCAGTGTTGGTGGAGCGACTGTTACTGGAACACGTTAGCACACAATTTGTGACACACTTCTTGCCATCCTGAGATAACTGGAGCTGAGGAACGGCTTTGAAAGTTACCGGATAACGATCTCCCCCATCTCACCCCGCCCTTGTCTGCTCTGTACTCTTCTCCCCACTCTGCCTCACCCCCCGTGGTTCTGGCTCTTGGGGAAGTGAGTTAGGTTGATGTCAAAGCACAGGCTTGTCGTCTAGTTTATATGCACAAAGAGGACAGCTCATCTTTTGAACTGGGATGGTAATTTAAAAAAAAGAAAAGAAAAGTTTAAAAGAGAATAAAATCATAAAGTTTTAATTTGTGGTCCATGTGTCAGAAAACTCTGGATGTGGGCTGCATCTCCAGCTGGCAGTCAGGCAGTGTGTGTGTGTGTGTGTGTGTGTGTGTGTGTGTGTGTGTGTGTGTGTGTGTGTGTGTGTCTCAGGGGTTTTAAACACAGCAGCATTCTAGAGGAGAGTTCCGTTGTTGTTATGGTTACGTTCAGTTTCCGCGGACACCCTGGCAAGGCTGGTTTCTTATCGCCATAACAACGGTCCAACTTCCCAGCCTCCATCCAGAGAGGCGGACCACGAGCGGCTCCGATCACTGACAACATAAACATGTTGCTTCAGTAAAACCAGTTTCTCCGACACAGAAGCTCTGACAGTCACACACACTAACTTTTATCTAAAGTGCAAAGTTACGCAGCTACATCAGTGGGTCGTAGTTTTATCAGACTCTTTTGTCACTGATTGCTGGGTATGTTTACACGGTCACAAGCATCCCGGTGCACGTGTTGGCACATGTAAATATCATCTCCTGATTTAGAGAAAAGTTGCAGATGTTCATCTTTTCCAAAGCTGTAATGTTGCTGGTCAGAGAAAGGCCATAGACTTTATATACCAGATTTAGCTCCTGGGTCTTACAAACAGCATATGCTTGAAATCTGCACTTTATAAAACCAGCAGGATGTGAGTCCTCTGGCTGTAAAAAGAAGTTTATGTTTTATTAAAAGTTTGAGAAAATGTCCCTTGGCTTCCTTGATTCTTGCACTTTTCTGATGATTTTTATGAACTCAGTTCTTAGTTTAAATTCTTTTTTAAAAGGACTTATGTTCATTTTGGTCCCTATTAGAGTCAAAAAGTAGAATAAAGCCTGAGACATGGTTTTAAAAAACGAAGTGATCAGCTCGAGTCTACAAAAACAGGGCCTGCCAAACCAGCAGGTGATGTTATGCATCCCAAGCTCGGGGAGTCTTGGGCTGCTGTTCTTCATCATATCAGTTTCTATAACTTTCCTATCCTTTGACAGCCAAATTAAGCAGATCTCTAGACCTTGATTGTTCCATCTGCTATTCCCGTTTCCATTGGTGGAGTTCTGATTCCCACTCCGGAGCCAGTTCCATGCATTTCCATCATGACACCAGGTAACTAGACCGTGTCAAACTTTACAGATTTACTGTCATGAGCCGAATGCAGTTTATACATACGTACGGCCTCACTTACACAGTATTTCATAGTCGAGTCCTGCAGTGTAGCATATCTCCTCCTTTACAATCACTGTCATCTTAGTAGTTTAGGTAAAAAAGTGCAGCCTGCCCACGGTATCCACCTAAGGACCCAGGGTGATGAAGCTTTTCAGACGGTGGTTCCAGATGTGTGGACCTGAACTCACAAATCTGCTGAATTTTAGCGGTTCTGCTGGCACCAGGTCTGCGTGATGTTCTGTGTATCTGCTGTGCATTTGGTAATGCTTTGAATTTTTTGTATTTCTTTTGCTCTTAATTTTATTTTGGTTTGAATGTCATCATTGTGTGTGGGATTCCTTGCAACAACACATTGGCCAGCATGAGGAAAAGATTACAGCTTGGGTTAAAATGATTACTTTGCTAATATCAGGATATTTGATAAGTTTAAAGCACTTATGATGCTTAAAAACACTGCTGTTTGGAAATGGTCACATGATCTGTGGTTTACTGTGCTGACCCATCCATTCGACTCTAATGACATGACCTCAGTTACTACGCTGTCTGGAGTCACCTCCTGAGACTTTAAAAGGATGATTCTGTCATTCTTCTTGAGAATCACTGTCATCCATTTTGGGTGAAACATCCTTCAGGCTGGGCACATTCTTGTGATGCTGTTATTCTCTGTGCAGTCACATCTATCTCCTGTTCATCACTGAGGAGCTCCACTCAAGCAGTTTGTAAATGATTTGAGCGAGGGCTCCTGAGAGAGACAGAGAGGACTCTGTTTCTCTGTAGTTTCCATAGCTGGAATTTAAACTAGCAAACCTTCAGTGGATTTCCTCTGGCTCCTGGCTTTGGCTTCTTCTGCATGTCTCCCAAAAACCTGAAATTACAGAAGTTCTGTTTAACTATCTGTTCTCAATTTACCAACCAAATGAGTTATTCTGGTTTTCAAGGCTGTTTCATGGAATTTGTTTAAATGAAATTTTGTAAATAAGGGTCTTGAAGGTCCCATCCAGAAGCAGATGGCTGGACTTTCAGTGACACTTCAGAAAATCCTCAGATTTCTCTTGAGCTTCACAACTTATTGGTTTATTTTCAACCTTTCACTGTTTTTAGATTGATATCCATTAATGGAGGACATTTTTAGAACCACTGTTTTAATAAAAGTTGCAAACAGCACGATGGAAACACTTCACTACACATAATTGTGTAGTGAAGTGTTATTGGCAAATTGTACATAAAATCAAAATAAACGTAATAATTCTTCAGAAAAATGTTCCACATAATTGTTTTTAGATTTTTATTACAGGTGTTGTAGGTTGATGTCTGACCTGAACATGTATTGCATCCTCATAGTTTGACTTTTAGAAGTTTCTTTCTTTCTTACTCTTTTCAGCCCTCCACACTTTCCCTTTCCCTTGATGTGAATAGAAAGAGGTTGTCAGCCATTCTGGACACAGTTTCTGGAAGTGCAACACCGGCCTGTCTGTCTCTGGATTTATTGATTAGTGCTTTTAAAAAAGGTCAATAGTTCTACAGTCCTGCAGCTGGTCCAAAGTAAGTTCAACAGAGTTACACTTTTCACAATGTCAACAAATTCCTCCTCCTCTTCAAGTTTATTGATTACAGCTTAAGACTGGGCTGCTTGCAGAGTAGTTTTTATTTGACCTGTTGAGGCCAAGTCGATGAGTAATGAAAGAAAAATACAGCAGAATTGGACCTCCCCCACCCTCATTCAGATCTGGCGTTTGGAACTATTTTGGTCTTCATGTGATGTATGACCCTGAAGGTAAGCGCGTCATGGACTAAAGTAAAACAGGATGTCGGATGTGCCACGCAATGCTCAATTACATGGGTGGGAGCTAGTGCGTTAACGCAGGTAGCTCGTTAACGGAGATTTGCCGTGTTGTGGCGTTAACGTCATTTCAGATTAACGCTGACAGCACTAGTGGGAACACAACGAATATGACAGCACATTTACGCCGACAGCATCCTAGTGCAAAGACAAGTGGAAGCAGAAAAAAAACAAGCAAGCATGCTACAAACTTTAACCGAGTCATTTAGACAGCCGTTAGCACAGGATTCTCCTTATGGGGACCTGATATGTTTAATATGCTGCTGAGAATATAGCCCAGAAGAAGCTATAGTATAGCTTTTATTTTGAAAGAGCCATTTCTCTGTAATAAACTCTCTTTTCCAAAGATGAGTGATTCCTCAATCAGATTTATTTATTATTTTATTACTTTGTTGTTTCAGCAACATTCAATTTAAAAACTGTACTTTTGAGTTAAAATATATATTTATAATTTTAATAAATGACAAATTAAAAAGGCATGAACATTTTTTTGTATCGAAAAAATATCGAACCGTGAATTTTGTGTATCGTTGCAGCCCTAATATATATATATCTTGTAGTTTTGATTGGATGATGGCTGCTTGTGTTGAACCTTCTTATTGTGTTTAACTTGTGGTCTGTGAGCTCCATGGATGAAATGAGAGAATCGAAATCAGAAGCTTCACTGAGCACAAAGTACATTTTTACAGCAAGTGAAAACATCACCACACAAAAAGCCTAAAAAGAAAGACAACAATTCAAAGTCAAAAAAGACAAATATAACTTTTATGAGTTTGCTTTTGATTTTATGAAAACTCCCTTTTGGACCCGGCTCCTACTGTACCACCCTGCATCCTCCGGCTTTCTGTGCAGTGATTCAGGCTCGACAGTGTCTCCACATACAAAGCCGGGGCTACTTTTTAATGAGGCCAGACCCCAAGGTGAGAAAAACAATTACTTATTCAGGCACCGAGGTGAAGAAAGTTTAACACCCCTCATTTATTCCATGTCCGTATTTACTCCTGAGTTGCTGAGGGAAGATTTCCTGTGTGTTTTGGTGATTTTCTGAGTGTGCTCTGCTCTGAGCGTCATTCCCCCTCTGCATGGAGAGGACACAAATGTTTGTGACACCACAGGCAGACGCCATGACCTAATTATCGGTTTCCTTTCAGTTTTCCAACATATTTTTTAGCTCTTCCAAAACGTCAGAGGTCTTACATCATTTCTTGCTCTCAGTCTCTGCAAACCTCTTATTTCTTCTAAACCTGTATTTTCCCCCCACCCCCTCCCTTCTATCCATCCATCTCCCACTTTGTCTAATGAATATTTCACATAGAAATGCTATTTTTAGATGTCATCGTTCCCGCGCTCCGTCCATCAGGCTCAGCTTTCTGATCTGCACAGTTTATTCAGCCGTTATCAGATTGGGGTTGAGTTTCATGTCACTTTCAATTAGCATCGATTCTTAGAACAAAGATGTTTTTTTTTCATTTCATTCATAAAGGATGGAAGGTTCACCCTAATTAATTTTAGTGTAGAGCGGCTTTTATTAGTGTTAAGAGGAAAAGTGCTTCTCCCAATTTTGACTGGATGTCCTTCATTTGGCTGCAGCTCTCACTGTAAGTAGGGTGACAGGTGGTCACACCTGAGAGAAAATTTGGTTTTTTTGTGTTGCTTTTATGGAAAAGCTGATCATAATTGGAGCCTTTAAATTGGAAGAATGAAATCACAGGTATGGCCTAATTTCATGTCAGTTAAGTTCCTAAAATTTTGTGCAGCTTGTCTTTTAATCGTCTCATATCTTAAAGTTATGAGACAGGCGTGATGTCATTGAGAGAAGATATCGCTGATGTGGTTACCTCAAGCACGTCGCTGGGTGGAATGCCCAACAGATCCACACTCGTTTTATATTCAGACCAATCAGAAGAAAGTTGGCTTAAAGTGGGAGGAGCTAAGGGAGTGGATGAACTGAAGGGCTGCAGAGGCCAGGATAAGATGCATTTTAACAAATATGGCAACGAATCAAGCAGCGGTACTTTACTAGAGTTCAAGAATAAAGACATGGAGTTGAAAATAGAATAGAGTGAGTGAAGGCTCATAAATCATGCAAATACTGTAACTGGTTTTACATCCTAGTGTAGCTCGTGAGCTTCCAGTACGCACAAGAAATAAAACATCCCCTTTATTATATTTAAAGAAAAATAAGATTGTTGTTGGATCTTGATGCAGTTTTACATTCTTGATTTTACAACAACTGTATCTTCCTCTATGCTTGCTTACTTTGTTCTCCCTGTGATATTAAAGATCTTTACTGTACGGCACATGTGTCAAAGTCAAGGCCCGCGGGCCACATCCGGCCCGGCGTACATTTATATCCGGCCCGCGAGATCATTTTATACAGATGTACTATTATTGTTATGCATGGCCAGCGCCAGTGGGTGACTGAATATATGTTTACAGACATGCTGGTAAAGCCGTGCGTCTTATTAGTGGAGCTAATGTGGCTGTAATGAAGGAATTTAATATAAGACGGCACTACGAGACACAAAGTGAAGCTGTTGTGAAAGCAAGTTTTATTGTAGCAGAGGAGCCAAATGAGCCCGGTACCACTCTGAAGAGCTGCAGGATGAAGCTGTGCGACGTCTTGTGTCCAGACAAAACTTCATTGCATACTCTCTTGCTGTGGATGAAAGTACAGACATGATGGACATTGCACAGCTGACCATCTTCGTCTGTGGAGAGGAAATATTGGACATTAAATCGATGCACGGGACAACGACAGGAAAAGACATTTTTTAAAACGTATGTCAAAGTGTAACCGACATGAAACTGTCCTGGGACAAACTTGTTGGACTTACAACAGATGGAGCGCCGGAGTTGTGCGGTGAAAAAAGCGGACTAGTCCGCAGGATGCGAGTAAAGATGCAGGAGAACTGTACCGGTGAGTGAACAGCACATCACTGCATCACACACCAGGAAACGCTGTGTGGTGAAGTCCTAAAAATGGAGTGATCACTGTAAGGCAGACCGTACATTTTATCTGAGCTAAAAGTTTAAATCACCGTCAGTTTCAGTCTTTTATGTGGGAAATAGATTCAGAGTTTGTCGACATTCCTTCATGCAGAGCTCCGCTGGCTGAGTTGGGGAAAAGTTCTCAACAGAGTTTTTGAGCTCAGCAAGGAAACCTGTCAGTTCATGGACATGTACGATGCGGTGAAGGCGTTTCAAGTGAAGCTGTCACAAATGCACCAGTGCAGCCTGCCTCACTTCCCCTGCTGCCGAGTAATGCTGAACCAAGTCAGCTGAGCTGCACCTGTGCAGATTCAGATGGAGCTGCAGTGTAATGATGCACTCAGGGAAAGTACGACAGTGAATGGCCCGCACGGTTTATTAGCTCCACTCCTGCAGCAATGCACAGCTCCGTCTACATGCGGCTCCAACCTTGTGTTTGCTTTCATTTATTTTTTCTGGGGTTTTTGGCAGCATGTTCATATTTCTAACTTGCATAATTTTGACAGGATATATTTTTATCAGGAGCAAAATATTTAAAGTTAAAGTTTATTTTTTTAAGTTTATTTAATCTGGAATAATATTCCTGTCTGTTTTTATTCATATTTATGTTTAAAAAACATGTTTTAGTGTGTTCAATAAATATTTATCTTGTTTGGTCCTCGACCTAAAGTGTGCCTTGGGTTTTGGCCCCCTGTGCGATTGCGTTTGACACCCCTGCTGTACGGTATAAAGCACTTCTAGATGACAGTTGTTGTGAAGTGTTGCTATAAAATATTCACATCGCTGAGAAAAAAGGCAAAATAAAATGAATGGCTGACATGATGTTTTTGTATGAAGCGTTTCCTCCTCTGAAAGCTGTGAGCAGGAAATCTGAAAACCTCCCAGGCTTGGAGCTCTTTTCACTTTAACCCATTAAAGCTCATCCCCTCCCACCCCACTGCCTGCTCACTCAGTCACATGATTTGGATGCATGCTTGGCCATTCTTTGCTGTGTGAATTCGGGGTGAATGTGTTTGTGTTAGTGCGCAGACTGAGCATGCACGTAGCACGAGTGAGTGAGTGAGCATTTGCAGTGTTTGCCTCTGTGTTTGTTCAGCAGTAACAAAGACAGAATTGGACCTCAGAGACATCGCTGATGAAATCAAAAGAAACAGCAGCATATTTCAGCACATTTCTTATTGCACAGAACTGACGACAAATATTGGCTTTGATTTGAGAAGGAAGCAGCACTGCAGTGGTTTCTTCACATCCTTCACAAACCTCTTTCTTCTTTCTAAAACTAACTCTTGTGATGTTTTTAAGGGTAATTATCCAGTATCACTGTCAAATAAAAATGTTTGTATTATAAAATATGGTCTGGGTCCTTTTGTCACAACGTTACATTTTCTGTTGAATGAATTTCTCATCCATTGTGCATTTTTCAGCATCATAGAAGTCTGCAGGTCAAATGCTGGAGCGTGAAACAGAGATTGGCGTGACGTCAGCATGTTGGTCATTTCACCTACATTCCAGCCTCACATATGACCGGGAATTCTGGACAGTGTCCGAGTGAGGTTGAGGATACAGTGAGCTTGCTCCATAGGAAGACTGGGAGCTGATAAGTAATGTGTGAGGAGCACATCTGGAAAGATGTCTGTGCTCCTCTGCCGACTGCAGAGGCTGGGCATCTCATTTGGGCTGAGAACACTGGCATGGGTAAAAGGACGTCTGGGGAGCCCAACCCTCAGATAAGGGGAATAAAACGGCTGGATTCTAGTAATAAGCTTTGTTCTGTGCATATTGTGGAGAAATGGATTATTGTGAGAGTTCTGCTGCTCTGTGTTTGGTGCTCATTCGCAGGTTATTGGCTGTGCACATGTAATCACACAGTGGTAGCAAAAAATGTGATTAGAAGCAAGTTGGCAAAGCAAAAGCAGGATCAAAACCAACTCATCAGATCATATCAAGGACAGGTTGGATCTTTTCCCTTTGAGAGAAGCTCAGTGGGTTTGGGTAAACTGTCCAAACCTGATTTGAATCTCCACCTTTTTTCCGATTTGGGAGTTTATTACAAAAAGAGTTCTGAAAGTGGGAATACGAGTCCAAATTTTCTGTCCTGCTAAACAATTGTCTTTACATCTGCTGCCCTTAGTCTAATTAATGTAAATATACCCCCACACTGCAGTCTCCATGCATGTGTAAACAGCCACAGCTGGAGGTTTGTGTTTGCCTTAATGTGCTTTTCTATGTGTGCCCTGCAGGCCACCACGCAGGCAGCATCCCATTGAATTACTATAATGGGCTGGTAATGGGCCTCACTGAGTGGTTGGGGGTGAGGAAAGGACTGGGAACAAGTCAGAGGTCAGGGTGCTGCTCTGGAGCCCACAGCTTTCACAGTGTGTGGGTTTAATGGGTTTATGTTAGATCGAGCCTGCTGGTGGACGGGCCACTTAGAAACAAGATATTTTTATTAAACACATGGATGCAGCGAAAGTGACTTTTTGACCCAACAGCCAAAATAACCGTCACCCATCATCAACAGGCAAATAAGTCAAATTTCCTTTTGTGTGACATAAATTTGTCAAAGTACATTAAATTTGGATAATTATTACTTTGAATACAACCTTAAAAATGAGGAAATAAAACAGCGATCAGTGTTTAATCAGCTCAAACCGAAATACACCTCCACAAATGTTGGTATCAGAAATCAGCTGAACGTCTTTCAAACTAACTGCATGTGAAGATCAAACACTGAAGCAAATGTTAAAGGTTCTGTAAACCTGAGAAATGATTCATCATTTTTTCTTCCCCGTTTGATCTTCATAGTATTAAAACGACTTGTTTACAGTAAGCAGTAACCCTGCTTGTTGATAAATGATGAGGTGGGAGTGACCGATACCAGCTGACAGCCAGGCATCACAATAGACTGCATTATAGTCAGATGTTCACTTGGTTACACGTTTCTTAACTCGATTTCCCTCAGTGATGGGGTGAGGCACTACTTTAGGAGTGGTTCACAAAAAGGTCGTGGTTTGGATTAAAATATGACTCTTCTGGCCTGTATGCATAATCGTGCCGAGCGCCGTGTCCAAAAAGTAAAACACAGATGGGCAAACAGCAGCTGCTGGCTCTGTTTTATTGACTCGCAGTAATCTAACATCACCTCTCTGCTAATTGGCACTGAGATTATACATGCTGAACCAAGATGTGAGTGCATCTCCACGAGTAAAACTGGCATCCCAGAAATCAAAGCAGAATTATTTTCCCCCTCGTTCTGAACACGAGGCTAATGTGACGCTAATGCAGAGGGTCAGCAAACATGATTGATGGCGCCTCACTCGTCCCTCCAAAGTTGATGCACGTCTCACTCCTGAGTTGCAACAGATGGAGTTATCAGTGCAGAGCGTGTTGAGGAGAGCGTGAACGAGTGCGTAGGAGAGCAGCCTGCAAGACGGGGTCAGAATTAACATTAATTATCATAAATTATAGACCTCCATTTAAATGTTTTAACACTGTGTTCTTCAGCCTTTGCATAATTGCTTATTTCACTCTCACTCCATCTTAATTCTCCAGTCTGACCCACACTCCGTCACTTTCTCTCCTGCTTTCTGACCCCATCACATTTTCCAACTCCCCCGTGTCCTCCTGCCCAATCCCCCCCCCAGCCCCTCCCTCTGATTCTAGCTGATGGACATTTACGTTGACCTGATTAGGCCGAGCACATCTGGCAGTGGTGTGTGTGTTTGTTTGTGTGGGGCTTACTGAGCGTTGTACTGAGAGTATGCGCACACACCCTCAGCATCTTTGTGTTGATGTGGGTGTGTTTGTGTTCTTATGCGTCTGATCACTGTCAGCTGCTTTTCTGGAGATTAACACACTTAAAGGCATCATTTGCTTTCCGCTGTGAGGCTCATCCTTTCCTCCACACTTTAAAACCCTTCTGCAAGATAACCTTTTTATTTTTAATGATACGTTTATTTTATGTTGGTATAACAGGATTAAAAAAGGCAAAAAAGCCAGGATTCATAAGAGAAATGCACTAATTAAGCTCAGGCAATATTGGTGACTCCTGCAGGCTGCAGAACTCTAACTTAATGTGTTTATCAAGACTTTTTCCCCCTGAAAAGATCTAAGGGCAGGTTCAGTGAACTGCAGTTTAATTTTAAAAATACTATGAAACTGAGCAGGGCCGCGCTATGAATTCTGGGACACAGCTTCTTCTTCTTCGGGGTTTAACGGCAGCTGGCATCCTTGTACATGCAGTGCTGCCATCTTCTGTTTCAGTCCGTTATTACACTCTTAAATCCTACTACTTATTCCTGCGTCTTTTGGGATCTTACAAAGCTTCAAACGACGCGTCGACTATTAAATCAGTCGTCGACGATTTTGATAGTCTACGTAATCGTGACTAGTCGACCAATCGTGGCAGCCCTACCTGCGGTTTGTATTTGGTTGTAGGAGCTGGAGCGGGCAGGTCATTTACTTTGAGGCCTTTCTTTTTACCGACATAACGCAGGAACACAACGGTTACATAAACTCTTTAAAGTCTAATCACTGCTTTTATTTTGTTAATTAGTTTCATTTCCTGTCTTTGTCAGTTTCCCTCCTTGGCTGTCGTCTGTCCCGCCCTCATCACATTCTGCTCTTACTTAAGCTTTCCAACCATTCCACTGCAGTTAGGACTGTGCAGTGTAGACTGTGTACTTCATACTGTAAGACCAGCATTTCCTGTAAGTATTTTTAAAGTTTGCTTTGGGAGGGACCATGTTTCTATAAACGTGCCATTATTTTGTGGTGGCTGTAGCTCAGGAGGTAGAGCAGATCATCTTCTGATTGGAAGGTTAGCGGTTTGATCCTTGGACACGATACTAATCCCAAGTTGCTCCCCGATGTGGCGTGTGTGTGAATGTTAAAGCATGGAAAATGTATTTTTGTGTATGTGGCATGTTGTATAAAATGCTCCGTACTATTAGAAAAGCGCTATATATAAGAACCAGTCTATTAACCATATTCATTATATAATATAAAAATATGAATTCATGCTATAACAGAGTAAAAACACATTAAGTTTAACCTAGAAATCATTTTCAACACTGAAAGTCATTTAGTTCAGTGCTTCTCAAGCTCCAGTGTGGGTGCTGAAATAATTAGACATCATTAGAAAAGTAACTTGCATGATAAGCTGTGAGTGTTACCCAGCTGTTACTAATTGACTCCATATATCAGGCTTCCTTCCCTGCATGCTGGAAACACTGCGGTCAGATTAGCTGGAAAAGCTGCCAGTGCGGCGACAGAGGTGTTAAAAAAGCGTAGGATTATTTTCCAAATTCTCGTGTGAACAATTTGTACCTGCAGTAGTTAACATATTGTGTAAGCAGCACTGAAGATGAGATTTGACAGCATAGCCTATATTGCTGTAAATCCCTGAGATGATGATGCAGCTGCTCATTCTGAGAATTAAAATAGTTTTTTGTGTTTTGATAACAGCGGTGACACGAGTCAAACTTCATCCCTGCTTCCTCTTGTTTCATGTTAACTGTTGATCTCGCCTATTAAAGAGGCAAAAGCTGAACAGAAACATTGACGGCACAGAGGAGGAAACTTTGATTTTCTTGTCAGTGTTTGCTTTGTGCCAGAACCCCAATGCTGGATTATTCGTCTCTGTTATACCTATTCTGTATTTAGATCACACAACTGCACCTTGATCGTGCTGATGTGATGTTTCAGACGCACACAGCCACTGCTGCTCACAGATGTCCTCGCCGTCTCCATCGCGAGGTCGTCTAGGCTCGCGTGATGTTGGGAAGTGTGTCCACCTCTCCGTGTTCATTCAGAGGACAGCTGAGTCGCTCTGCGTCTGCTGCCTCGCTGCAGGCTGCGTGTTGCAGTACTCCGGCTTACTTTAATCTGAGCTACTGCATGTGTGTACAGAACATGCAATGTTATGTGCATGTTTGTCACGTCATGGGTTCATGTACGTAGATTGAAAACTGTGGGCCCGGTTCACTTTGTCCGTTGGGATCTTTTATTTTGAAAAATCATTCAATAATAATGTTAAAAAGTATGTTTACTGAAAGACGAAGCCCCGATCGTGGTCGTGCATCCGCTTTATGATTTGACTTTCTGCATTTATCATCAAGACTTCAGACACAAAATCTTTGTGTCCACCGGTTTGTGTTAAATCATCCTTTTGCCCAGTTACAACACCAAGGTTCTTCAGCTTGTGCAGGTGTGTGAGTGCACGGCAGACACACAAAGATGATTCTGTAACTTCTTAAGAGGTGAACATCATCCCATCACAGTTTCTGGCTTTTTTCTTTAGCTCTGGTAGATTTTAATTTATTGAAAGGCAACTGCAGGAGCTATTTCCAAGCCGTCGCTGTGTTTGTATAGTTTTGGAAAATGTAACTCTCGGATTTAATTTCAGCACAATCTTTGAGGAATCAGTATTTCGCAGGCTTGTCCAAGAGCTTTCTCTGGGGAACTGCAGTTCCACAAAAGTATTTATTGGCGTCACTTTTCTGGCTCACTGGCCTTTCGAGCACTTTGAAATGTAATCAGACGAGTTACAAAACTTCCATATGGCAGCGATAAATTGAACTGCACTTTCCTTCAAACTTTACCAGCAGTTATGTTGCGAGTCACTTTGCCAGCGTGACGTAATTACAGCTGCGTCGGCCTCAGTTAGTGTGTGACATTCAAAACAACACAAGCAGTACAAGTTATCGAAAATAAGAACTTTCAGTGTTTATAGCATCATTTTCATTCTTTTAACTTAATGCTCCTCCAAAATCTTTATGGGCTGAAGGGGAAAAGGGCATTGTGAGTCAGATCCATTAAAGAGGAAAGCTCTTATCAAACAGCCTCGTGAAAGTCAGCTCGGTCTCTATTAAAGATAATGAAGGCGGTTACTGAGTCGATGTTTCGTGCTGCTGGTTTCAGACGTTCCCTAAAAACGTGGTTGATGAAATTACCTGTGAGTGTTTGCATTGTATCCTTTTCAGACGGCACTAAATGACTCCGTTTACATATCTGTGTGACTAAAGTCTGGAAAAAATATGCGTTTTCTTCCTTTTGGGCACAAAAAACCTGCAACAAGGAGGCATCCAAGACAGATGCCCAAACCACCTCATCTGAAAGGAGCAGTGGTCCTACGCTGAGCTCCTCTCACTGCCTCTTTCCTCTACATCTGTATTTTATTCCTCCCCACAGTTCAAGGGTGTTTGTGAGGGAACTAAATTGAATCGACAAGCAAACTGACAGCATCGCCTTCGGGCTCTTTTGTTTTTTTTAACCACTACAGACCTGCACAGCGTCTGTAGTGATGCACTCATCCACCTGTCAGTCACCCACCCCACCCTGGCCTCCACTCAACAAGACCTCGAGGTGATTGAACTTCTTCACCTGAACTCCACCTAACCCCTCGCATCCAAAAACACCCCTGTGGATACAGATTGAGACGGTCCTGGCATGTCTGAGCAAATCCATCGCAAACAGCAGTGGCACGTGTTCTGTGACTGACAGCGACTATTATTAGCATGTTCTGATATTCCACGGATGTATGCAGTAACAAGCAGGGGATGCTTTACTGTACTGTGTTTGCTGAACATTCAAGCCCCCCTCTGCAGTCACAGTTTTTGGGCTGTAATGTATGTGTGAAACGGAAACGACCACAGATGTGGCGACTTCAGGGTGGAGCCAGTCAGACTTCATTCGGGATGAAAGAGGGACTGCTGCATGTTTTGACAGAAGCACTTTACCCTCAGTATTGATTCACAGGTCGCCATCCTTCTAAGATCAGGGACGCCAGTGTAAGAGGCTTCAGGTGAAAGGGCCGCTGTATTCATTAGACACAACCTAAAACACAGCTGTTAATAATTTATCACCGAGTGCTCCATGTCTTTTTAAAGCCTTAGCCTTTATTTTGAAGGGCCGTGCTCCTGGATGAGCGATGAGTCGCTGATCCAAACTGTTAGCTGACTCAACTGTGACCGCTAAGCTCACAATCAGTGAGATGTGCAACCTGACACCCATCCATTCCTGTAAGAGGCAGCGCGAGGCAACTGTGGCGCCAGGTGGAAACAAGGGCAAATGAAAGGTGACATCACTGATCTGAGCTGAGTAAGCTATTTTTTTCTTTCTAGGATGAGACGGTTTGGTAAGATGGCTCAAACCTGTAATATGCAACCGCCCGGCATGTGTAGATGAAGGACTTGACTTACGACCGAGGTCTCAGAGAGGCAAATGAACAGGGACAGCAGAGGAAAGTAGAGCAGGCTGACGCTCGCACGGGCTTTCAAAGATGAGTGCACACACACACGCAGAGGAAGAGCACTTATTTAAATACAACGTTGGATTCAGACAGTGCCTCACTGTGCTACTTCCTCCCTGGAGGATTTCACTATAGAAAATGGGAGAATAACAAGGAAGCTGTAGTTTTATAATGGTTTTTAAAATTAAAGTGTACCCATCTTATCCAGAGTATGCATCTGTAAGTGGGACTGCCATGAAATGAGTATGTCTTTATTGTAGCTGTATCAGATGGCATCCTCCTTACCTGACTGATGAACTGGGACTTTGTCTTTTTGATGGTGACACTGAGTCTAATTTACTCTCAACTTTTCCAAAACATGCGCTGAAAGAGGAAAGCAAAAATCTGTTCTCATGAGCACATTTTGTCTTCCTGATATCAGAAACACAACAAACAGGCCATTATCTCTGCTTAATGCCGATGCAAAGGTATTGGCTAAAGTAATTTCATCTCGCCTTGAGGATGTGCTTCCTCGAATTATATCTGAAGAGCAGAATGGCTTTATAAAGGGACGGCAATTGTTTTTTAATACCCGTACACTCTTTAATGTTATTTACTCAAAGCGTCTATCTGAACTTCCTGAACTTGTGATTTCTTTAGATGCTGAAAAGGCGTTCGATAGGGTGGAGTGGGAGTACTTGTTTGCAGTTTTAGAGAAATTTGGTTTTGGTGATAAATTTATTTCCTGGATTCGGCTTCTTTATTCGTCCCCTAAAGCCAGTGTTCATACTAATGATGTTTACTCTGATTATTTTGCGCTGGGTCGTGGTTGTCGTCAAGGTTGCCCTTTGTCTCCCTTACTCTTTGCCATTGCCATCGAGCCTCTGTCTATTACATTGCGATCTTCTTCTGTATTCAGGGGAATCATCCGTAATGGAATTACACATAAAGTATCGTTGTATGCGGATGACTTGTTATTATATATGACTGACCCGGCATGTTCCATCCCTGCTGTTTTAAGTATTCTGGAGAACTTCAGTTCGTTTTCAGGTTATAAATTGAATTTGGGGAAAAGTGAGTGTTTTCCTGTTAATACGGCAGCACGTCAACTTCAACAGTCCGATCTACCCTTTCGTCTCAGTCCGTCTGGGTTTAAGTACTTAGGGATCAACGTGACTCGCTCTCTAGCTGGCCTTAAATCAGCAAATTTGTCTCCTCTTATATCTAGGGTCACATCTGATATTCAAAGATGGGGTAATCTCCCCCTTTCTTTAATCGGTAAGATTAACGTTGTTAAAATGAACATCTTACCAAAATTTTTATTTTTATTTCAGTCAATTCCCTTATTTTTGCCGAAACATTTTTTTGTTTCACTGGACAAGATTATTGGCTCTTTCATTTGGGGAGGGAAGCCACCTAGGGTCTCTAAAACTTTGCTGCAGCGATGCAGATTTAGTGGAGGACTTGCATTACCTAATTTTTTAGTCTATTACTGGGCCGCTCACATCCATAAACTTTGCTACTGGCTAAAATCTTCTGGTTCCTCGTGGTGTAAATTGGAGCTATCATCATGTAAGGGCTCTTCTCTACCGGCTTTGCTCTATTCCTCTTTACCCGTGAGACCCTCTCTGTACACTGATAATCAGGTGGTTCTTAACACACTCAAAATCTGGTTTCAGTTTAGACGTCACTTTAATTTTGTAATGCCGTCTTCCTCGGGTCCTCTAAGCGACAACCATTTGTTTCCCCCTTCACTTTTGGACTCGACATTTTCAGTGTGGTGTGACAAGGGTATAAAACAGTTCAAACATTTATATGTGGATGGTGTTTTCGATAGTTTTCCCAACTTGTCTTCTCGTTACAATCTCCCTGTTACCCATTTGTTTCGCTATTTTCAAATTCGAAATTTTGTTGCTAAGTGTTTCCCAAATTTCCCCTCTTTGCCTCCAGAACAGCAGTGGGAAACTACGTTATCATTTATTCCTCATCACAGAGGAACCATTTCGAAACTCTATGATGCTATTCTGTCTTTTAGTAACCACTCTAATGTTAAGCTTAAGCGTACATGGGAAGAAGAACTGGGATTTCGAATACATGAGGAGTCTTGGGAACAGGCTATAGCGAGAGTACGATCTTCCACCTCCTGTGCTCGTCTTGGACTTATTCAATTTAAGGTCATACACAGGGTGCATTTCTCTAAGTCTAGACTTTCTGAATTGTATCCAGAAGTGGAAAATAAATGTGATAAATGCCATGGTTCTCCTTGTCACCTTAGCCACATGTTTTTTCTGTGCCCTGAGCTACAAGGTTTCTGGACAAGGTATTTTGCTATTATGTCAACTGTTCTTGGGGTAACTCTTCATCCTTGTCCTTTGATTGCTGTATTTGGGATTCCTGCTCGCTCACTTACACTTAATTCCACACAAAGGGATATTATAGCCTTCACATCCCTATTAGCGAGACGTCTAATATTGTTGCATTGGAAGTCTGTTAAGTGTCCTACTATTTCCCGGTGGCTTAAAGATGTCATGTTTTTTTTAAAACTTGAAAAAATTAAATATACGTTGAGAGGTTGCACAGCCAAATTTTTCCACAAGTGGCAACCCTTTATCTCTTATTTTGCTAGTCTAGAGGTATTGCCTGTTTAAATCTACTTTTGTTACTGTTATATTCCTCTAATATGTTTGATGGTTGTGTTGATCTGTGTGGGACTGGGGGGGGGGGGGGGGGGGGCGTTGTGTTTTGTTTTTTTTGTTTTTTTTTTTGTTTTTCTTTTCATGTATATGTGTGTATATGTGTATGTATATGTATGTGTATATATATATGTATGTGTATGTGTGTATGTATGTATGTATGTATGTATATATATATGTATACATATATATATATATATATATATATATATATATGTGTGTATGTATGTGTATGTATATGTATATATATATATATATATATATATATGTGTGTTAATTAGGAAAATTAAGAAAGGTTGATTGTATTTCGGTAACTGCAAGTACTGTTTTCTTTTTTCAATAAAAATATTTTCAAAAAAAAAAAGAAACACAACAAATTATGAAATTTTATGTGGTCGAATAACTACAGGAGAAACTATGAACTCATTCGTCCAATCACCAGGCGGCTCCTGGATTTTGAGCCTTCGGCGTTTCCTGACAAACTCGACGTTCACATGTGTTAAAAACAGTGACTGTGCTGCAAAAAGACAGGTTAGAGCTACACAGTGCCTCATTCAGGTCTGTGTTATCCACTGAATGAAGTGCCTTGCTCCCATTGGCTGCTTCTCACTGTCAGTCATACATCATCCTCTTCTTCTTTCAGCTCCCTTTAGGGTTCGCCACAGTGGATCAAGTGACTTTGTCTTAACCTATCCTTGCTTCTTCCTTCACTACATCCATGAACCCCCCCTGAGGCCTTCATCTTTTCCTCCTCCTTGGCAGCTCCATCTTCATCCTCTATGCTCCTTCCTCTCCCTCCTCTGCACGTGTCCAAAACATCTCTGCCTTCCCTATCTAACTTTGTGCTGTCCCTCTGCTGTCCCCTAATCCTGTCCATCCTGCTCACTCACAGTGAAGATCTTAGCATCTCCAGCTTGGCCTCCTGTCGTTCTGTCGGTGTCACCATCTCCAAACCGAGCATCACAGCAGGTCTCACTACCGTCTATGCTGCTGCTACAAATCCGCCCTGACACTTATCTCCACCCACTCCACCCTGCCCGCACTCTCTTCTTCACCTTTCTTGTCCACTGTCCGTGGCTTTGATGTTCACCTTTCCACCTGAGGTCTGATTTAAGGCTACAGAGACTGAAACAGACCACAAGTAACTGAACTCCAAACCAGGAATCATCGCCAGTCGTGATACAAAAATCCATCTTTCTGGTACTTTTTTATGAACATGCAAGACTAACAATAATGTGTTAAAGCTCCTATGATATAAGACAAGTCCGAGCTGACAATGTCCCACAGAGATGTTTGGTAATGACCTGTCATCATACTTCAGGCCACAGGATACCTCTTTAGTCGTTTTCTGATGTGCAGGCTCGTTTCAGTCGGTATTAGGAGACGGGAGAATCACAGGACTTTGACAGAGGACACAGGTCTCGTACAATGAAGTTGTAGACTTTCACCTTTTATTTCACGCTGGCTGATTGGGCAGATTTAGGCAGTGAAAATACTGACCGGTTTAAACGCGTCCTGTTTCAATGATAGCACGTGTTAAAGGGTGAAATTCCAACAGCGACAATAGCAGCAGGGAACATTTGGCTACAGCCTCACTCACTCTACAGGACATCTCTGCACACTGAAAATGTTGACACACTTTATTTTTGTACAGTTTTGGAAATTACTTCATGACAGAAACAGTAAAAAATGGTAAATCTATCCACTCACCCACAGCAGAGGCCCAGACCTCCCACTTCCCAACCAACTCCTCCAGTTCTTCCAGAGGGGACACCAAGGCATTCCCAGTAGTAGCTGAGAGACATAATCTCTCCAGCATGTCCGGGTCTGCTCTGCAGTTTCCTCCCAACTGAACGTGACCCAAACACCTCTGCTATGACACATCCCAGTCAGACACCCAAACTGGGCGCCTTTCAACATGGAGGAATAGCAGCTCTGCTCCAAGTCCCATGCAAATGACCGCCTGACCCTATCGCTAAAGATATCCGGGAGAGCCTAGACATCCTATAGAGGAAGCTCATTTCCACTCCCTGTATCCAGGATCTTATTGTTTTGGTCACTAGTTTGTGGCCAGAGGTGAGCGTATAAACCTAGATGGACATTTTCACATTCATGCATCAGACATTCATGTTTTCCAGGTTGCTCTATATGAAAATAATTTCTTACAGGCAGCTGAATCATTGCAACACAGGTGGAATTTCTGATCTTTGACTGTAAATAAATGCAGTAAGTCCAGTGCAACAAGCTGCAAGACCAGCGTTTATTTAGGGTCATGCTTCTGACCGCCGAGCGCTCACCCACACAAACAGCTGAGCGAGTACAATAGAAGCCCACGAGACAGCTGGGCACAGAAACAGGTGGTACACACTGAGTCATGGTTTGTGTGTAACCAGCAACGTGTTATTGCAGCTCTTTGTTCTGTGTGTGTGTCAGCAGATTACTGTGTACCCTGGGAAGTCTGAACTTGCTGTGTCAGGAAGATGATGAACGTTTGGATCTTATGCAGAAGCACTTGTGTTGCTCTCTGTCAAACTTTAAATTCCAGCTCACCTCATTTCAAAAATCACCATTTTTAGACTTTTTGCAGCCACGTTTCTCTACGGAAGACTCCGAAAAAAAGTGGGCACTGGCTTTTTGCCAGTAGAAATCCCAGCCAGTCAAACTAACAACAAATTTCTTATTTATATAAATCAGCAGCTAACTGCTGCAGCCGCCCACTACAGCACCACCCTCTCTTCGTGACAGGAAGTTATAAATGAGGACGCTGAAAAGTAAAAGGACGTCAGTCAATGCAGATCTGCAGTAATCTGATGTCAAAGTTCACCGCTGTGAGTAGGTGCGTCAGCGTAAAGTCATTTTCACCCAGGCTGCTCGTACTAGCGCCGCTAATGTTAGACGCACTTGGACAATCTGACGTCATGCGTGTGCACGATATCGTGTCACACAGTCAGCTTCAGTCTGAGCATCATTAGCGGTTTAAAAAGGCCTCTGAAATACATCTGCATGCGGATAAAGTTTAACCTCGTCCATTAGCGTGTGCTCAGTTTTAACCGTTTGAGTGTTTTTGCTGCTTTTAGATGCGTCGTTTTAATTTTCCTTCCATTTAATCGACTCGGAAATGAAATGCCAGGACGATTCCCAGTCACCAGTGATGTAAGGATATTGAACGAACAGAGTTATTGGGACTGGGATGGAGATGGTGGGCGGAGTCTTTTCATTTAAAGTGATCATGTCTTTGCTTGCCTGCCATCAACTTTAATGACCTTTTTAGAGCAGTTTCCTCTCCCGGCTTTCCTGATAAATAAGGACCTTTTTTGTGCTTTGCTACAAATGCATTGTGTGAGTCAGCGTGCAGGCCAGGCACCTGGGGTTTCCCAACACACACATTCAAACACACACACTCTCATTTAGTTGGATGGCAGATGAAGTTTGGCAGTGCCAGCAGCTCCTCGCTCTGCCAACAGTGCCCTCGGTGCAGAGCGGGTGTTTCCCCGCGGCAGCGCTCCTCCACTCTGACCTGCAGCTACGCTCATTAATGTGTTAATTGATGTGAGCTCTCGTAGACACGCTGCCAAGTCTGGATGGCTTCAGACGCTCGGTTAATAACTTAAAAACTTAAGTGCTGGGACTGAAGTCAACAGGGACGAGTCTTCCTTCGCTAAAGAGCTGCATTTAAATCGGCACAGCAGCAGTTTCCTGCTTCGCGATGACAGACTCAGCAAAGTAGTCCTGCCAGGAATTAAATATACTTCTGACTTTACAGGTTTCTCTCTAATCAAACATTGTTCATGGAAAAGTGGTGTCTGCCATTTAGCAGATTCGGAAGATGAAAAATTAATGAATGTAAGAAGCGATAAAGCAGTTTAAAGGTGGGTTCTTCCCTTTATGTACAACCATGTGTAAAGATGCTGCTGTTAATGCATTTATGCAGCAAGAAATGCACGGCCTTGGTGCAGTAATAGTGTGTGGAAGCAGAGAGCAGTGCTAAGATTAGACACACACATGCATCCTGGTGGCTTCCTCTAAAAGCAGCAGTAATGCAGAGTGCTGTTGGGTGATTAGTGTGTTTTTAAGCCTGTATAATGGAAGCTTAGCCCAGTGCTCCACTTTCAGGGCAGAACAGCAAGCCCGGCCATCTGGACACTCGTCGACTCTGATGCTGGTACGAGGGCCGTACGAGGCCACGGCACAGAACAAAGAGCCGGGCTAGAGCAGCAGCAGTGTCACTGTCGGAGAGAAAAGACGCGCTCGGTGGCTGTGGCACGCATTTCTTTACTGTCAGCGTGTTTGTTTGATTTTTCTCACCATCACACAGGCTTGAACAACAATACTCACTGTACATCGTACTTTAAGACTTTCAGGCAGCGGAGTTCTTTCACACAAGCATCGATGCTTTCTTATGCATGAGGGAACGTACAGTAGATGCACCTGGCCTAGGACACACACACACACACACACACACACACACACACACACACACACACACACACACACACACACACACTCCCCTCCCCCATGCCTCACGCTGTCTGATGATAATGTGGGGCAGGCAGATCAGCCAGATGTTTCTGGGTATAGTGTGTGTGTGTGTGTGTGTGTGTGTGCGTGCGCACACATGGAGATTTATTTCCTGACTTGAATTGCATCTCTTTTGGTTCCGGGTGTGATGTTCTCTGAACGATTCTTTCATTTTATTCAGTTTTCTAAAGTAAAGCTTAAGAGTTGCCACAGAACGGCACTAAATTTGTTGTTTTACCTTTTTTCTTCTCGCTGAGTGCTTTTCTGCTGTCTTGTGCCAACAGGGCGAGATCTGAAGTTGTGTCAGTTATATAAAGAAAATGATGTCATGGCCTTCCATGTAAGCCTCCGGGTGCAGCCCCGCAGATGCTCTGCTGTGAGAGGACACTCGGCTCCTTCAGCTTCACTGACAGTTGCTAAATCATAAGATGAGCACATGGTCTGCATACGTTCTACATCACACTCAGTTTCACATCTTCTTGTTCATCACTGCTGCATCTTTTCCTGACGTCAGGTCCTCTGTGTTCAAACTCGAGTATTCTTTCCCTTTATGATATCAGATCACTGTCATGCATTTACCTGATCTGATTGCTGCTCAGTGCCTCTCACACTGATGCCTGACACATTTAAAATATTCCACTAATGCATGTATTTTAAATAAAGTCACTGATAAAGTCCAGGCTTTACGAACAGTAACAATGATTGATTATTGACGGAGCTGAAGATGCTGCTGAGAGCTCGTTCAGTATTTTATTGGTCTGGATTGTTTTTGTCATTTCTCAGATAGGATGTGTGCGATCATAATGTCTGTACCATCTTGCTTTCCTTCCCTTGTTCCTTTTCAGGTAACCTATAGCATCATATAGCAGTGTAGACTCTATATGAAAGACGGATGGAGCCAGTGAGGAAGCTAAACTTCTTCTAACAACCACCACAGTTTATGATGCTAATCAAAGGAGCTTGCAAAGAAAAGCGTCTCATCACTACTTTTATGTCTTATTGAATTCAACATGATGCTTATTTTGCAAATTAAGGCCCCGCTGCAGCTGCATTTGTTTAATCACCTGCTCAAATTAACAGGGTCAAATTCATCCACTGCAGAAAGTGTGTTTGAAATCGTTTTGAGTATAAAAGATCTCCGTCTTCATGTGCGAACAGCCTTTTACCCGCCACAGCCTTCCAGCAGCACAGATAACCTTCACAGGAAGCAGCAGGAAACTCTGCTTGTTCTTCCCGCTGCTTGTTTCGGCCGTTGGCAGCTGTCGCGGATGCAACCCCGACCGTTCTCCCAGTTGCTCATTTCCACATAACGATGCCATTTGGACACACGAGCTAGTTTGCACAGTGGTAGCGACTGTCGAAGTTCCTCTCATGCATCTGGTTGTTTTATTCTTCCCGCTGAAACACACGCAGACACTCAGACATATGTTTTCTACCCACATTCTCTTTATTCGCCTTAACTCTGTGGTTTGAATGCATGCATAGTGCACAGTAGTTAGGTTGTTCAGTACAGATGCACTTTTGTACCTTTTCACTGGTTTGAATCAAAAAGGCTCCGTCTCTCTGGTTCAGTTACGACGATGAAGCATTTGGAAAAATAAACCTCACATGAAAAACATTTTCTGTCTTTGAATCTGAAGGATGTGAAGCAGCTGGTGTTGACTGACAGCAGCACTGATGTAAAGAGTGCTGGAGTAAAACACGACAGGTCCCACTGCAGTCCTGGAGAAGTCAAATAATATATTTAATGACCGTCTCCTCTCCCACGTCTCTCAGCTTTACGTATGGCGCGTTCCCTCTACAAATGCCGGTCGTCTGTTACATTCACAGGAAAATTAAAAATACTGTCACCAGTTTTCTGTCATATGGACATAATGTCATAACATCAGGATATCAGATCTGACCTCTTCTTCCATTCACTGGTGAAAATTCTTCTTCTTGTCCTTAGCGGGCGACCAGCGGCGGTGGTCTGCCGCGCAACCAGTACGCTGCTGTAGGTGCCGCAGGTTCTCTTGCTTGACCAACGATTATCTTCCACGCTTTTCGATCTAAGGCGATGGTTCTTGCCTGCTCGAGGTCAAGTCGAAGGGCCTTCAAATCATCCTGGATTTGTTTCATCCATGTCTTCTTTGGTGCATTTCGATGTACCCTCCAATCGGTGGGGCGGGTCAACCAGAGTAGGCCATGGGGGTAGCGGCTCGGGTCCATTCGACAAATGCGGCCAAACCAACGGAGTCGGCGGCGCTGGATTAGGTCGCCGATCGTCGGTTGGCTGCCGCAGCTGGTGAGGATGGTGTCATTCGAATGACGGTCGCGAAGGGAAACGCCGAGAATGCATCTAAGGCGACGCATTTGGAAAACTTCGAGCTTGCTCAGGTCGTGTTTGAGCATTGTCCACGTCTCTGCGCCGTAAAGTAGAATGGGCAGGATCAGGGTTCGGTAAAGGCGGATCTTTGTCGCCAATGAGATGTTGACTGGTGAAAATTAGAATCCAATAAAAAATTTACATTCGTCCGACAATCGGAACCTGCAGCTAAAGTCTAGGAAGGTATGTGTTGTTTTTAACCTGTATGTTGCGAACATCACAGGTGTTGATTTACCTTTATAACCAAGCTAAGCAGTGCTAGTGTTCACTCATAGCTACGACCTGCCCACCCCCCCCCCCCCCCCAACCCAAGCTTTTGAAGTTTTATTGTTAAACAAATTGGTGACATGCAAAGTTTTCAAGGGTTCAAAAGACTAGTCTGCAAGCCAGTTAGCGTCTCCGTGGCTACGTCCATCTTTTATATACAGTCAGTGTGTTTCATGTGTGGAGTGCCTACTGCAGCCAGCGTGGTTTGTGTGTCATTTACATGTCTGTGCACTGATGCATCAGGTTATGACATTAGAGAGGAATCTGTTTGCCCTAACTCGATCCTGGTATGAAGGGCGGTGCGTGTCTTTCCCTAAACTTCATCACGTATTTATTTCAAACCTGACCAGTGAGTGAAAGTGAAGATGAAAGGTGAGGGACCACCATCCCTGTCAGAGCACAGAGTGTGCACGTGTGGGGAGACGCAGGAGGAAACGGGAAAAGTGGCATCAGATTACTCGGTCGCCGTATCCACTGCTGCAAACCGACGTCACATTGCAAATAGCAGCAGGGAACCACCAGTGAATATACGCTACTGACATCTCCATCTCAATCTGTTCATCACACTGTGGACATAATTACAGCGACCTCAGTGTGAACAGCTTCACAGAGTTAGAATCACGACAAAGCATTTAAGGTTTCTCGCCTCGTGCGGTCGGTGAAAGTCTGCAGTGTTTTTCACAGTATATCTTTTCAGCATTTCCAGTATTATGGGTTGTCCTGCTGTTCATCACTCACAATCCTCCTTCCAGCCTGTAAGGGCTGCATCAGTTTGCAGTGTTGTTACCACTAAACTCCAGAGTTCCCTACTGATCTGTATCCATTTAAAATTCTTTGTACTTATGAGAGCACTCACTGATTTTATGCTGTGTTTGGTCCTGTGTGTTTTTAGCTCGGAGGCATATGCAACAGCTGTAACCCCTGCTGCTCGCTGCCTTTTGGTGCCAATTACATTTCTCTGTAGCTTGGATGGGCTTGCTGGAAAACATGCTCTTCATCCCCTCGATGCCGCCTCATTTTCTGCATTGATTAATTTCACTCTGTTTCCGATTCCCTCGCTTTTGTTTGTTTTCCTTGCTTTTCTTTTCCACGGACAGTCACGCGTGCACATTTTCTCTGTGCCCCTGGTGCTCCAGATTTTATTATGAATTCACTTCAGCGATTTGTCTTGACAGCAGATTTGGTTAGGGGAGTCCCCTTGAGTTTACTACATTACCTCTGCATTAACAAGCCTGCGAGAGTGCGCCTGCGTGTGTGTTTGTTCGCGTGAGGGAGGGAGATGAAGAGCTAAAGCGACGCAGCGGTGCCCACACAGAGGAAGAAGGTGGGAGAGAAAATGAAGATGCATGAGCGCTGCATAAAGAAAATATCATCCTACTTCCCTCTCCTACATTAACTGATGTAATTTCTAATGGAGAGAAGTGCAGATACAAAAATGTCATGATTCAACCGGTTCACTTCTACTTTCTTTTAATTACTCATGTCTTCTGTTCCTCCCACTTCCATCTGCAGAAGCTAGAGCAATAAAAATCTGTTTGCCTATCTGAATGAATAACTATCTTACACTGAATCCAATATAGTTTAAAGGGAAGCAGCAGCTCGTCTTCTTCTGCTGTAGCTCTGTCATGGAGGAGCGTTCCCTCCAGCATCTTTTGTGAGGTGTGGTCATGATATAACCTCTGGTGTTGCTCAGATTCCCAGAAATCTAAATGATGCACACGGAGCACGTTCATGTCTACAGTCTGCAGTCGGTCTTCACAGCAAAGCATGTTTTTAAAAAAAGATGCTCAGCACTATAATTACGTCCAGCTTTTCCTGGGTGGAGACGGTTTGGATGCACTCGCAGCGAGAGTGGATGACTTGCAGATTTTGTTATTCTTTCATTTAAATGTGAGTGCAGCAGAATCTGTTGGTGTATGATGGCACAGACGCTGCTGGATGCTTTTCATCATGGTGACGGCATGCGATGTAATCGTTCACCTAAAGATTTGTTCTGTCGTTAGAACTTGTACTACGGACAAAGGCGAGTGCTGCAACGCTACAGTGATACAACAGGTCTGCACGCCGAGAGGAGTGAGCAGCCAGAATGACTGGGATCATCCAGTTCTCTGGAATTTAACTGGAAGAGTGAACACAGTTCTTCCAAAAAAGATATTTAGTCATCTCAGGCAGTGCAGATGTGCCATCGATGGTCAGCTGGGGTGAGATCAGGTGATTGTGAAGGCCACAGAGTAAAATCCACATCATCTTCACTCTGATTAAACCACAGAGCGAGCCCTCGTGCCCTGTGGATGGCACCATGTTCATCCTGTCCGCTCCAACCAGGATACAACGCTTTCATCGCTCACAACAACTTTGTATTATTTGCATATTAAGGCATTGCATGTTTCATTTGCTGACCATCTGTAAAGGAAGAGCAGGCAGGGAGGGAGAGACCAGTGAACGCTGCCTAACACACCTCTTTCCTCTTCTTTCAGCTGAACCATAATCATTTTGCAGCTCTCAGGTTGTCTGTGTCCTTGCATGATTTTGCCATAAGTTATTGACAGTTTGGAGAGAAACATCAATACCGCATCTCTTCTGATGGGTAGATTAATACAGGCGTATTATCAGAGGGAAACTTCCCTCAAAAACTCCAGTTTAGTTCCCACGTAAGATCCATGTTTAGAGGATGTGCAAAAATTGACCTTCAGTCAGCTTCTGCAGAGGAAAACGAGGCGTGCAGCACCTGCAACATCAGATATGTGCACCGTTTTTTACCCCTTCTCTCCGTTGTCCCTCCTAACTAACAAGCTTCTGTGGGCACTGCACATTTTTATAAAAGATTATAATTTTAGAGATTTTCATGGCATGTTTTGCTTGTTTTCCACATTGAAAAACAAAATCAGCTGATCTGTCTGCTTTGCTCATGAGGATGTTTTCAGTTTATACACAAGAAACATCTTCACACTGTCATGAACGACTTTTTTGGCTTCAGACTCGAGTGACCATTAGAGGAGCTGCACTTTTTGCCAGTTCTGTACTGGTGTCAGTTTTTCAAACCCAGAGTTCGTCATCCATCCTTTTCTTTTATGATCAGATCAAATCTTCTTATCTGTGGTTACGTTCTCTCTTCTGTAACTAACAGTTTGGGAATTAAAGGCGAGCTTTAAATATTGAATTACTAGATGTTTTCCCCGTGTTGCAGCCTCCCGCTTTTTCCAGAGCACGCACTGGAACATCGGCACAGTCACACGTGCACTAAACTCTGTCGTGCACTCGAGGGGCGGCGTATAATGTGAGTAGCTGTGTGTTCCAGTCAAGCAGAGTTTATCCAGGTCAGTAAGTTGATCTGATTAAGTCAGTTTAACAGTCGCCTGAGGGTCTCTCCCTGCTGCACGCCCCTTTTCCCTCGCTTCTCACCTCAAAGTGCTTTCCCCTCTTTCCCCCTTCATTGTGGGACTTTTGCAGTCTGTCCCACTCTCTCTTTCCCCCCCGTCATTTAAAATCTCTGCTCATGTCTTTCTGTCTCTGTACGCCTGAGATCTGGCGGTGTGCTGCTAATTCCAGTTATTTAATTCCAGTAATGGTGGAGGGGGATGAATGTCACTGTGAGATCAGGGCTGAGATTGGTGCACATTTAAGGCTCAGTCTGGTATTGTAGCGTCGTCCCTTTAAAACCACTTTTGTCCTTTAACCTTTATTTCAGAAATCCTTAACTTTGCTTCAGGCCCTCTCATTTCTTTCCCTTCTTGATGGTTTATCTGCCTCTGCCATGTTTTTCCTTTTTTCGATTGTTTTTATTCTTTAATTCCTCTGGAATAACTGCTTTTTGTCGTCCCTCTCTCCCATGCTATTCTTCCATCTTTTTCTTCGTATTTCCTTGTTTTTCTAGCGCATTGCTTCTCCTGATTTTCCCTTTTTCTTTGGCATCCATCATCAGTTGTTGTAAAAATTAGAACTGAGGACCATTTATTCCAACAAGCTTCATTATCTGGATGAATTATTTCAGTTTAAATGAAGAGAGCATCGTAAGAAAGCTTTCTCAGAATTAAGGATGGAAAATAATTCCTACCCGGGTTTCTGAGATAGTCGAGTCGATAAAAGTAAAACTGGTGGTTTGGTTTGACTCCCAGGCTGATTAAGATGTTTAATAAAGAGCTACTCACTAATTGATTTCAAACAAAGATGAAGATGAAGGTTTATAGATGTTAGAAGAAGAAATAAGGTCGAGTGTTTTTCTGCAGTTTTTCATTGTTTTGCACAAAGAACTGAAGAAATTGTCAGTAAATCGTTTTTTTCCTTGTTTGATTCTTTTCAGCTCCGTGAGCTTCGTGCCATCTCACTGTGGCTGCAGATTTGTTTCAAGAAGGCTGAACTTCGACCAGATTGTGTTTTTATTGTGTTGTTACAGACTGAAATGTTGCAACAGAAGTCGGGTTTGTTGGCCAGAATGACTCAACATTTGGACGGCGAGATGGGGTGGAGCACCGGTCCCTCTGAGTCGCTTACGCACGACTTTCTGAGCACAGAAACACAGCTGATCGGTGACAGGACCGCACACGGAGCCATAAACACAGCCCTCTCAGCTGTGGGCTCCACCTGCTAGTTAGCACCAGTGCAGTGTTATTTTAATCAGGAGGGCGGAGCGGCGAGCCTGCGTAGAGGCATTTTTTTTCTTTTGCCTCCCGTCCATCAGAATTTCTTCTCGTTAATCCCGATTAATCCCGACTAATGCTTCTTTTGTCCAAAGACACGTCACCAGCAGGCCTCCTCCTTTTTCTGCCCGACTTCAAACAAATCAATTACTGCAGGACGAGATGGCTCTGTGCCGCCGGTGGAGCGTTTTTGCTGCTGTTAACAGCCACGGACGGATTAGGAAATCATAATTAATCCTGAAATGCTGAAGCACATATTTCATGTCGAGGTGTTTATATATACAGCACACGCGTGCATAGCGAGTGGTCTAGCTGAAATCCCGTGGCTTGCTTGGAGGACGTTGGGCTGCTGTCACCGACGTCTGCGTCCCGTCTCGGCCCATATGTGCTCGCATCAGGCTGCATTTGATGTGTAATTGTGCATCATTTCCCCAAAGTCAATTAGCGACGCTTCTGAGCCCCTTAGAGTGAGATTTATCAGAGCCCACTCCACCCAGAGCAACAAGATGACATCTGTCTGTAGCTCACTCCCCTCACCCACCCCCTCCCTCTAAATCTGTACTGGAAGGACTGGTAATTCTGGACCTGTTCAGCTGTTGTACCATTTGTTAATGAGAAATAATTAATAAGCAGAGCTGGTGTTGTCGTTCTTGTTGGACCATCTGCTTTCAGTGTCACCACACAAACTTCATCCTGGTCACCGCTTTGTGCCGATGAGCCAGATTCAAGCTGCAGAATTATTGTTTTCATTTTTCTTTGCTGCTACACTGCTGATCAACCTCATATTGATTGAAGCGCAGTTTGCACCGCCTGTTCTGGAGGTGAACACAAAAACATGAGACTTCATCATTCGACAGCTACGCCCACCTCAATAGTTTGATAGCACACTAGTGATGAAAGACTCATTGGGAGTTGTGTTGTTTTATACAGAATAATTTATACCACCCACTGAAATCCACCAAGGAGGCTAGCTAGCAGAAGGCCAGAGTTTCAGCTTACGCTTTAAGTTGTTGCCAATCCATTTTTAGCTGGTACAGCATCTGAAAGTGTGCAAAAGAGCTTCAGTGAGACGAGTGAAAATATCACTTCACTTCAAATCAAATCAAATCACTTTTATTGTCACATCACATGTGCAGGTACATTGGTACAGCACATGTGAGTGAAATTCTTGTGTGCGAGCTTCACAAGCAACAGAGTTGTGCAAATACAATAATGTAAACAAGCAAAATACAAGAATGGCTACATCTGAAACTAATAAATATATGTACAATATATAATAGTATATGCATTTCTGGATGTGTATACTAAATATTTTCCTACGTGTGTGTGTGTGTGTGTGTGTGTGTGTGTGTACACACATATTTTACAAATTAAATAGAGTAAACAATAAATAAAATATATAAAAATATACAGAGTTGAATATGTGCAAAACAGTGGCATTACTGTACAGTGTGGAGTGCATAATGTTAAAGTTCCAGTAGTGAAGCTGAGGTGTCTATGACGTGTTCAGCAGTCTGATGGCCTGGTGGAAGAAGCTGTCTCTCAGTCTGCTGGTACGGGACTTCTACAATAACTGAAATATTTATTATGTATGATTTGATCCATCCAACATGTGCTGTTTATTCGGGTTCAGGTCGTGGGGCAGAGACACCTCAGACCTCCCGCTCATGTAGTTTCTCCAGTGTGACCTGCGTCTGCCTCGGGTGGGATACCCTCAGAGTATGCCGTTATTTTTGTGCCACTATTCTGAGCACATGTAAAAAAAGTTTGCAGGTGCAAGTGTGGTATTTTGAGGAGAAATTTATTTTGAGCGAAGAAAAGCTGAATTTGAGTGAAGAAAATTCATTCCTGCGTGCAAAAAATGTATTTGTGTTTGCTATTATCCCGAAATGGATTCTGGGATATTGCATTTCGTCATTTCGAGCTGATTGGAGACCAGAACAGCCAATCAGATGTTTTTGCATCCAAGTCTGTGATTGGCTGGTTTTGTGGCACAAATATAACGGTGTACAGAAAGAGTTGAGCGCGCACAAGCAACACATTGCGAGCGAGCGCAAATGCAAAAACTGAGCGAGAGGGGCTGCTGTTGTGTGTGTGTGTGTGTGTGTGTTTGTGTGTGTGGATAATAGCAAACACTGAAATACATTTTTTGCATGCAGCAATGAATTTTCTTCGCTCAAAATAAATTTCTCCTCAAAATGCAACACTTGCACCTGCAAACTTTTTTTTACGTGCGCTCAGAATAGTGGCACAAAGATAACGGCATATCAGAGCAGCTGACCGAGGAGGCGTCCTGATCTCTTTCATCACAGCTGACAGCTTGTGGACTGGATATAAAAGATGGTCGTACCCACAGAGCTTTCACACACTGGTTTACAAACCTCAGGTTGACACTTTGTTAGCAACATTGCTGCCGCTATGCTGGCTTTTCAGAGATAACGTAGAAATCATTTAGCAAAGAGCTAAATTTAATGTTAGTTTAGTTGTGTGGCTTCTGATGGTCCTTTGTGTTTGTGTGTGATTGTGTCTCACTGTTAAGATTGTAAATATGAACATGTGTGCTGTTTAAGCAGTCCATTATGCTTGAAATGCTTAAAATGAGCAGTGGGATGAAAATAGCTGGTTTATGGTCACGTACATGTTTTCCTGCTGCTTCAGCTTTGGATACAAACACAGTGTTGAGTAAACTGCTAGAAAATACTGATAATGATAGAGGGAAATGACAAAAAAGAGACAAAGTTGCAGAAGTTTTGCTTACTTGGTAATTAAAGATAATGAGATGCCCTCGTGGAGAGAGAGTGAAGCAGAACTTACTGTAATTACTCAGTTTGAAACTTCTGTCTCTGACTGATGTCGCAGCTTTAAAGGTTTGAAATGGAGAAAACTCGACATAAAGCGTCTCTTTTCACTGTGATTCAGTCAGCGTTACAATCCAACGTTTTTACATCTGCATGCATGCCGTTATTGTACTTATTTATTGAAAAATGTTAAGAAAATAATATCAGTATTATTATTATTAGCTGATGTGTCTTTGAATTGGTTGAAAGGTGATGTTTGGTAATGATAAGCTCCTCCATCAGCACGTTCCTGTTATACCTGCTCTAGCAGGGGAAAAGGCAGAAAATGCTCCGAGTCAGGCTTTTACCGACCACAATGCAACTTAATGTTTTCTGTGTGTCGTCCCAAGGCCTCAGTCGGCTAATGCACTTATGCAACCATAGGAGCTCGACTCATCCTGCAGCACATCCTTCTTTTCCCATTTTCTCCCCTCTGTCTTTATATGTATGGATACTTTAGATAAATAGATGGCAGGACTCAGAATGACCCGAGGAGGGTGGAGCTAAACAATAAATCTAACTGTATTGCTCTTCCTCCCACCGCGACGCCTCAGGTTGCTCTCCTGGTGTAGAATTAGCCGCTCAGGGCTGGGCTTATGCAAGCGAGAGCTTCACTCTGACCCAAATGGAAAAGACAAAGCCTACAGCCGCTCTGCCACGGGTTACTGTAGCTCACAGATTTAGAAGTTGATGAATGATTCAATATAACACCAGAGGCTAGCAGCTGATCTCAACAGTTAGGATGAGCGATGATGTTTAGTCTGAGAGTATTTTTAACTAAACCACATCAGAAATCCTTCAGAGTTTGGTGGGTTTATCAAAACATGTCAGCGTACCTCACCAGGGTTTAAACCTTTCATGCAATGCAGCTCTGGAATTTAATGAAGACCCTTTTTGCTGTAGCAAGTATTAAATAGAAGTACAGATTTGTTTTTTTTCTATTTACTTTAATATTTCTAACGATAGGAAAATTCTCCACTACATCTGACTGCCACAGTATAAAACATCCAAGCTGTATAGATGAGGAGGGTGGAAGCAGTGGGAGAACTGAGAGAAAATCCAGGTTTTGTTTAGTCTCAGGGCAACTCTTCGATTTTTAGATTAACGAGCTTCCATCCAAACAAAGTTTCACTAGTTGGACAATCCCGGGATGTTTGATAACGAGAAAAATCAGCAGCTTTCCAGGATTGATCCTGATTTCCAGGATTATTTTTGGCAGTGGGAGAAACAGATGACTACCCACAGCCAGCGGCAGCTGCACACGGGCCGAGCTCTCTGTGAAAATCTTTTTCCACTTGAAATAGAAGATTAATATCATTATGATGGGAACAGTTTATTATTGATGAATGAATGAGGTGTTATTTTTTAGCTGGAATCACCAGCTGATGTGGTGATGTTTTATTGTGGTCAGTTTTCACTTCAGTATTAAAATCCCGAGTTTAAAACACCTTGAATGTTATATTTTAGATCAGATTAGACTTTGGAACCAATCAGACTTTGATCAGGAGACTCGGCCGTCAGCAGTGAGTCGAACTTTTTATTTTTGATGTTTGAAAAAACTGAAACTGACAGCAGTCAGAGGCTTCTGAGTTCCTCTGTAGCTACACTGTGTCCATCTACAAAGTATGTAAAAGACAGACGTGGCCTTCATGGCGCCCCCTGCTGGGCTGTGAGGTCCTCGGGCTGAGCAGTTGGTTAATGTTTTAAATGCAGATATGATGAGCGATGTGAGGGATGCACTCATCACAAGTCATCTGCTTTAATTTCAAAAGTAAAAATGAATATTAGTGTTGAACCGGTCACTGGTGGAGATCATAAACCCACCAGGGAAGGGTTTTTATTCAGGTCACAGATCTGTGGAATCGGGCCCATTTTTCCCGCAGGTGTCTTTTGGCAGACTGAGGAGTTTCTGCACTGAAACCAAAGTTTAGCTGGAATTTTAAGCTCACTTGGTTCACAACGGGCAGATGACTTATTTGGAAACATCTAGCTGTTATATTCTGTCATGAATAGTAATAGGTGATCATTACTATAGGTGACTACTTTTAACACTTTAAGCAGGTTTTGCATGTCGTACTCGTGTACTTTTACTTTAAAGCGTGCATCTGATCGTATCATGACCATCCAGTCTCATCCCATCACTGACACGACTCCTCCAAGTAAACCTAAAATAAAAAGAGGTCCTGGGTAGATCAGCCTATTTTCAAGCACTTGAGCAGTGAGGTGTGTTACCATGTGCCCCATTTTCACTCTTCTCAGTGGTGTCATTTATCCAGCATCCTTTATCTCAGAATCTTACTGAGCCGTCACCTGAATGAAAGCGCTCTCTAAGCCAAAGTATTTATAGCACCTCACAGAGTACAGCCATTACAGCAAAATGGATCCATGGATGCTGACTTTAACGATAATGTGACGCCTTATTGATCCACTATAGGAAGTTTGCCTTGACCTTTAATGTAAAAGTCCAGTGGTCAAACTGATGAATCAGAATTACAGATTACAGCAGTTATTTATCAGGGATAAATAGATCCTGGATGGTTAAACTATACCGTAAACACAAATCCCTGAGGTGGCAGGACGCTCAGTTCAAAAGCAAAGAAAGCAGAAATGCTGCTGAGGGGAAGGTCTCCTCCTGCTCCCTCAGCAGCCTCGCTCTTCCATCCGAAGGACAGTAGATGAATCTGTAATGAGGAATTCTCCCTCTGACTCGTCAGTCATGAATCAGTGCAGAAATAAATCGCTTCATGACACAGATTATATACACGGCCCTTTCCCTTCTGGGCTAATTTAGAAACCAGCTGTCGGTGCAGATGTGATCTCCAGCGGCTCGTGTGGTCCGAGCGCGCCCTGTCACTCGTAACGTCAGTCGGGGAGGTGGCAGGGACTAAACACGATCACAGACTTTAGAGGGAAAACCAGCACACCGCAGACCACGGCCTCTCTGTGTGAGGATCTAAACGTATTCTACGCTAGATTTGACACGGCGAACACCATGAGACCGGACAGTGTGCGCACCGCGGATGACGTCAGTGCGCACACTGTGTCTGAGGAGGATGTGCGGAAGTGCTTCAGGAAGGTGAACGCACGCAAAGCTACTGGTCCGGACTGGATTCCCGGCCGCGTCCTCAGGTCATGCGCGGCTCAGCTGGCTGGAGTGTTCACGCACATCTTCAACCTTTCCCTCTCTCTGTCTGTAGTCCCAGCCTGCTTCAAAATGGCCACCATCGTCCCTGTACCCAAATCCTCCACCATCTCCTCATTGAACGACTGGCGACCTGTAGCCCTGACCCCCATCGTAAGCAAATGCTTCGAGAAGCTGGTCAGGGACTTCATCTGCTCTGCACTACCCGACTCACTGGACCCTCTACAGTTTGCATACCGCCACAACAGGTCCACTGATGATGCCATAGCCCTGACACTACACACTGCCCTGTCACACCTGGAGAAGAGAGACACGTATGTGAGAATGCTGTTTGTAGATTACAGCTCAGCATTCAATACCATCGTTCCCTCGAAGCTGGACAGGAAACTGCAGGATCTAGGACTGAGCAGCTCCCTCTGCAGCTGGATCCTTAGCTTCCTGTCTGACAGACGCCAGGTGGTC
Organism: Aulonocara sp. 'chitande type north' Nkhata Bay; assembly: GCF_057382095.1. Taxonomy (NCBI): domain Eukaryota; kingdom Metazoa; phylum Chordata; class Actinopteri; order Cichliformes; family Cichlidae; genus Aulonocara; species Aulonocara sp. 'chitande type north' Nkhata Bay. The sequence goes on along the minus strand of NC_141348.1, from coordinate 48,720,530 downwards.
AGACTGGGCAGCATCACCTCATCCCCCATCACACTGAACACTGGTGCTCCACAGGGGTGTGTACTGAGCCCTCTCCTGTACTCACTCTACACCTACGACTGCACAGCCACTAACAGCTCCAACATCATTGTGAAGTTTGCGGACGACACTACAGTGGTGGGTCTTATCACCAACGGTGATGAGACGGCTTACAGGGAGGAGGTCAGCGCCCTGACCCACTGGTGTCAAGACAACCATCTCACCCTCAACGTCGCAAAGACAAAGGAGTTGATAGTGGACTTCCGGAGGTGCAGAGAAGTACACACCCCCATCACCATCAACGGCGCTGCTGTGGAGCGAGTGAGCAGCTTCCGGTTCCTTGGAGTACATCGGGCTGAGGATCTTACGTGGTCAGTACACACAAACAAAACAGTGAAGAAGGCGCAGCAGCGCCTCTTCTTTCTCAGGAGACTGAAAAGATTCGGCATGAGCCCCCGCATCCTCAGGACCTTCTATCACTGTGCCATTGAGAGCATCCTCACTGGATGCATCACCACCTGGTATGGCAACAGCACCGCCTACAACTGTAAAGCTCTCCAGCGAGTAGTGCGGTGCTCTGAACGGATAATTGGAGGTGAGCTTCCCTCCCTCCAAGACATCTACAGGAAGCGCTGCCTGAGGAAAGCGGGGAGGATCATCAAGGACTCCAGTCACCCCAGCCATAAACTGTTCAGACTGCTTCCATCAGGAAGGAGGTTCTGCAGCATCCGGTCCCGTACCAGCAGACTGAGAGACAGCTTCTTCCACCAGGCCATCAGACTGCTGAACACGTCATAGACACCTCAGCTTCACTACTGGAACTTCAACATTATGCACTCCACACTGTATATAAATGCCACTTGTTTTGCACATATTCAACTCTGTATATTTTATATATTTTATTATTATTATTATTATTATTTTTTTACTATTTAATTTGTAAAAATGTGTACACACACACACACACACACACACACACACACACACACACACACACACACACACACGTAGGAAAATATTTAGTATACACATCCAGAAATGCATACACTATTATATATTGTACATATATTTATTAGTTTCAGGTTGGCCATTTTTGTATTTTGCTCGTTTGTGTTGTTGTGTTTGCACATCTCTGTTGCTTGTGGGGCTCGCACACAAGAATTTCACTCGCATGTGCTGTGCCAGTGTGCCTGCACATGTGATGTGACAATAAAAGTGATTCGATTTGATTTGATTTGATGGGATGATTAGCTTCCAGTCAAAACAGCACAGAAACCAATAAGTTGAGTTTAATACGAGCTGTCAGTGGTGCACACTCTGTATTACCTGGAACCCGATTCTATGAATATTTCAACCCCGTGCTTTGATGAATCTGGTGGAAAAAAGTCAAATATGAGCAGGTAGAAATGGAGACCACGCAATAAAGAAATATGAAGCAATTTTGAGGAGCGAGAGGTTGCGTGAAGTACTCATCCGTGTCACCGCGATCTTCAGAGGCTCCTCCAATCCCCACCCCACATGTTTTATTCACAGTGCTGAGTCAGCCGTCCAGTAGGCAAACACGGCCGTCACTGGTCCAAAGGTCTTTGCATTGAAGCAGCGTGCGCTCCAATAACATACTCCAGTATTCTGTATCGTGTAGAAAGAGCCTGCAGAGTCACTCAATATGAGACATTTGGAATATTAGATTATTATTAAATTAGCTGAAGTTTCCCGTTTTGTCAAGAGCTCACATTATATCCTCACAGATTCAGATTCTACTCGTGGCAGAGGCGACATGTATGTGCAATGAAAGAAATGAATTATTCGATTTACTTATGTGGTTTTCCTCTGCAAATATGCCCAGCTTTGATAAATAAATAAGAGCAGCATAATCAGCTGATTCTCCAGTGAGCGACTTTAACGGCACCGAGTGTAACTCATAAAACCTGTGGCTTGGTGTTGAGGTTATTTCATTAATGATAAGGTCTTGGATTTGTGAGGGTGAAAAGCTGGGAAAGAGGACAAAAATCACTAATATGAGGGGGAAAAATCATTTTCACACATCTGGAGAGGACAAAACAACAAGGAAGAGAGAGGGATGAATATTCAGGGTCACGATGCTCCGAAATTTGATCCTGGATTTCTGGATATCCAGTTTTGCTATCCCGGATCAGGCACTACAACTCAAACAGCCAGTTTTTCTTTTTTATCCTGGTGTTCAACAAAAACAAGAATGTTTAAGGTTCCTTTTGAATGTTCGGCAAAACCAGCTTGTTTTGTGAGGCAGTTTTGGGTTTGCTGTGTGTGGATACAGCTGATCTGTTCCTCTCTTAGACAAACATGTGTTTGCTTTTGTAAGAAACTGTTTGACTGGTTCTGAAGTGAAAAAAAGCCCGTTAGAAATAAGCAGATTTCTAAAAACACTGACAGCAGTTATTTTCACCTTATTGGATTTAAAGGTTGGCTGATATCTCTCATTGTACTTTATGTAATGACACAAATCAAGTGGAAAATATAAATGTTGCTTTACAGCATAATGCAAGACTTTATGGGGTTTTGACCCATTTTCTTTGTTTATACGATTGATTCAGGCAATATTTCAGAATAAAAGTCATAATTTTTTTAATCACAGAAGAAAAAGAACAACCATTAAGATTTGATCAAATGTGATGAACTGAAATCTGAAAGACAAAAGATTTAAGCCCCAACAGCCAGAGAGAGGTCAGCCGATGGTTCACTCATGCTTGGATGAGGGAACCAGAGAACCTGCTGTACATCTAACAGGTTAATTGACATGACAGGACAGATGGTGGTTACAACCTGAATTCCCTTCATCACTCAGTGCATTTCCAGAGCAGAAGCAGCACTTCCATCACCAGCTGCAAGACTGGAGACCACCAGCACATCAGCCCAGTCAACGAACCGGCCGGATCCAGGTCTAACTGGTTAGCAGTGACTAAACCTTCAAAACAAAAGCAACATGGTTCACCAATAGTAAATCAATGGTAAATAATACATTTGACCTGCCCAAGTAAACTCTGAAGTAGGAATCTTAAACATGTGACATCAGTGCTTATAGTCGATTCTGTTCATCTGGACGTCGCGTTTTCAGTGGATCGAGACTTTATAGTTGTACGTTAAACCTGATTTTTCAGACTGATGTGAGCAGGGTTGGTTAGTTGAAGTTTAAAAAAGTATTCTTGTTGACTGTTAATTGGAGATCTGAATAAAAAAAGACTATTACAGTCTCTGTGTGGAACAGTAATTATTGTAAATTACAGGTTTTATGTTGAAAAAGATGTTCTGTGGTTGCACAAAAAGCTTCCACACCTCTGGAGATCGGAGCGAGAATAATAATGTTATTGGTAACTTCAAGGAAAAAGCTCTGGTTAAATCTCACCTATAATGATCGTGCAAACAGGAGATAATAGAAGTGTTTCATAACTGCTCAGTTACAGCCCAGGTACTTAATAACATGTTGCATAAATGCTTTGGTGATTATTTTCCCCATTTAATTACCTATAAATGTAATTAGAGGCTTATAGGGAGTTAAGCATGACAGGATGGGAGGACAAACCCTCAGAGCTCTTAGATAAGCAGTACAGATACAGGTAGCAATTATCTTTATTATCTGCTTCATTTTATACAAATATTATTTTTAACACTAGATATATAGATGATGGATTTAAATGATTAAATCATTAGTTGTGAGTCAAATAGTTGACATGATGAAAAGTGGGCTTTTTTATGTTTAATTCATCAATTAAGAATAAAATTACAGTTTTCTTTTTTTTTTTTAATTTTCTAATTTTTATTTTTAGGTGAACCTAAAATGAATGAATGCACATCGTTACGTCAGGTTAATCCTCCCGTGTAAGAGTGTAAGAGGGCAGAGAGTCTGTGGTAAGCTGGCCTTAAAAAGCCATCTGAACGTGTGAACCCGACACACTGTGTCAGTCTGTGGAAGCTGGTTCCACCAAAGAGAAAGGAAATGCCTGATAATATCGAGTACATGCTGTAATTAAATGCAGGTGCATAAATGCTAAAACCTGAGCTGACTGCTACGCTTCCACAAAGTACTTATTCATGTGAACAGATGATGGCACAGCAACAGTGCAGGCTGCTCCTGATGCAAATAAAAGTGTTTATTGAGACATTTCAATGGCATAAAGTTGTAAATGAAATGTCTCTGATCATTTTTAGACTGCATAAACTGACCTCAACACGTCTCCTGAGCAGAAATGATCCAACAGGCTGTTTTTCATCCGTAGTCCCTGGACAGATGTTACAGAGTTACCTTAAAGACAGCAAAACACACGATGTCAAGCATGCAGAACATCCATCCATTCTCTCCTGCTTATCATTTTCAGGGTCGCAGGAGCTGTCCCAGCTGTCTTAGGCCATGAGGCAGGCTACGGCCTGGACAGGCTGCCAGTCTAACACATAGAGACAGACAACCAGTCACAATTTAGAACGACCAATTAACCCCACTAACCCCACCAACTACCCCACGGACTGTGGGAGGAAGGGAGTACGCGGAAAGAACCCACACAAACACGGGAAGAACATGCAAACTCCACACACAAAGAGCCTGATGTGGAATTGACCTCAGGACCCTCTTGCTGTGAGGCAGCAGTGCTAACCACTGTGCCACTGCATGCAAATTTGAACTAAATAATCAAATATTTATTAGCAGTAGTGTAAATAAAACAAACAGAAATCAATGATATAAATAAAAGTAGGAAGTGAAAAAGTAGAAAAGTTGAAAATGCAAACATGTATTGGATTCAGAACACGTGACGATAAAGTTTTCTGTAGAATTTCTCCTGCTTTCCTCATCACTGACATTCATGTACAGGCTGATGCTTGTATCCATGGTAGTGGGCACTGGGTGTTTCCTGGTGGGTCACTGGTGCACACAGACGAACAGACTGGTTCTTTTAATTTTGTCTGTTCGGCTGACCTTAATGAAAATGGACATTAAAAATAAGGTCAGAGTTTCTGAACTACTTTCTCACTAAACGTTTGCCGGGATAATAGTCTGAGAAACCCTGCAAATACAATAGAAATATATTTGTAGTTAGCAGTACTCCCCCAGACTCATCTTTTTACTTTGTCTTTCCTGCTGTGACCCACAGCTCCCACTGTGCTGGGTTCAGGGAATACTCAGGGAAAGGGCTTTTCCTTCTGAAGGTGTATCCTAACCTTGATAACACGGATAAATTATGATATGACCGGTGGTGTATACTGCATATTACAGTCAGCCACAGCAACAACAAAAAGCATTGAGCCGCAGTAGTAATGACAGCTGTGAGCTAAAGTACAGCAAATCTAAGCTCTGAGGGGTCGGGGTTCAAACCCCAACAGGCCCCTTCTGCACGCAGCTTGCATGAGAAGTCTCAAGAGTTTCACTTTTTGGCAAATAAAGGTTTCAGGGAAAAATCTGTGATTGATCGTAGTTGTTGGTAGTAGTGTTTTTGCTTGCATCTGCGTGTGTGTGTGTGTGTGTGTGTGTGTCACTGTCTGTAAACATGGAAGCTCGAAAACTTTTGGATGAGTTGTGGTAAAACTTTGTAGGGGTGTAAGTGGGGTCATATTAACAATCCAATAACATTTGGCGTACATCCAGCGAGGTCTTCAAGGTCAGGCTAATGATTGGTCGAAATCTGACAGAGTCTAATAACGTGTGGTGGTGTGTGCAGAAAAGTACCATATAAAGGTTTAACATGTCTGACCTCTGACCTCTCCTTCAGGGTCAGTAGACTGGTCTGCAGAATAAAATAATAATAATGCTACATAGTAGCACTATGTAGCATTATGCTACATAGTAGCACTATGTAGCATTATGCTACATAGTAGCACTATGTAGCATTATGCTACATAGTGCTACTCTACTAACCCGGTAGAGTAGTTTGTAGTACATCTACATATTTACTTGGATAAAGGCTGGAAAACGTGAACATGGTCACATAGAAACTGCTCAGGGTGATTAGAACTGTTGTCTCACAGAAAGAAGGTTTTGTGTTTGAATCCACCGTCTGGTCGGGACTGTGGAGCGTTTGCGTGTTCTCCCTGCGTCTGTGTGATTTCTCTTCTCTCTGGCTTCACATGCAGTGAAACTGCACAGTTAGTGGGGTGATTCTAGTCTTGGTTGTCTCGGCCTTGGGGCCGACTGGCCACCTATGCCGGGTGTATCCCACCTCAGCTGAAACAGGCTGCAGTCCCTCTGCGACTGTGAATTCAATAAGCGGAAGAGGATGGATGGAGAAGTAAAGAACAAGTGTTCATTTAGATCTACAGTCTTGTGTCTTTAACCAGTCTCAGTTTGGGAGGGCGTTGGTTTCCCTGACCATTAACTGGAGAACCAACAGCTGGGCGGTAGCGTTGGTTCTGTGTGGGCTGCTGAGTAGCTAATAGTCCTCTTTGCAGCCACTGGACCGAACACTTTAACTGAAAAACTGCTGTTTCATGTCAGGATGCCAGATGGCTCAGTGAGCTGACTGGAGGTCTGGATCCAGGCGAGCTGAATCTGAGAGCAAGTTCACTTCAGGTACTCCACCATGAAAAGCTTAAACTTAGACTTCAGCAGGTCTAAGAGTCCTGTGACAGATTTGACGTTAATGCCATGCAAGGTTGAACAGGGAGGGCGGCACATGCTAGTCCTGACATTTATTATGTCGATGAAATCCTTTTTCATCTCGTTTCAGTCACTTTGTTCTTCACTTTGCTCTCTCAGCTTCTTTGTACAGTTTCCTCCTCCCTCATTTACTTAATTTAGCCTCTTTTTCTCTTTCTTCCCTTCTTCATTTCTTTCCGTGGCTGCAGGTTTTATCAGTTCTCTCTGGCTTAAATTCATTTGATCTCATGTAGTTTCTCTCTCTTCCTTTCCATCCATCTCTCATGGGGTGAAAGGGCTGGAGCGGAGTTAAAAAATTCAATCCTCCGACTTTTATTTCCCAAAGTGGTCTTTGTGTAACGATATTGGCCCCGCTGTTCTTCCTCTCTTGTTTTCAGCCGGCCAAATTTCATTAGACCGGTTGTTGCCAACAAGGTGTGTGTGAATTGGGATTGACCCTGTGCTCTCCTGTCTTTGTCTGGCAGGGAGATTATGAAGCCATTTCATATTTCAACTTCACCCATCAAATCCCCAACGCTCAGCTGGATGAAGCTTTGCCTCTCGCTGATAGATGCGCTCTCATGCACACAGCACAGACACACAAAATCACCGAAGCTCCGACCTGCACAAATCTGCGGGGTTGTGGCCACAGTTTAGGGCTCACTCTATCACAGCACGCAGATCTCAGATCAGAACAGCCTACAGTCCCTCCTGGCATCAAATCAGCTGCATAGTATTTAATTTAAGGACTCGATGTACATGCGGTGGTCATTCAATGTTTGCTTCAGATTTGATGAAAGCTGCGGCAAACATGTAGCTTAGCATGCTTTCTCTGTCCAATAGGCCCAAATACATGAGCATACAATATTTAATCAAATGGCTAACAATAGGAAGAATATAAAAACATTGAAATTGTTATTGGGCACAGCTCATGCTTGCACTCCATGTCTGCAAATAGCTGTTAATGCTGGGAGGAGAAAGGAGGCAGTGAGGCATTGGAGAGGAGGCCAGTTCATTACCGTTGTGTGTTTGTCTATTCAGGTATGTTTTTACTGCACTGGCAGTGTGTTTGGATCATTGTCATGCTGAAAAATAAAACAGTTGCCAATCAGATGCTTTCCAAGATGGTATTTCATGGATGGATGAAAATCTGATGATACTCTGCATTCATAATTTCATCAATTTTGACAAAGTTTCCAAAACCACTGGCTGAAGTACAGCCATTTTATTCCTGTCAAACTGTTCTCTTTGTCAGTTTTCATCAGTGTAAGTAAATAAAAGTGTCAAAAGTTAATGGACTCTCTGGGAGAGCTTGTGTTCATGCTGCCTCTGCTCCCAGAAGCAGCCAATAAACAGCCAGCAACAGGAAACTGACCAGGAACCTGGTTTAGCATTGATGCAAGCACAGTATCTGATCATCAATAATATCAGTTTTGACTGTTATTCTGTTAAAATGTGTTCATGTTCACAGTGACCGCTGAAATTGATGTCACGGTTCACTTCCCAGTCATTTAAACGAGTGGGAAGTGAGGCGTAAATGGGAATCGAATGGAGAAAATAACTCCCCAGACAGACGCTTGGAGAGTTTCTAAGGTGGCTGTGGAAGTTGTAAATCTTGCTTCTAAGAGCTTTTCTTAAATTTAACTACAACTGACACTTTAAGTGGACAAAGACAAATCAAACACTTCCGTCCGTGTTGCTGCAGCACATCTGTCTGTGGACATGGTTCCACTGTCAGACGTGTTGTCCTGGAAGATTTTTTGGCTACAGTCCTGAGGTGCAGTGATTATTTCCCCAAGTATTGAAGTTTCTGCTCTCACCGACTTTTCTGGACATCTGATATGAAATAAATCCTCTCAGCTCGCCCAGCTTGCCAGCAGTGTTCGAAGAAAGTTATCGATTACTTAATGCTCCTACTTTTTTTAGCCTCTATCTCATACATTTAATCCCAGACGATGCCATTATTTATTTATTTGTCCTTCTGCCGTTCTTGACCATGATTTATTTACTCTTACTCTCACTGTCTTTTTTAATATGCTGGTTTTAGAGGAGTAATCTAGCCCACATGTCCCACTGTGTAGTGAAATCTTCTTAGTGTCATTGTTAAAGGGGGGTAAAGGGGGTCGGGGTAGCACAAAGCCCTCCCTCAGTCCGGTCTGTGAAGGCCAGCCTGTGTTATGCTGGTAATGTGAATGTATAACAGACTGACAGGGCGCAGAGGGCTTACAGCACACAGCCTGATGTCCTCTAACCTACTTTTACACGCACTCACAGATTAACATGTTTCTGAGCTTTAGAAATAATGGCTCCTGTTATGGAAGAGAGGGAGGGGGGAGCTGTGGGAAAATTCAATTACAGCTGTAGAAATATCACCAGGACGAAGAATGGAAATAGACAGATTTACATTACAGCAGTCCTCCCACTGCGCCTCTTTCCTGTTTTATATGCGTGGATGTTATTTTATTACAGCAGACTGAGACATACAGACAAGCCTTGAACATAAAGATATTCATAGTACAGAACTGTTTGAAGCAAGGCTCAAATATGCAGGCACATTTTTATTACAAATCACAAAGGAAATAGACACAATGTGTGTATTCTGTTGTAATTGGAGCCAAAAATGTGCATTTGTCCATGAAAACAGACACAAATGTGACAGAAACATTGTCTGTCTCTCCCATCATGCAGACGGGTCACTGCAGCTACAACTGCTAAATATAACATACAGTAGTTTTTCCATACTGTTGTAGCTTGAGACGAACTGTAAACTGAGCTCGAGCCTCTGAACTTTTCTTCCCTTTGCTTTGTAAATGCTGACGGAAAGAAAGGAGACGGTGTCGTTTCCTGTAATTCATCACATTAGCTAAAGAAAGGCGCAGCATTGACCGGCGCGCAGCCTCCGTCTATGGAGATGTTGCTACAGGGAGCACCATACATCACAGACACAACTGATCGATAAAATCCGTTGCCAACTGTTGCTACGATCAATTTTAATTGATTAGTTGCTGCAACCCTATTCTGTTTGCTTGTCTCCTCTTCGTGCACACAGAAACACTCTTGCAGCCCTGCATGCAGGAGTGAACACGTATGTGCTTAAATCCACACGTGGATGTGCAGATGCTGCCCGGTGTCACGCCACGTTGTTTGTATACATGGACTCTGTTTATCCTGTGTTCACCCATCCACTCACCAAGTTTGGAGTTTCATGGACTTTATTTGATATTTTTGTCTTTATTTCATTGTTAAATTAGATTTCATGCATTTGTTTATTTCTGTTTGAGTTCTTATTAGAGTTTATTTAGTGGCTTATGGGTTTTTTTTCTAGCTTTCTCCCCATGTGTCGTTGTGTTTATGGTCATAGGTTGTGAGATCCTGTTTTGTAATGTGTGCTTTCTTCTGTCTCTTGTTCCTAGGTTTACTGTCCCTTTCTTGTTACCCTTAATTGGTTTTACCCATTTCTTCTTGCTTCTGTTAGACCTCAGTGTGTCTTCGTATTAATAGCTGTAGCTTTTCTTTAATCCTTTGTCGTATCATACTGTTTCCCTGCTGTCAGTTTCCAGTGCGTTCCTCTGTATTCCCGAGATTTTTGTTACTTTGTGTCTTGGGCATAGTTTAGTTTTTTCTTTGGACTTTTTTCATCTGAAATAAGCAGCTCACTTTTTGTTTTTGGACTCTGTCTCCACAATCACAAATGAAAAGGCAGTTTAATGTAAAAGTAATCCCAGAGTTTACTGAGTTATTCCAGCAAACCATTCTCTTGTTTAAACATCAGTTCTGCAAACATAGATATATGAGACAGATTTTACTTGAGGGATCTTTGAGGCTGACAGATGTTTTATTTACTTATTTTTTGGTCTTTAACTGTAAAAGAAACATAAATAAACAAGCTACATTTTGTGAGGCTTAGTGGACAGATAATCCGAGTTATTGATGGAAATATGCTGTTTTGTATCATTTTCCATTAAACTGATATGAGGTGAAGCCCCAGAGTCATCAGTTATTGATGAGGAAAGAAAAATGATGTGATGCTTCCAATATGTTTGACTCAGTGGATTCTTCACACCTACACCTATATTGCTCCTCTTTATCAAGTTTACCCCTCCCCTCATCATCGGCCCCTTCAGTGACCGTTTGAACCTTTAGCCTGAGACGTGTTTGCCAAACCCAGCTTCACTCGTATTTAATCACAGCCTAATCCCAACGATGTGACATACAGAATTTATTCCACACTGAGTGTTTTTCAATTTATTTTTTAAGCGCCTCTACAAACTTAAATAAAAGCTACTGATCGTTGTTCCACTCATAATCCATTTCTAAGCCGTCCCCTCCACTGACCCCACACATGACCCCAAACTCGTAACTTTTCATTAATCCCACGTCTTTCAGACTTTATGCAGATGAGGCTACAAAACAACACAAATTCAGATTTCTAGTGAGGCTGTGAAATAGCGTGAGTCACAGCCTCTATTGTTAGGCAGTGGAAAATGCAACAAGAATAAGCCTCACAGGCCTGGAGGAACATTTGAATGTTGTTTTATGGAAGTGAACAAGTTCATTAACAAGATCTGGCAGAGTTGGTGCTGGAAAGCAACACAATGACTCGTCATTATAGAGCCTCTAATGCAAGGCCACGTTGTCACAGCTCACTGACTGATGGTATGAGGTCGTTGTTGTGCTTAGCACTCGTCTCCCAGCAGGAACTGTGTCACTGTATGAATAGCAATTTTCGAGGTACTGAAAAGCAGCCTCCATCCGTCCGTCCATCCATCCATCCTTCCATCCATCTGTCCATCCTTCCATCCATCCATCCACCTGTCCATCCATCCATCCATCCGTCCGTCCGTCCATCCATCCTTCCATCCGTACATCCATCCATCCATACTTCCTCAGGAGGCTGAGGTCTTTTAACATCTGCAGGAAGCTCCTGAGGATGTTTTACCAGTCGGTGGTTGCTGGAGTACTTTTCTATGCTGTGGTGTGCTGGGGGAGCAGCACAGCAAAGAAGGACTCATCCATGCTGGAGAAACTGATCAGGAGGGCTAGCTCTGTGGTCGGCATGAAGCTGGACACTCTGGTGACAGTGGCAGAGAAAAGGACATTAAAGAAACTGATGGACATTATGAACAATGCTGGGCATCCTCTGCACACGGCCATAAACAACCAGAAGAGTCTGTTCAGTGACAGGTTGCTTCTCCCAAAGACAAGAACTAACAGACTTAAAAACTCCTTTGTCCCACACGCCATCAGACTGTTTAACTCCTCTCTGGAGGGGAGAGGGAGGGGAAACAGGAGGACAAAGGAGGGGGGAACAACTAAGCTGTAGTGCCTCTTCACCTCACTGTGCAATACCTTTTGTGCAATACTTTTGTAAATAGTCAACAGTGCAATAGACTCAATACTTGAAATGTGCAATTCACTTGTATTTTTATTTTTATTCCTATTTATTCTATTTATCCCCTTCGTATATTTTATTTATATTGTCTCCGTATTTATATATGTGTGTGTGTGTGTGTATATGTATATATATATATATATATATATATATATATATATATATATATATATATATATATATATATAATATTCTGTAACTCTGTAACTTCTGTCGGTGCTGTGCTTTTTTGGAAATCGAATTTCCCAGAGGAACCCACCCGAGGGATTAATAAAGTTCTATCTAATCTAATCTAATCTAATCTAATCCATCCGTACGTCCATCCATCCATCCATCCATCCATCCATCCATCCATCCGTCCGTCCGTCCATCCATACATCCGTCCATCCATCCGTACGTCCATCCATCCGTACGTCCATCCATCCGTACATCCATCCATACATCCGTCCATCCATCCGTACGTCCATCCATCCGTACGTCCATCCATCCGTCCATCCATACATCCATCCATCCATCTATATACCTTTTGTTTATGTGAATGCTGACTGTGGATTTCACAGGTAACTCATTTACTCTGTTAAATGTTATTCTTTTAATGCCTCGATTAAGAGATTTTTCTTTAATTGCTGAGATCAAGCATCTGTAAATGTCTTCTGTCACATATTAGCTGGATGTCACAAGTTGGGGAGAAAGTCCCAGATTAAGCTCCTTTTCCTTAAAATCTACTTTATTCGTCCTTTTGAAGTTCTTCATTTTAACACTCGGGGATGTCCAAGGGCGAGAAAGATTATACCACCCTCTCGTCTCAGGGGTCTTTGACCTCAGCTGCATGCAGTCAGGTCTGACTTCTCTTGAAACGTCCAATTTGGTGTGTGTGAGATGACCGTTAGACAGGCTGCACAGTGACTCGTGAGGGAAAAATATCACTAGGATGATGTTTCTGAGGCCTGGAGCTCAGGCCATTTCAGCTATTGTTCTAACAAGTGGGAATATTTTCACCCCTGGGTGAGGCTTGGCATTTTAGTGGGAAGCTCTTTTGGCTGCCTGTTTACAGCTGAGAGGATTATCATATGGGCCATTTTGCCCGGTGGTGGCTGCTGAGAGGAGGGGGGGCGTATAACAGCAGGGGGCAGCCTCAGTTGTCTGTTGTACTTTTTGTTCGTTGGCCACTGGTTTGGAACTGTACTGGGACTCTTTGTTTTAAGTGGCTGCCTGTTAACCTGTCGAGTATTAAAGAATATATTGTTTATTGAAAAAAAACAATAAACAATATACCTCTCATGTGTACTATTGCAGTGGTGGAAGTTGATATTAAAAATACACCATCTGCCACCTCATAGCTATGTTTCTGTGGTTCCTAAAAACTTCCACTTTGCACTCTTACAGCTTACATTTAATCATGGACGACCAACAGTAGCATCCAATCACATCCTTTCAGTAATGTTGGTGAATGCAGACTGCATGGCTGGTGCTTGGTTTTATAAATGTGTGACAATCAGACAGAAAAACACCTGAAACCAAAGAGTAAGAGCTTTAGTCCAATACTTTTATCTATGTAATGTATGAAGATGAGGGCCTGCATGAAGAACGATGGAGACAGGATTACAGAACCAAATGTGGGATTAAACAAAGCAAGAATCCAGCGAAGCATGAGGACAGACTGACAGACTGACAGGAGGGCTACAGTTTGAAAAATATCAAAAGACATCTCGAACTAAGACAGATCCACATAGGAGACATAAAAAAGGTGAAAATGAAGAAATGCAAACTCAAGGAAGGATATTAATTAAACAAGAGGAACCAAGAACCACCCACTCGTCTGTTCTTGGCTCTGTATGGTATAATAGAGAGAGTGTGCATCTATATAGACATCTCCAGCACACAGCTCTGGCTATGGCCACCGAAGCCCCACCCACTTGTTTTTAAACCTTCTATTTGTGAGCGGCAGCCATTCAGAAGGAAGGTGGCTTAAAGGGCTGGGGTCAGTTCACCCAGACTGTGTGGAACTGATAGCCAAGCATTTGTTGAAAAAGGTCAAACATGAAGTCCAAAAAGGTAAAAACCAATTAAACGCACTCTACGGCAAGGAGAGCAGAAACTGTGAGGACTATTGAG